>NC_083569.1:117273237-117584487 GCF_027579695.1 Neoarius graeffei | reverse complement strand
GTGTGTGTAGTCAGATATGGAGCAGTGCTTTGTGGTGGAGTTACTGAATTTCTTGGTGTGCATGAATCCTCACAGCTACGACGTCACACTGGAGATACTCATCCTGCTTGCAGATAAAGAGCTGAGATTACAGTTAAAATCATACACACACACACACACACGTCTTACTTTCCACTCACATCAATGAATCTCACTGTAACTGTAACGTCAGTAACTAAAAGGAGCTTTCTTCCCCGTCCTTGTGGAGACACTGTGTCCTCATTAACATGTAAAAGATGTCCATGTCCTCTCCATTCAGAAATCTGATCCTAACTAACACACACACACTCCTGTGTGTAGAGGTGTAGCAGTGTGTATGCTGCAGGCTCTGGGAGTGAAAGACGCTCAGCACTGGCTCCGCCCTCACCTAGAGTCCTGGAACAACGAGGCGCGGACACACACAGAGCCTGGGAGGTGTCTCAGACAGCTGGCGCACCACTGGCTCAACAGCTGGACGGAAAAATACAAAGTCAGGATGAGACAGATCGAGAGAGAGAGATCTACTATACAAAGAGTTTCCTAGGAAACTCAGATAAACACCAGCAGTGGTGTCTAATGGCGTGTGTGTGTGTGGGTGATTTTCAGATATACAAGAGTGCTGGAAAGAAGAGTGCACTCTTCTCTCTGGTGACATCACCCTCAGAGGTTCTGCGTTATTTCTGCTGGGTGCAGAAACAGGTGCAGGTTAAAGCACCAGCAGAACCAGGAGGCAGTAAAGAGACTATTCTGCTGGACGCACAGCCATACAGGTACACACGCACACCATCACTTTAAATTCTTCTTCTATGCCAAATACATATAAATTCCTGAACATCTGGGGTTGTGATGTCACAACACCTGAATATGCAAATCCTTGTTGTTTAAGGAATAAAACTCTGTGCACTCGATGAAAATGTGAATTTAATTGCATTTAATCTCAACTTGAAAGGAACCTTTAAGTATTTATTTTGTCGTGCACTTAAGTTACATTTATGAAAGAAAAAGAAAGAAACCTTTATTTGTCACATGCACACTTCAAGCACAGTGAAATTCATCCTCTGCATTTAACCCATCTGAAGCAGTGACCACACGCACACACTGTGGGCAGCCACACCAGAGCGCCCGGGGAGCAGTCAGGGGTTCAGGGCCTCGCTCAAAGGCACCTCAGCCCAAGGCCACCCCACGTCAACCTAACTGCATGTCTTTGAATTGTGGGGGAAACCGGAGCACCTGGATGAAACCCATGCAGACACGGGGAGAACATGCAAACTCCACACAGAAAGGCCCTCGCCAGCCGCTGGGTTCGAACCTGGAACCTTCTTGCTGTGAGGCGACTGTGCTAACCACTACACCACCGTGCCACCCTTTAAGGCCAGCCCTTAAATTTAGTTGTAAATTTAAATACCTTGACTGAACTTTTCAAATTCATTAAATATACTCCTAACTTTAAGACCCTTTATTGGTATTCTTAAAAGTAATAGTGACACAACTTAGTACATTTAAATGTTAAATTTATTAACTTTAACAAAGTGACATCTTTAACATTCTTTTTAACAGCGTTTCATTATCTTTAAGAAGTCATGGAAAGTCATTAGTATGTGGCTAATGCTAATGCTGGGGGCATGCCCCCCCAAGAAAATTTATATGCCTTCTGGTGCATTCTCAGCTAATACATTTCCCAGCTAAACCATTTCCCTGTAAAATACTTATATGAAATTTCCCTCCAGATGTGTGTGTGTGTGTCTGTGTGTGCTTGGCTTTCTCAGTTCCCCTCTGTAGTTCAAGTTCAAAGTGTTTATTGTCATATGCACAGTAAGGACATGTCCTCTTGCACAATGAAAATCTTAGTTTGCTGTCCACCATGAATGCCAATTACAAATAAATAAATAGGCGGAAGAAGTAATACAAAGTAAAAGCAATGTAGTGCAAGATAAAAGCAAAAAAAAAAAGCAAAAGCAACAACAAAAAAACCACCCAGTATAGTACAAAATAAAGGTAAATGTAGTGCAAAATAGGTCATGTAATACAAAAATAAGGCAATGATCGGACGTAGCAGCAGAAGGGCAGTCATTTGCCAATGTGCAAATAATGTAAACAGATGTAAACAGTCAAGGAACAGCAGCAAGAGGGGCAGATTCACGGATGTGAAATCTCCGCGTTTCCGCGGAAATCCGCGTTTTTCAAATTGCCTTTCCGCGTAAAAAATCGTTTTCCGCGTTTTCTAAAATTTAAAAAAAAAATATTCGGTAAAGTCTGGCGCGAAACTTTTCCGGATTTTACTAAGCGGAAGTGACGAAAGCTCCTTACAGCGATCTGATCATTATCGCTGTATGGAGAGGAGTCGCTATTGTACATGCACTGCTACGAGTATGAATGAAAATGGCGGCGTTGTCTGTGAAGTTCAATGTCACGAAAATAGATTCTGGCATTGAAAATAAGTGGCGTTGGGACTGGTTAGAGCGCAAAGCTCCCGATGGAAGTGTTTTTAGTTTGGTTTTTGAAAAACTCAACAAGAAAGGAATCGCACGTTGCAAATTGTGTTGCCGTGAACTGAACTACGGACGGCGTGGATTTGTGACTCTCAGTGGACACGTGAAAAGCGAAAAACACAGGAGTCGAGTTGAGATTCAGAAGACTAACTATGCATTGCCAGGTAGGCATCAATAATAATAATAATAATAATAATCTCATCTCATTATCTCTAGCCGTTTTATCCTTCTACAGGGTCGCAGGCAAGCTGGAGCCTATCCCAGCTGACTACGGGCGAAAGGCGGGGTACACCCTGGACAAGTCGCCAGGTCATCACAGGGCTGACACATAGACACAGACAACCATTCACACTCACATTCACACCTACGGTCAATTTAGAGTCACCAGTTAACCTAACCTGCATGTCTTTGGACTGTGGGGGAAACCGGAGCACCCGGAGGAAACCCACGCGGACACGGGGAGAACATGCAAACTCCACACAGAAAGGCCCTCGCCGGCCCCGGGGCTCGAACCCAGGACCTTCTTGCTGTGAGGCGACAGCGCTAACCACTACACCACCGTGCCGCCCAATAATAATAATAATAATAATCTTTTATCCTACGTATTAAAAACATTACCTTCACTGTTACTTTTTGAATGAAATTTTTAGTTCTCTGAAAATAATGTGATAATTCCAATCTAATTTATCACTAGCACATTTAATATTTACAGATACATTTGAACAATGATTAGGTTTAATCTGAAATTATATTGCAAGTATAAACTTCACAGAAAGTGTGGAATTTTATTTAGCCATTAATTTTTCAGGTGTTAGGTCTGATTGAAGAGAGTAAGTACATGTACTATGAACTGGTGGCAGGGTTTAAATTTTATTGCTAGTTATGTAAGGCCACATAAAATTATATTCTTGTTCCTCATAATCATTACAGCCCGAACCAAAAAAAATTGACCCACCATAAACATTTTTTTTTTTTACACTGGTAATTTAGCGTCATGCCTCTGAAACCAGAGTCTGCTCCAACCATTCCAATTTTTCGTGTTTTATCCCCCACATAGTAGAAAAATAAAATAAAAATAAAATAAGCCCGTCCTACCCATTTTGAGGAAAAATAGTGATGAGAAACAAGAAATTATTTTCATATGGCCTAACATGACATTTGTAGTGGTGGTAGTTTGGTATCAATGGTAACATTTTTCAGACTTAAGGCCAGACACAGCACCCCAAACCTGAAACATGACACTTTTTTCTCATTTTCAAAATTTTTTTGTAAAGTTCTGAAACATGTATCACTAAAGCACCATGAAATTTGACCAAAACATTTTTTAAACTGAAATGTGCTAATAAAGTCATACTTTGAATGTTACGTGTCAATTTGGTTTGTATTTTGTATTTTAATATTTTTATTCTTGGGTGAAGTGTCTGGCCTTAAAGGTGATGGCTTTCTACTTATTCTCCTTCCTTTCTTAAAATCGTGAATGACTTTATGGACACCACTCTTGATGCTTTCATGAAATGTGCTAGTTCCTTGATCGTGAAAATGCCCATCAACAATGAGCTCCTTAGAGCATTTTCTGCTCTGGATCCAGTTGTGCGCAAACATTCAACAACACAGGTTTACTTGAACAAACTTCCAAAGCTGACCACCATCCTTATTCAGGAAGACCAACTTGATGACTTTGACCGTGAAGTGAGGGCGTATAGCACAGACTGCAAACTTCCAAGCCCACTGGCTTGTGGACAGGAAAAACTTACTGACTGGTGGGCCACTATCTCCCTCTCAGGAAGGTATCCACTCCTGTCAAACACAGTGAAAGCTCTTCTCTCCTGCTTTCATGGTCCAGTTGTTGAAAGCAGTTTCAGTATGATGGGAGATGTACTGAATGAATCTTCTCCAAATATGTTGGTTGAGACATTCTCTGCCATACAAACTGTAAAATTTGAACTCATTTCTAGGGGCACTACTTCTGTGGACATGTTTTTCCACAAACAGCCAAAAACAGCAAAGGTTGACCGTGTTCTTTGCAAAAATATGCGCTCAGCTTACAGGACAAATATGGAAGCCAAAGAAGAAAAGAAAAATCAGATTCATGAAAAAAGTTGGCACTAGGTTTAAATCCTAGTGAGAAGCCATCAACATCAAAGAGAAAGTTTAATGAAATCATGGAGGATGAACTATTGCAGCGTAGTAGTGAACACCAAGCTGGCAAAAAGAAATGCTGATACATGATATATGAAGCTCACTCCCTTGTATATTTGTGAATATTCATGTATAGAAGATAATGCTTGAGACATTTCACACAGGCCAAAATGAAGTTTATTGAACATTGTGATTACTAATGACAGTAAATAGAAATGCTGATACAACCATATGAAGCTCACTCCCTCTCTTTTTAATCATATTGATTATTGTGACAATTCATGTACATAGAAGATAATGCTTGAGACATTTTACAAAGGCCAAAGTGAAGTTGATTGAATAACATTGTGAGTATCACAAAATTCAGTTTACTGTTCAATTTTGTTAAATGGATTCATTGTATATTAAGTGCAGTTTATTGGTAAATACTGACAAAGCAATTTCTTATATGTTAAATACTTTGTTGTTTGCTATTTGTTTCATGAGAATCTTTTAGAGTGAAATAAATTTTGAATTTCTAAAATTTCAAAATTAACTTATTTCTGTAACAAAGAAAGAGTAAAGTTGGTGTTCAAAATTGACTTAATCACATTAATAACAGTTACTGTTAGAAAATTGTAAAGACTTAAATATGATGGATTTAACTGCACAAATGCAGGAACTTTAATGAAATTGTCTGAAAATATTCCAAATTTTTTTGGTGGAGCATACATCCAAACCTAACACCAGCTTGAAACTTGACTTTCTTCAGGTGTATTATGTTAGAAATTTTACATTTTATGTGCTTAAAATGTCACCATTTTAAGTCCTTTTTACAAAAATTTTTGTGGGGGAGACCCCCCAGACCCCCACCAATGGGAGGGCGCACCCTCCCATACCCTCCCCACGACAACTTCGGGGTCGTCTGTTGAGCCTAAAAATTTTCCTCTTTTTTTTAAATTTGTCACTCACATCCCTGAGTAATGTGCAAACAAATGTCCATGGTTATAGACTCCTGTCAGCTGTTCAGGAGTCTGATGGCGGTGCGAAAGAAAGAGTTCTTTAGTCTGACAGTCTTACATTTCACACTTCTGTACCCCCGGCCTGAGGGTAGAAGTGTGAACAGTCCGTGCTGGGGGTGGGTGGGGTCTTTGAGGATGGAGGCAGCTCTCCTGTGGGCTCTGTGGTGGAAGATGCTCTGCAGAGAGGGCAGTGGAGTTCCTGTGGTCCCCTCAGCAGTCTTCACCACCCTCTGCAGGCGTTTGTGGTCCGTAGCTGTGGCGCTGCTGTACCACACAGTGATGCAGTTGGTCAGGATGTTCTCAATCATGCAGCTGTAGAAGTTGCTGAGGATTTTAGGTGACATACCAAACTTCCTCAGCCTCCTCAGAAAGTAGTCACTGTTGAGCCTTTCTAACTAGCTGTGTGGTGTTAAGTGTCCATGTGAGATCCTCACTGATGTGAACACCCAGGTATTTGAAGCTGCTCACCCTCTCCACCTCAAGCTCCCAGATGAACAGTGGCCGATGAGGTCTCCTCTCCTTCCTCATGTCCACGATCATCTCCTTCGTCTTGTCCGTGTTGAGGGTGAGGTTGTTGTCCTCACACCATGACACCAGACTGTCCACCTCCCTCCTATAGGCTGTTTCGTCACCGCCAGTGATGCGTTCTATCACTGTGGTGTCGTCCGCGAACTGCAGGATGATGATGTCCTTGTGGGAGGCGACACAGTCGTGGGTGAACAGGGTGTAGAGGATGGGGCTGAGGACGCATCCCTGCGGGGTGCCAATGTTTGTGATGATGCTGGATGAAGTCCTATTACCAATCCTGACAGTCTGGGGCCTGACGGTCAGGAAGTCAAGGAGCCAGTCACAGAGGGTGGGGTGCAAACCAAGTGTGGACAGTTTATGGATGAGTTTGTGGGGGATGACCGTATTGAAGGCAGAGCTGTAGTCAACAAAGAGCATTCCGATGTAAGAGTCTTTGTTTTCCAGGTGGGAGAGGGCATAATGGAGGGCAGCAGCGATGGCATCTGAAGTGGACCTGTTGGGCCTGTAGGCATACAGTACTGCAGGGGGTCCGGGGTTTCCAGTATGCTGTTCTGAATGGGGGCCAGTACCACTCTTTCAAAGCACTTTGAGATGATTGGAGTGAGTGCTATCGGCCTGTAATCATTCAGGCAGGTGGATGGGCTCTTCTTGGGAAGAGGGACGATGGGTGTGGTCTTGAAGCAGGAGGGAATGGTGCTCTGGCTGAGGGAAAGGTTGAAGATGGTGGTGAAAACATCAGCCAGCTCATTGGCACATACTCTGAGGGCCCACCCAGGGATGTTGTCTGGTCCTGCTGCCTTCCTGGGGTTGATCCTCCTCAGAGCTTTGTGTACTTAGCCTGATGAGACTGTTGGTGGGGGGGAGGGGGGGTCCAGGTGTGTGTGTGCCTCCTCTCTGTACTGTAGCTGGAGGTCTCAAAGCGGGTGTAGAAAGTGTTGAGGTCATCCGGCAGGCTGTCTATGGAGCTGATGGTGCTGGTGGTGGTCCTGTAGTCTATGATGTGCTGCAGGCCTTGCCACATCCGCCCGGGGTCAGCAGTAGAATAGAAGCCATCCAGCTTCTCTCTGTACTGCCTCCTGGATGCTGTAATGGCTTTCCTCAGTCCGTACTTCGCCACTTTGTACTCCATCTCATTGCCTGATCTAAATGCAAGAGAGCGAGCATGCAGCATGCATCATACCTGACTGTTTACCCAGGGCTTTTGGTTGGGGAACTTCCTGATCTGTATGGTGGGCACGATGTTGCAAACACATGCGCTGATGTACCCAGTCATATACTCAACATAGTCCTGTATACTGACAGAAGAGTCCTCCAAAGTGGCTGCAGCTTTAAACACATCCCAGTCTGTCCAAGCAAAACAGTCCTGAAGGGTGCTCTCAGTCTCTGGGCTCCAGAGTTTGACTTGTTTGGTAACAGGATTTGTTTGTTTTAGTCTTTGTCTGTAGGCCAGATACAGGAACAAAGAGATGTGGTCTGTAGTACGCTGCCTGGCTCTGTAACATAACTACATATGCTACGGCGTGGTCATGTGGTCTGACTCAGCCAATCAGAGCTGATTGGTTGTAAGTGCAGGAAGAGTGTTTATTAGCAGGTGTGATATTTACAAAACACAAACAAAAACGAAAGCAGAGTCATAAACATGACTAGAAACAAACGTCGCAGTGATAATGGTGATACTTCGCAAAGTCTCTGTGTTCTTATGTGCATGTGCTGATCACACTCAAATCAGCATCAGGTGTTTCCCATAACGACTGGATCCTGTGAGTGAGCGTGGCCGCTCGAGCACATGAAAACATGACAGTCAAGTGTCCACCTGCTGTGTGACCACAACTTTTAGCTCACCTGTATGTCGCCATGCATCGCCACCAAAACACCTCATTTTTATCGGCAAAGCATCGCGAGCTGTAGTGTGGCCATAGCTTAACAGTTGCAGGTTTTTTTGATTTATTAAATCAATGTCATACTTTTTTTCCATTTATGATTACATGTAATGTTATGTGAGACAGATCTTATTCGCAGCTTGTCATGTTACCGAGAAACCACAAAGAAGTGTAAACTCCTCTGTTCTGAAGATTTTGGAAAATATAATGTTACAGTTTTAATGCTGTTTAAAGATTTTTTTTTGCTTGTACTAACCTTTACTCAATCCTGTTTTTCCAGGTGGAAAGCGGTTCATCGTCTGGGCAAGACGAACACCATGATGCGTAGACCAGAACCTCAGGGTGAGCTTGTGATATGACTAAGAGTTTTAAATCATTTTAAAGTTAATACACGATAATAGCAGTTACTGTATATGCAGTATGACGTGTCGTTCTTTAATGAATAAACTTGTTGAAGAGGAATGAAACACTTGCAGGACATGCTATTATAAGAAAATAATCAGCTTTGTTGTGGGAACAGTGACTCCGCTTCATCACACCACACACAAATCGTTGATTATTTTCCTATAACAGTTCAAATCAGATCCACTGCATTTACATGTCAAACGCAGCGCAATAACACAGCAAACACGTTAATCACGCCTTTGCTCTCTTCAGGATTGCGCTTGCCTCCGCTGTCCTCCAGGCCGCTCCTGATGGGTTGTACACGGCTGCTGTCTCTCCCGCTGCCTCGAGTCACTGTCTCTTCCTTCCCTTTCTCCCTGGAAGCGCACTGCCTCAAACAGGCGCCACTGCAGCGCTACTTCCTGCTGGAGAAATCCTACGTCCACTTCTACAGATAAAACACTCCGCCACACGTCAGAGCATTTTAATCTCGCTGACCAAAATCTACAAGATGGATTTCCTGTTGTTACCGAGTTAAAAACTTGCTGAGTGTCGAGAGACATCGAGCTGTGGTCTCGCTAAAGAGTCCGGTTCAGAGTCGGCCACTTGGGTCCAAAAGTTACTTTTTTTTTTTAATGAAAATTGGATATATTAATAAGATGAATAGGATGAAGTACAAAGGAGAAAACGACGAGCATTGGAACAACTCTAATAGGAGAGTAGTTTTAATAAGAGTTAGAGCACGACCAATATCGGTATCGATATTGGAGGATTTAAAAATCCAATAATGATATATTGGCTAATATTTGTTTTCTGTTTCCTCCAAAACTTATAACAAAGTGCAGTTATTTAAGAGTCCTCAACACAATAACATGACATAATGCAATTTAACGATAAACTTCTGTCATTTGAACAAAAGTACAACAAAATATTACAATTCTGATCAATAAGAGTGAAATCTCATCTCATTATCTCTAGCCGCTTTATCCTGTTCTACAGGGTTGCAGGCAAGCTGGAGCCTATCCCAGCTGACTACAGGCGAAAGGCAGGGTACACCCTGGACAAGTCGCCAGGTCATCACAGGGCTGACACATAGACACAGACAACCATTCACACTCATATTCACACCTACGGTCAATTTAGAGTCACCAGTTAACCTAATCTGCATGTCTTTGGACTGTGGGGGAAACCGGAGCACCCAGAGGAAACCCACGCAGACACGGGGAGAACATGCAAACTCCACACAGAAAGGCCCTCGCCGGCCACGGGGCTCGAACCCGGACCTTCTTGCTGTGAGGCGACAGCGCGAACCACTACACCACGATGCCACCAGAGTGAACTCTACTGTAGAAAAATACTCCTAGAACAAGTTGTACTACTAATGAACATTTGTGGAGTTGCAGTGTGCCCCCTGGTGGACAAACTACACAACACCACCACTAATAACATAACATGGTTGAAGGATCCATCTTCGGTCTCTCCATTTCTTTTTGTCATTTATTAGCCATTATAGGTGCCAATATGCATTTATCTACAATTAGCTGATAATATCAACGCATTGATTGATCACCCAGGCTTGACTGCAAGTATATTACCAGAGAGGACTGAGGCAGTGTAAGAGCTGCAAGCATATGACCACTTCCTTGTTTGAATTGACTTTTGGAAGGGGGTTTATGATCCTCATTTATTCAGAGGAGGTCCATTTGTGACATAAGGTGACACACCCACTTATGAGAACACGAATTACGTCGCTCCATCTTGGTATATGTTCTCAGACCTTCGATATGACTGTATGAATAGAATGGTCCTAGTTGTATCTATTAAATCACTGCAAAATGGCTTCCACAATCAGCACACGAACTGGTGGAGCCTGTGTGCTAAAACTTCCCCAGTCCTGGAAGTTGATTTGTCACTGGATAGCTAAAACACCAGTTGTATCTTGCCGCTTTGTTTAACTTGGTCTTCTTTTCTTATTCCTACTTCTCCCATTTTTCCTTTCGTTGCATTTAATAAAACCCCAGAACTGAGACCATTTGACATTTTAGTCATTTATTTTGCATTCGATGCTGGTCAGTAACGCAGAACCTTGAGCTACCACTGACCCACTAAACACACTTATTTTTATATATTGACATGGAATGATAAAATACACTCTGGAGGAAACAGCACCTTGGTGTTCTTCGGTCTCTTACCTCGTGTTGCCGTTTTCCCTTCAAAACCTTTCCCAGACACAAAAAAAAAAAAAAAAAAAAAAAAATCACAAGATGATTTTCTTTTGTAAGAAATACTTTGGTTTGTGTTTATTGAAAAGCAGAAATGCAGCACAAAACGGTACACTGTGGGGAATTTAAGATCCAGTCATTTTGCCACACTTACAGATGCAAAAAAAAAAAAAAAGTCCATGATTGTACTGAAATTGTACAAACGCACACAGTGTAGTAATTCCTTTGGCATATTAAAGATCTGTTGGGTCAAACCAGATTTAGACAGTACTGAACTGAGTGCTGTAAATACTCATTTACACTGATCTTCATTTGGTCCTAATTCACCCATGGCAGGAACATGGGTGAGGTAGCATCATCACTGATCCTAATCCTTCTGACGTTGGTGCCAAACTAGAGAGGAAAGAAATGGGGCAGTGGCATCATGAAGAAGTGGGAAGTTAGAAAATACTCAGTAAAATATTTCATGCTGCAGGGAAAAGATCAGTCAGTCAATCAAATAAAAAAATTTTGAAGAAGGTTTGAAGATGTGGAGTAATCTTCACCCTTTTACCATATGCAACTTTTACAAACTGTTCTGAAGCCTTCACGATCGCTGACACACACAGAGGCCACGCCTCCATCACTCAGACTGACACACAGAGGCCACGCCTCCTTCACTGAGTAACACACAGGCCACACCTCCTTGATTCTGACACACAAAATGGAGGCCATGCCTCCTTCACTCAGACTGACGCACGCACACACACAAAGGTCACGCCTCCTTCACTGAGACTTGACACACTCAGAGGTCACGCCTCCTGCACTGAGACTGACACACACACCGAGGCCACGCCTCCTTCACTGAGATCGACACGCACAAACACGCCTCTTTCACTGAGACTGACGCACACAGAGGCCACGCCTTCTTCACTGAGACTGACACACAGATAGAGGCCACGCCTCCTTTACTGAGACTGACTCAGCTCTGACACCCCTAATTCATATCAACATGGCTACCAGAGACGGCCCCTGGTGTGTCAGAGCAGGAGAACCACCAAAACCTTCGCATGTCTGCTGGGAGAGGCTGCGATAAAGGAATAATTTTATTCAAATTTATATTTAATCAAACGCACCCAATCAGACAAGGCGTGCTTGTTGCTATGATACTGCAGTGGAGCTAGAAGGCTAATGTAGCAGCTTATAGCTACCAATTTACAATTTATGCCTTGAGCCGGAGTCTCTAACACGGCCTGTAATATAAAAACGGACACAATGAAGCGTGTGTGTTTTTAGTGCCTGGATCTCAGTGCATGTTAGTGATATTAACCTCATAACTCCAGGACAAATCAAAAATGTGTCAAATTACATTCCTGTTTTGGCTGTTTTCCCTTTTACTTAATGCTAATCATCCATTGCTAGGTCAGTGCTATACTTCAACAGGTCGGAGGTCAATAAGAGGTCCAGTGTGCGTCCTTTGGCTCTCAAAACCTCGTCCAGCTGCCTCAGTGTGACCTCTTTGACCTCCGAGTCTTCGGTAAGAGGCCAGTCGAAGAGCTGTGTACTGGAGGGCAGGGGGGGCAGGCCGGGCTCGTACTCCTCCAGCGGGTTAGGGTAGAGGAGGAGCCTCAAGGAGTTGATGCCTGCCGCAGCCCGCGCCAAGTCCACCAACGCTGCCCTGGAGAGCGGATTCAGTGCCAAACAGAGGCTGCGGAGGGCGTGGCATTGCTCCAGTGCGGGCAGGAGCGCCCTGAGCGGGCTGTCTGAAAGTCCGCAGCCGCACAGAGAGAGGCGCGTCAGGCAGTGCTTGGCCCGGGCGAAGAGATGGCGCAGGGAGTGCAGAGATGACTCATCCAGCCTGTTTTCACTCAGGTCCAGCTCGGTGAGGGATGATGCATGAGGGCTGCGTGACAGGTACGTGAGATCACCAGCGGTCAGGCTGAGGTACAGCAGCTCCAGCGCCTCCAGTGGCTCTGACAGAGAACTGCAGCAGAACAGAGAAGAAAGTGAGTAAAGTAAATGTGTACAGTGGTGCTTGAAAGTTTGTGAACACTTTAGAATTGTCTACATTTCTGCATAAACGACCTAAAACCTCAGATATTCACACAAATCCTAAAAGTAAAGAAAACTCAGTTAAACAAATGAGACAAAAATAATATACTTGCTGATTTATTTATTGAGGAAAATGATCCAATATTACATATCTGTGAGTGGCAAAAGTACAACCTCGATTCCAAAAAAGTTGGGACAAAGTACAAATTGTAAATAAAAACGGAATGCAATAATTTACACATCTCAAAAACTGATATTGTATTCACAATAGAACAGACAACATATCAAATGTCGAAAGGGAGACATTTTGAAATTTCATGCCAAATATTGGCTCATTTGAAATTTCATGACAGCAACACATCTCAAAAAGTTGGGACAGGGGCAATAAGAGGGCGGCACGGTGGTGTAGTGGTTAGCGCTGTTGCCTCACAGCAAGAAGGTCCGGGTTCGAGCCCCGTGGCCGGCGAGGGCCTTTCTGTGCGGAGTTTGCATGTTCTCCCCGTGTCCGCGTGGGTTTCCTCCGGGTGCTCCGGTTTCCCCCACAGTCCAAAGACATGCAGGTTAGGTTAACTGGTGACTCTAAATTGACCGTAGGTGTGAATGTGAGTGTGAATGGTTGTCTGTGTCTATGTGTCAGCCCTGTGATGACCTGGCAACTTGTCCAGGGTGTACCCTGCCTTTCGCCCGTAGTCAGCTGGGATAGGCTCCAGCTTGCCTGCGACCCTGTAGAACAGGATAAAGCGGCTAGAGATAATGAGATGAGATGAGGGGCAATAAGAGGCTGGAAAAGTTAAGGTACAAAAAAGGAACAGCTGGAGGACCAAATTGCAACTCATTAGGTCAATTGGCAATAGGTCATTAACATGACTGGGTATAAAAAGAGCATCTTGGAGTGGCAGCGGCTCTCAGAAGTAAAGATGGGAAGAGGATCACCAATCCCCCTAATTCTGCGCCGACAAATAGTGGAGCAATATCAGAAAGGAGTTCCAGGGTTTTTTCCAGAAAAATTTAGTATGAGGGCGCTCACCATGGCGAGGGAGCGAAGCGGGGGTGGGGGGAGATGGTGCCGGTTGTCCCCCCCCCGCCGTGCAAAGCCCTTGAAAAATGCTCCAATGGGACATTCTGAGGCTATCTGAGAGGGAAATTGTAACAAATTCTCTGTCAACATTGAAAAAGAAAGAAGTTATCTTCTTCTGCCCCAGACAGTCTTTGGCTTTCTTCCGCTTCGTGCCGCGGGATGACATCTTTAAAATGCCCAAGTGTCAACAAAAACAACTCGCGAACTACTTCTGTCAAAAGCTCCCGCGCCGGTGGGTGAAAGGTCATTCAGTCTTGAGAAATCTTGCTCTACAAGTCAGCTGACCTTGTATGTAACCCATGTCAAATCTCGCGAGAGCAACCGCGACAAGTAAACAACTAAACATGGCGCCTCAGTCTGGAAAATGCCAATTCGGATTGTTTTTGCACCGTCTGGCGGTGTATCTACTATGATTGGAATATTTTTGGAGCAGTTATAACGTATTTGATGATCAGACACATTGTCACGTAGTGTTGCTGGGATGTTTTCACAGAGTCGGTAAGGGGGCGCACGCCGAGAGTAAGAGGGCGCAGCGCCCCTGTTCCCCCGTTTAGACGAAAGTCTGGAGTTCGACAGTGTAAAATTGCAAAGAGTTTGAACATATCATCTACAGTGCATAATATCATCAAAAGATTCAGAGAATCTGGAAGAATCTCTGTGCGTAAGGGTCAAGGCCGGAAAACCATACTGGGTGCCCGTGATCTTCGGGCCCTTAGACGGCACTGCATCACATACAGGCATGCTTCTGTATTGGAAATCACAAAATGGGCTCAGGAATATTTCCAGAGAACATTATCTGTGAACACAATTCACCGTGCCATCCGCCGTTGCCAGCTAAAACTCTATAGTTCAAAGAAGAAGCCGTATCTAAACATGATCCAGAAGCGCAGACGTCTTCTCTGGGCCAAGGCTCATTTAAAATGGACTGTGGCAAAGTGGAAAACTGTTCTGTGGTCAGACAAATCAAAATTTGAAGTTCTTTATGGAAATCAGGGACGCCGTGTCATTCGGACTAAAGAGGAGAAGGACGACCCGAGTTGTTATCAGCGCTCAGTTCAGAAGCCTGCATCTCTGATGGTATAGCAGTCCTCTCAATAACTGCCAGGATTCGGCGATTTTGCCGCCTACAAACGCTCCATTGCCGGCTACTCACAGTGGTTTTTCAAAGAATTTAAATTCATAAGTTTTTACTTCATAAAAATAAAATTTTGCATTCAGGATCACTCAGAATTCACCATTTAACATCTACATTTTCAAAATTTTCCGTGGGAGAACCCCAGGACACCCCTCTTTTTTATACATCGTGGTGGCGGCTAACGCAGCCTCCACTCAGCTTACGCTTAACATGGATCCCAGACAGCCGCTATTTAGTGGAATTCTGCTATTTTTCTAGCCAAAGTGGGTTTTTTTTTTAAATCTCTTGTATAGCCGTTAAAAATATGTTTAAGTAAAATGACCAGCAGAATACGGTCTGATTTGGTTTGCTTGTTTAGCGATGTTTTCGTTGGCTTCGCTTGTTCTTGTTGACATTCGGGAACACTCGGAAGTTAAATTGATGTAAATACCGCGAGACTGTACGCGATAGAACAAGAAAACAATATGGCTGCGCCCATTTGCTAGAAAACGTGTTTTAACTCTGTTCGTGCTTTTGTTTCTAATGCGTTGAACTTAATTTAATATGTCGTGGAAAGCGTAGTTGCGCTTAGCCAGAGAGGAAGTTGAATCCAAGAAGAGATTAATGAATGTGGTGAATACAGAACTTGAAACAAAAGCTCATGCGAACAGAGTAGCCAAGAAACTCTCCAAAAGGTCACTGCAGGAACATCAGAAAAAGCAGAAGGAAAGATCAGAGAAACAAAAGCAGAGAAAACTGGAGGAAAGATCACAGAATGCACCCCAGAAAAGAGCATTAAATTCCTCTGCAGTGAAACCTTTCAAAAAGAGAAAGGTTTAAGTCAAATATCTCCAATATTTGCTGTACATATGTATATATATATCTAATATTACTGAATCATTGATTTCTGCTCATATTCATGATTTTTGAAACATGAATGTGGCTTATATTAGACTAGTTTTGACATTAACGCGAAACAAAAAAAAAATAAACAAATGAGATGAACTATGGATACTATTGTTATAACAAAATCAGTGGAATATTTAGACAAGTATATTCTTCAAAGCTACATTTTCATATAATTTTTATAATTTTTTTTTTGCCACTTATGTCATAGATTACAAAATATTACATCAAATAGATACACATTATTGTTAAATTCTGTTGCTTTTCTATGTTTAATCTATGTAAAAAATGTGTTCTAGAGCATCTTTAAATGTTAAAATCACAACAGCTTCAGGGAATTTGCCCCCATACCTCCAGCAGGGGCGCTGCCCCTGCACCCCGCAAAGGGCTTGCAGCCCCCTTGACCCATGCTGATAGTTTCTTACATTCCTCTATTTTTCTCAATTACTGCTGGGATCCCTGGCTTAACCTCTGCCTACTACTCTTTCTTACTTGCCCCTTTCTCAGAAATATTTTGAGAGGGCTGGTATGGGGTTGCATTTGTGCGTGTGGCATGGGCAGCTTACACATCTGGAAAGACACCATCAATGCTGAAAGGTATGGTTCTAGAGCAACATATGCTCCCATCCAGACGACGTCTCTTTCAGGGAAGACCTTGCATTTTCCAACATGACAATGCCAAACCACATACTGCATCAATTACAGCATCATGGCTGCGTAGAAGAAGGGTCCGGGTACTGAACTGGCCAGCCTGCAGTCCAGATCTTTCACCCATAGAAAACATTTGGCGCATCATAAAACGGAAGATACGACAAAAAAGACCTAAGACAGTTGAGCAACTAGAATCCTACATTAGACAAGAATGGGTTAACATTCCTGTCCCTAAACTTGAGCAACTTGTCTCCTCAGTCCCCAGACGATTACAGACTGTTGTAAAGAGAAAAGGGGATGTCTCACAGTGGGAAACATGGCCTTGTCCCAACTTTTTTGAGATGTGTTGTTGTCATGAAATTTAAAATCACCTAATTTTTCTCTTTAAATGATACATTTTCTCAGTTTAAACATTTGATATGTCATCTATGTTCTATTCTGAATAAAATACGGAATTTTGAAACTTCCACATCACTGCATTCCGATTTTATTTACAATTTGTACTTTGTCCCAACTTTTTTTGGAATCGGGGTTGTATGTGAACCTCTAGGATTAGCAGTTAATTTGAAGGTGAAATTAGAGTCCGGTGTTTTCAATCAATGGGATGACAATCAGGTGTGAGTGGGCACCCTGTTTTACAATCCCTGATTTCCATAAAGAACTTCAAATTTTGATTCGTCTGACCACAGAACAGTTTTCCACTTTGCCACAGTCCATTTTAAATGAGCCTTGGCCCAGAGAAGACGTCTGCGCTTCTGGATCATGTTTAGATACGGCTTCTTCTTTGAACTATAGAGAGTTTTAGCTGGTGTTTTAGCTAGTGTTGCGTTCACAGATAATGTTCTCTGGAAATATTCCTGAGCCCATTTTGTGATTTCCAATACAGAAGCGTGCCTGTATGTGATGCAGTGCCGTCTAAGGGCCCGAAGATCACGGGCACCCAGTATGGTTTTCCAGCCTTGACCCTTACGCACAGAGATTCTTCCAGATTCTCTGAATCTTTTGATGATATTATGCACTGTAGATGATATGTTCAAACTCTCTGCAATTTTACACTGTCGAACTCCTTTCTGATATTGCTCCACTATTTGTCGGCGCAGAATTAGGGGGATTGGTGATCCTCTTCCCATCTTTACTTCTGAGAGCCACTGCCACTCCAAGATGCTCTTTTTATACCCAGTCATGTTAATGACCTATTGCCAATTGACCTAATGAGTTGCAATTTGGTCCTCCAGCTGTTCCTTTTTTGTACCTTTAACTTTTCCAGCCCCTGTCCCAACTTTTTTGAGATGTGTTACGGTCATGAAACTTCAAATGAGCCAATATTTGGCATGAAATTTCAAAATGTCTCACTTTCGACATTTGATATGTTGTCTATGTTCTATTGTGAATACAATATCAATTTGAGATTTGTAAATGATTGCATTCCGTTTTTATTTACAATTTGTACTTTGTCCCAACTTTTTTGGAATCGGGGTTGTATTTAAAGAGCAAGGATCTATCAAAGTCTGATCTTCACAACACATGTTTGTGGAAGTGTATCATGGCATGAACAAAGGAGATTTCGGAGGACCTCAGAAAAACTGTTGTTGATGCTCATCATGCTGGAAAAGGCGAGAAAACCATCTCTAAAGAGTTTGGACTCCACCAATCCACAGTCAGACAGATTGTGTACAAATGAAGGAAATTCAAGACCATTGTTACCCTCCCCAGGAGTGGTCGACCAACAAAGATCACTCCAAGAGCAAGGCGTGTAATAGTCGGCGAGGTCACAAAGGACCCCAGGGGAACTTCTAAGCAACTGAAGGCCTCTCTCACATTGGCTAATGTTAATGTTCAGGAGTCCATCATCAGGAGAACACTGAACAACAATGGTGTGCATGGCAGGGTTGCAAGGAGAAAGCCACTGCTCTCCAAAAAGAGCATTGCTGCTCGTCTGCAGTTTGATAAAGATCACATGGACAAGCCAGAAGGCTATTGGAAAAATGTTTTGTGGATGGATGAGACCAAAATAGAACTTTTTGGTTTAAATGAGAAGCGTTATGTTTGGAGAAAGGAAAACACTGCATTCCAGCATAAGAACCTTATCCCATCTGTGAAACATGGTGGTTGTAGTATCATGGTTTGGGCCTGTTTTGCTGCATCTGGGCCAGGATGGCTTGCCATCATTGATAGAACAATGAATTCTGAATTATACCAGTGAATTCTAAAGGAAAATGTCAGGACATCTGTCCATGAACTGAATCTCAAGAGAAGGTGGGTCATGCAGCAAGACAATGACCCTAAGCACACAAGTCGGTCTACCAAAGAATGGTTAAAGAAGAATAAAGTGAATGTTTTGGGATGGCCAAATCAAAGTCCTGACCTTAATCCAATGGAAATGTTGTGGAAGGACCTGAAGCGAGCAGTTCATGTGAGGAAACCCACCAACATCCCAGAGTTGAAGCTGTTCTGTACGGAGGAATGGGCTAAAATTCCTCCAAGCCGGTGTGCAGGACTGATCAACAGTTACCGCAAACGTTTAGTTGCAGTTATTGCTGCACAAGGGGGTCACACCAGATACTGAAAGCAAAGGTTCACATACTTTTGCCACTCACAGATATGTAATATTGGGTCATTTTCCTCAATAAATAAATGAGCAAGTATGAAATTCTCATTTGTGTAACTGGGTTCTCTTTATCTACTTTTAGGACTTGTGTGAAAATCTGATGATGTTTTAGGTCATATTTCTGCATAAATATAGAAAATTCTAAAGGGTTCACAAACTTTCAAGCACCACTGTAAGTAGATAGATAGATAGATAGATAGAGATAGATAAAGAGATAGATAGAGATAGACTGATAGACACACAGAGATAGATAGAGAGATAGTCAGAGAGTGTGCTCCAAGTAATTACGTGAAAAATAAACCTATTTAAATTTAAACGTTTTTGTAGAGTTAAATTTGGATGTGTTCACTCACCCTAACCATCAGCTGTGACCTGTTCACTGTCTAATGTAGTTAATAACTGGGTTTGAAGGGTATTGAGGCAGAGAAGTAACCAGGAGGTCATGGTCACTCTTAAAATGACACCGCTACCACCACCATGCTTCAAGATGGTCACCTCTATGACACTACAGCGCTTAGGTGAAGCTTTGCTCACGTTTATAAATGACAGGAAGTCTTGTTGTGTCCTGAGGACATTTACCAAAAAGAGATTTTGGAAAACCATTTGGAAACCTAATAAACACCACTGAAAGGGTGCTGTACCTGAGCAGCAGACGCAGGTGTCCCGACAGGCACAGGGCGGTGAGACTCAGCCTGCGCAGCCTCTTCAGCTCTCCAAGCCCTCGAGACACATCCTGCAGCGCCTCCTGCTGGCCGGGCTGAATGCGCAGGACATCCAGGTTGCAGTAGTGCAGCCGGAGCGAGCAGAGTCGAGGAAACGGTGCTAACTGGGGCAACAGCAGTGCTAACCCAGACACACCCAGGCTGGAGTAGCGCACATCCAGACCGAGGAGCTCCTCCTGGGGTAGCAGGTGCAGCAGCGAGGCAATGGAGGACGCAGGCAGCTCCTCGACACGCAGGAAGCGGCAGTGAAGCCGCAGCGATCCGAAGAGGCTTAGCGCCCTGCGGACGCGCCCCCAGGATCGGGTGTTCACAAAGAGATCGGCCTTGACGTCTACCAGAACGTTGTCTCTGCTGGGAACCTGCTGCAGATGAGCTGTTTTTCTCCTTTGCAGCTCCATTCTCCTCCTCACACCCTTCACATTCTCCTCTTCTGCGTTATCCCTACAATCCATCTTCTGCACCTCTGCCTCCTCCTCCCCCTTCTTCAGTCCGGCTCGGTCTCGTTTCACCGCACCGTCCTGCTCTGTCTCCAACCCTCTCTTTTTCTTCTCTCCGTCGTCTCGTCCACGCCCCCTGTTGGCTGTGGTGACGTTTTTCGCCCGTAGCAGCATGGCGCACAAAGCCACAGTGAGGGACCAGCCACCCATCGCGTCCTCCGAGCTGCCGTCCTTGTACTGCAGTCCGCAGAGGTCCAGCACCTGCAGACAACACCTGAGCAGAGAAAGAAGATCGGAAACACGATAATTTAATGCCTATTTACATCACAGAAATAAAACCAATCCTTTAATGCGCATGTGTGAGGCTACCTGTTATCAATCAAGCCCCTAACCACGGCATGTAGCACAGCCTGGACACACAGGCGGCCTGGTGGATCGCGGTCACATTTTCTCCGTCCCCCAATGCTGAGGATCCGCTCGGGCCAGCGCTGCACCAGCTCTCCGATGGCCAGAGGGCGACAGTGAGTGAACGCGGCATCCAGCAGCGGCCTGTACAGCTCGCGTGGGACGCAGCTCAACTGCGCAGCTAATAACCCGTGATCACTGACCACCTCACGTGCACACAGGTACACCAACGACAGGACCATCTCTACAGGACAAACGACACCAAATAGTCAACAAGGTTCTTGGACTGTTTAAAAGGGTGTGCAAGGACATTAAAGGGATAGTTCGGGATTTTTGACATGAATCTGTATGGCATCCCCATCAATAGTGTCATGCAAACACACTGACTTACCCCTGACAGCATCCTGTGAGTCCAGTTCTTGTCCAGACGAAAGTAGTCCGGCAAGTTTGTTGGGGTCACGAAAGTAAAACGTTTTTCGTCTCAAAACAGTATGTGTTCAAAAGAGTGATATATTTGCATCACAAAACCGTTGCCAAATAAAAAGTCAGACCTCGAAATCGCTTGGCACTATTTTCTCTCCCTCGGTATCACTGCGCGCTGTCATGTTGACATCTGCGCAGGAATCAACACTTTTCCGATTGTTTGGCAGTGATTAGGAGTTCAGATCAGCGGCGCTAACAAGCTAATTTGAGAGCAAGAACAGCGACAAATTTATCACCTTCTATAACCTATACAATAATATATTTGTGAAAATGGTGCGCACTTGCGACTATCTAGGCTGTAGCAACAAAGATGTGGCTGAATCTCCGCACACATTTCACCGTCGTAGTCAGACATGTTGTCGCTAACTTTGCTAGCAGTAAACAATGTAGTGATGTGTCGGTCGCGAACGATCCGGTTCAAAGAGCCGGCTCTTTGAAGTGAACGACGGGAGCCGGCTCTTCGGTGGGAGCCGAATTAGTTTTTTGTCCTTAGGTGCCTCAGAAAGAGAGAGAGAGTTCAGCTCAGCTCAGCTGAAGGATGATTGTCTATTTGACAACCATGATCATGGTTTTGTTGCCGTGAATTCCGAAAGCTCATGATATAAATTGTCACTCATAAATTGACAGGTTCGGTCGGCAACCGCCTTGGCATGGCCAGATTAATCTGCGGTATACAACGAGACAGCAGTCATTATAACAGGAGCATATTTGCTGTTCCAGCGGCTTCTCATTACTGGTGGAGCAGAGTGCGGCACTTTTTTCTCTTTTTACATGCGCTCAAGGTGCCACATATTTTGTTGCACATTGTTCGGTGTTTGTTAAAATAATTTCCAACTTTGCTTCATAGTTTCTTAGGCCTGATTTATACTTCATAATTTATTTTGTGGCATTTTGTTCAAGGTCGAGTGTGAAATAAAGCCATAAAGGATAAACAGTTGATGTCTTCTGTGTATTTTATATTGGTAATGTAACACAGTTTTGCATTATGTTTGTGAGAAAATAATTTATTAATTGGCAAGTAAGTTTTATTTCTATAGTTAGAACATTGTTACACTGCTATACTTTACAAAGCTTTACAATGGCTACAAAAAATAAAAAATAAAATGGAAAACATCCTATTGATAAAATATAAATAATAATGTAATTAATTAACTAGTTAATTGCAGCAATTAAATCAAAAATAAAATCTCAGGAGCTGTTTGGGAGCCGAAAGAGCCGGCTCCTTATAGTAAGAAGAGCCAAAAGAGCCGAAATTCCCATCACTAAAACAATGAATGAAACAGCCGTGGCTGTCACCTGGCGGCAGCGCGCAGTGATAAGAAGGGAGAGAAAATAGTGCCAAGCGATTTCGAGGTCTGACTTTTTATTTGGCAACGGTTTTGTGATGCAAATATATCACTCTTTTGAACACGTACTGTTTTGAGACGAAAAACGTTTTACTTTCGTGACCCCAACAAACTTGCCGGACTACTTTCGTCTGGACCAAAACTGGACAAGAACTGGACTCACAGGATGCTGTCAGGGGTAAGTCAGTGTGTTTGCACGACACTATTGATGGGGATGCCATACAGATTCATGTCAAAAATCCCGAACTATCCTTTTAAGGACAAAAGACACTCGAAAGCTCCTTTACTATTAGACCATGTCTCGAGCACTGCACTACACCACCGTGCCGCCTGTCTATTTTGTACATTACATACATTTTTCTTATAGGACACATACATATCTATATATTCACACTTCCTTTTTCTCTCCCCTGTATCAATAGAGAGACACCAACTGCTGGAACCAAATTCCTAGCGTGTGTCAACATATACCCCTTTTCCACCAAATCAGTTCCAGGGCTGGTTCGGGGCTGGTGCTGGTTCACAACTCGTTCAACTTGCGAGCCAGCTGAGAACCAGTTTACTTTTCCATAGCTCGCGGTGCTAAAGGAAGCCACGTCATTATGTCATTGTTTACGTCAGTTACGTCGCTGTATACGTCAGTTACATCGCTACGTTTGCATAAACCTTGGCACGAATATCGAAGCAAAAACACGGAAGAAGCAGCAGCAGCAACAACAATAATAAAGGATGACTTCGCGTTTGTACAGCTGCTGCTTCTCGTCGCTTAAAAATGGCGACCTTTCGCGGTCTTATTGTTGTTGGTCTTAACAACTCCGCCCCCCACCCGCTGACGTAAGCGGTTCTTTCCTCTGGCCCAGCAGAGAGTTGGTGCTAGCCTGGAACCGGTTTTTCTGGCCCCAGAGCCAGTTCTTCGTCAGTGGAAACAGAAACCCCGGTTCCAAACCAAACACTGGCCCCGAACCAGCCCTGGAACTGCTTTGGTGGAAAAGGGGCAATAGTGGGCCAATAAACACCCCTATCCCCTTTATAGCATAAGGGACAATTGTCAATTGAGTGTGAGCCCTGTTGTCCCTTGTCACTAAGTTTATTGTTTCGTATTATTTAATTCTGGGTTGTTGGGTTTTTTTGGTATTTATTTTAATTCTTGTAATTATTTATCTTTTTGTGGCAAAGTGCAATAAACTAAACTGCCCCTTGAAATGATATTTAAGCCATTCTCAGAAAATCTGACGAGTAACGGTAAAGACGTTTTAAAAATTGTGTATACACAAAAATTAGTTACAATCCCTATAAATATATTTAACAGACAAAAAAGAAAAGCAAATTTCATGAATTCACAAAGCAAGAGATATCATTATTATTATGAAAAAATAATGCCCAGTTGTTGTCTTTACCGTTACCCTACAGAGTAACAGTAAAGATATCTCATGCCATTTTTTGGGCCACTGAGTACAGGAAAAAACAAATTATACAACCCCGATTCCAAAAAAGTTGGGACAAAGTACAAATTGTAAATAAAAATGGAATGCAATGATGTGGAAGTTTCAAAATTCCATATTTTATTCAGAATAGAACATAGATGACATATCAGATGTTTAAACTGAGAAAATGTATCATTTAAAGAGAAAAATTAGGTGATTTTAAATTTCATGACAACAACACATCTCAAAAAAGTTGGGACAAGGCCATGTTTACCACTGTGAGACATCCCCTTTTCTCTTTAGAACAGTCTGTAAACGTCTGGGGACTGAGGAGACAAGTTGCTCAAGTTTAGGGACAGGAATGTTAACCCATTCTTGTCTAATGTAGGATTCTAGTTGCTCAACTGTCTTAGGTCTTTTTTGTCGTATCTTCCGTTTTATGATGCGCCAAATGTTTTCTATGGGTGAAAGATCTGGACTGCAGGCTGGCCAGTTCAGTACCCGGACCCTTCTTCTACGCAGCCATGATGCTGTAATTGATGCAGTATGTGGTTTGGCATTGTCATGTTGGAAAATGCAAGGTCTTCCCTGAAAGAGACATCGTCTGGATGGGAGCATATGTTGCTCTAGAACCTGGATATACCTTTCAGCATTGATGGTGTCTTTCCAGATGTGTAAGCTGCCCATGCCACACGCACTAATGCAGGGCCGGCTCTAGGTCTTTGGCTGCCCTAGGCGAGATTGAGTTTTGGCGCCCCCCCCCGAGAAAAAAAAACCCTCTAATAACATCTAAATAACACTTTAATCTAATCACTCTATTACTATTAAACAATGTACGATGCATGGACTATAAACAAGAAGTCATTTTTATCTGTTTCATTATTGTTATCATTATTAACATAAAGTGTCACAAAGTAAAATGACCACACAAATTCAATACATATCTCCATATAATGGGCAAAAACTCTTCCGCACCCTGTTCAAAGTGTAGTGCATGGACAATAAACAAGAAATTATTTTTAGTTTCTTTTTTGCTATTAAAAGTTAAGTCATCTCTGAAGAATTAACAAATTAAATGAATAAAAAATTCTACATTTCTAAATTGTGCAAACTTAAGCACCCTGTTAGGACATCAATGGGCTGTATTTTCAAACAAAAGTGCTATTATGGGTACTTTGCTATTGAAGTCTATTGCTGTTTGCATCTAGTTAGCTAGGCAGACATTGATTCAGGCGTCTAAAATATTAATTTGCCACTATAATGGTTGATATGAGAGATTAGATCAGACTTACCGCTATACTTGGCTCTATTTGTTTCTTCCTGTAGCCTTCGTTTGCGCCCTTGCGCACCCGAGAGTTTGGATTTCTTCATTTAAGCACTTGTAGTCTGGGCTACTTTTTGCAGTGGATAGCCATTATCATTCCCCAATGAACACCGCTCCCCCCGCCCCCCTTATAACCTATCATTGTGCATTTTTAGTAGGCATAAGGAAATCACCGACCACTACTGCGTAGGCTACATTTGTTTTTCAACCTTTTTGAGCCAGGGCGCACTTTTTTCAATGAAAAAAATCTCAAGGCACATCACCAATAGAAAATGTTGACTGAAACTAAAACGCTGTTGCCAATATTTACAATATACAGTCATTCTATAATTTTCCACGGTACACTTGGTGATCTCTCACGGCACACTAGTGTTCCGCGGTACTAGAGTTCGGCAGCACAGTGGTTGAAAACCCTGTACACCACTGATGCACTTGGTAACATCTCCATTCAATAACTCCATCCCTCCTTTCTGGTGGGGTTTTGGTCGCCCTTGGCACCCCTGGGCACACTTTGCACTTAGGCTATTACATGGCCAAAACAGAGAATAGCCGCAGATGCGCACTTGCGCGCCCAAAGACACACACTATAGGCAGGGCGAACCACTGTTGAGCGCTTATTGTTTCATGATTAACAACCACCACCACACCCCACCCTGCTTTTTTTTTTTTTACAAATCGCACCCTGACTACATGCTTTGCTGTACAATTAAATTAGGCTAAGACATTATAATGCTGACTCGTTTTCAGAATAGTGGAAGTCATAATTTTTCTCCCCCCGTTTCTGCGCCCCTGGATGGACGCAGCACCCTTAGCATTTGCCTATATTGCCTATGCCATGGACTGGCTCTGCACTAATGCAACCCCATACCATCAGAGATGCAGGCTTCTGAACTGAGCGCTGATAACTTGGGTCGTCCTTCTCCTCTTTAGTCCGAATGACACGGCGTCCCTGATTTCCATAAAGAACTTCAAATTTTGATTTGTTTGACCACAGAACAGTTTTCTATTTTGCCACAGTCCATTTTAAATGAGCCTTGGCCCAGAGAAGACGTCTGCGCTTCTGGATCGTGTTTAGATACGGCTTCTTCTTTGAACTATAGAGTTTTAGCTGGCAACGGCGGATGGCACGGTGAATTGTGTTCACAGATAATGTTCTCTGGAAATATTCCTGAGCCCATTTTGTGATTTCCAATACAGAAGCATGCCTGTATGTGATGCAGTGCCGTCTAAGGGCCCGAAGATCACGGGCACCCAGTATGGTTTTCCGGCCTTGACCCTTACGCACAGAGATTCTTCCAGATTCTCTGACTCTTTTGATGATATTATGCACTGTAGATGATGATATGTTCAAACTCTTTGCAATTTTACACTGTCGAACTCCTTTCTGATATTGCTCCACTATTTGTCAGCGCAGAATTAGGGGGATTGGTGATCCTCTTCCCATCTTTACTTCTGAGAGCCGCTGCCACTCCAAGATGCTCTTTTTATACCCAGTCATGTTAATGACCTACTGCCAATTGACCTAATGAGTTGCAATTTGATCCTCCAGCTGTTCCTTTTTTGTACCTTTAACTTTTCCAGCCTCTTATTGCCCCTGTCCCAACTTTTTTGAGATGTGTTGCTGTCATAAAATTTCAAATGAGCCAATATTTGGCATGAAATTTCAAAATGTCTCCCTTTCGACATTTGATATGTTGTCTATGTTCTATTGTGAATACAATATCAGTTTTTGAGATTTGTAATTTATTGCATTCTGTTTTTATTTACAATTTGTACTTTGTCCCAACTTTTTTGGAATCGGGGTTGTACATTCATTATCCCATTCTAACTTGTTACTTGGCTAACTAAACTTTCAATCTGCAGCATCATCATCATTCAGCGGTAACGGCAAAGACGGCTGACGTCTCGAAATTTCAGATTTACCTGATCGGTATCCTGGATCCCAACGTTCATGCACCAGTGATTTTTTCAAAATGGCTCCTCAACATCCTGGTCCTTCCTCCTGTTGCTGCACTGCCCTCTACTGTCAAAGCCCTGAGTTACAGCATGATTTTACCATTTGGGTAACAGTAAAGACATCAAGAACGTACACATTCTTGCACATATATTTTAGGCTGTACACCAAAAACCACTGAAGCAAAGATCATGATATTTTCCACAATAAAATGTGAAGGTATACAGGTAATATTTCAGAAAGAAAAGTGAAATTTAAATTAAAAACAAAAGAATTATTTTCATTCAAATTTCACCAATCCTCATTTAGACATGTGGTGGTAATAACAGTTTGGTATATTTAGGCTCAATAAAATTTTTGCAAATGCAGACAAGTTGTCTCAATTTTTTTTAACGGCTCTTAAACTCTTTCTTAAAATAAATGTATAATAGAGGGCCAGGATTAATGGTTTTAGAGAAAAAACAAACTTCTTGTTTAAAACAGAGTGTCACATTTTCTGAGACTGGAGATGAGTGGAAGATATTAAACTCTCCGTAATTTGTTTACTGGGTTCGATACAGAAGCTTTTAATGACTTTCACTGCTTCACCGTGATGGCTCTAGTTTTGTAAAAGTAGTTCAATTGATATTTCACCCTTTGCCTGTGTAATGTAAATCGGAAACATAAATTCGTGTATGGCTCTACATTTCTGACCAAAACAAGACCGAGTCTCCAATTCCAGTGTGTGTAGATTCTTCCAGCTCCAGTTTGGAGATATACGGTTACATTTTATTTTTCTACTATAACTGACTCCTTGTCTGTTGGAGCTGTAATACAAAATTCCTCGACTTTCATACGTTATATCCTGTATAAACTGTCCGATCTAAATGTCCTACATCTACATACAGTGTGCAATAAAGACATCTACGGAGGTGTGGTGTTCATTCTGGCTTCAGTGTTCAGCCTTAACCCTGCCGTGCACAGCGTTCAGACTTTTACAGGCAATGAAAGGCTGCTTTTATTAAAATATAAGTTATTTATAACATCCAGGATTACTTGGATGGTTAAGCCAGTATCTCACTGGGCTGCGACAGCTTGAGACAAATTGCAAACGTCATTCGCGAGAGTGTTTCAAAAGTGTCTTGAAACATTCACGGGGCTTCTCAATTTCCTTGCATGAGTCGCAAAGTGTCGCTCATTCGTTGCTGAAATTTTGAGCATGTTCAAAAAATTCGCGCGACAACATTTCTCTCAAAATAGCCGCAAATGCATCGCGAGTGTCGCAAAGCCATCGCGAACCCTTCTCAAGTCAGTTTCCGTAAGGCTTTCTCTACTTCCCTGCCTGCTGAGGGAAAGCCGGGCTGCAACAGCCTGCGACTAGTTGGAGACAACATTTGCTGTAAAATATGCGAATATCAATTCAGTGCGATTCCAAGTGAAAACTGTCGTGAATTCACATTTTATCGCAATTGTTGTGTCTCCAACTAGTTGCGGGCTGTCGCAGCCCAGTGAGATACTGCCCTTACATTACTACAATTTAACATAAATTTTAACCTGAAATTAAATTTCTCATATCATCTCTAGCCGCTTCATCCTGTTTTACAGGGTCGCAGGCAAGCTGGAGCCTATCCCAGCTGACTACGGGCGAAAGGCGGGGTACACCCTGGACAAGTCGCCAGGTCATCACAGGGCTGACACATAGACACAGACAACCATTCACACTCACATTCACACCTACGGTCAATTTAGAGTCACCAGTTAACCTAACCTGCATGTCTTTGGACTGTGGGGGAAACCGGAGCACCCGGAGGAAACCCACACAGACACGGGGAGAACATGCAAACTCCACACAGAAAGGCCCTCGCCGGCCACGGGGCTCGAACCTGGACCTTCTTGCTGTGAGGCGACAGCGCTAACCACTACACCACCATGCCGCCCCTAAATTCCTTGTCTTTGTAAAAAACTAAACTAAAATAATTTCAATCTCGGGCGGCATGGTGGTGTAGTGGTTAGCGCTGTTGCCTCACAGCAAGAGGGCCCGGGTTCGAGCCCCGGGGCCGGCGAGGGCCTTTCTGTGCGGAGTTTGCATGTTCTCCCCGTGTCTGCGTGGGTTTCCTCCGGGTGCTCCGGTTTCCCCCACAGTCCAAAGACATGCAGGTTAGGTTAACTGGTGGCTCTAAATTGACCGTAGGTGTGAATGTGAGTGTGAATGGTTGTCTGTGTCTATGTGTCAGCCCTGTGATGACCTGGCGACTTGTCCAGGGTGTACCCCGCCTTTCGCCCGTAGTCAGCTGGGATAGGCTCCAGCTTGCCTGCGACCCTGTAGAACAGGATAAAGCGGCTACAGATAATGAGATGAGATGAATTTCAACCTCCAAAATCAAACAACAAACTAAACATCAAGAGTACTTTAAAGACTATTTACGCAGATTTCCTTTTCAGCTATAATACAGTGGTGCTTGAAAGTTTGTGAACCCTTTAGAATTTTCTATCTTTCTGCATAAATATGACCTAAAACATCATCAGATTTTCACACAATTCCTAAAAGTAGATAAAGAGAACCCAGTTAAACAAATAAGACAAAAATATCATACTTGCTCATTTATTTATTGAGGAAAATGATCCAATATTACATATCTGTGAGTGGCAAAAGTATGTGAACCTTTGCTTTCAGTATCTGGTGTGGCCCCCTCGTGCAGCAATGACCAAATATAATATTTTTGTCTCATTTGTTTAACTGGGTTCTCTTTATCTACTTTTAGGACTTGTGTGAAAATCTGATGATGTTTTAGGTCATATTTATGCAGAAATATAGAAAATTCTAAAGGGTTCACAAACTTTCAAGCACCACTGTAAATATGACCTGACCGTTAAAGCCAAATTCTAAAGAATACATCAAAGGAATAATTGAGCAAAAATAAAAACAGATCCCTTATAAAAGCCGTGAGAGAAGCCGGTCAGACCTCAGGGTTGCTGCAGTGAAGCTGCTCTTCGTGAATCAAGGACTATAAAGAACCGCGTCCATCATCTCCACAAACACACAGCATCGCCTCACAGGACTGACTGACTGCAGCGACTGAAAATAATTTAATAATTCAGACTTTAGACTTCAGTATTACACATGTGAAATCTAATCCACACAAGAGTTTATAAGCTACATTTCCAGTAAGGGTTGTTTTACAATCAGAGTACGCAAGCTAAAAATCACACATTATCTTCAATATCAAAAGGCTTGACTAAATAAACTTGGTTGTTTATTGTAGCCCTGTGATAGCTCTATTTACCATGCAAAAAAAATATTTGGTGATAACGTTATTTTTGGTGAATGTATGGCAATATGTGTCATATTGAGCAAAATCACTCGTGTCATTTAGAAAAAGTGCTTTTTTGACCACAGGTAGCTGCAAAAGGGATGCACTTACATCATTCTTTATACCATAAAACAAATATTTGGTTCCATATCATTGGAAACATAGTTAAGTTTTAATGTTGAATGCCAGTATGTTTTCAGACTATTTTGATCAAATTAGTATGAAATTGTGTCAAAAAATGTCCTCTCCGAGACAGCTAATTTTTCAATATAAAATAACATATCTAAAATGATTATTTTCATCCTAAAATGTGGTCAAGATATTGGGACATAAATATTAGAGACAACTAACACAAAGCTTACAGCCTTATATTTAAAAGCGCTATGGAAGTAGTGGATTCTGAATTGTCAAAAAAAAAAAAAAAATGTCCTCTCCGAGAATCACTTCATTTTGTTTCTCCCATCTTATAGCAGATTACACAAAACTACCACACACACGTCAAAAAATTACCTGAAATCTGTTCTTTAACTTGTCCTTCACTTAAAAACTGGTACAAGAACCAGTTTGAGTCAAGTTGAATTTGGGACCCCTGTGACACAAACTTTGTACCCTGATTGTAAAACAACCCGTAACACGAACAAACCAAAACACCGCCGCTTGGTGATGACGCCACAAACATGCGCCATGACCCCGCCTCCTGCACTGGGATTGGTCGGTTCTACTCACAAGAACGTTGCTCATTGGACACGCGTTGCGACTTTTCCGGATCCAACTTTCAGAAAAAAAAAAAAAAAAAAGTTTGCATCTAATACTTAGATATTTAAAATAATAATAATTTATTTTTCCAGCATTTCAACTGAGCTCTGCTTATGACTGCACAACAACAACAACAATAATAATAATTCTGATTATCTTGTGATCACATGATCACATTGTCCCGCCTCCTGCACTGGGATTGGTCAGTTCTACTCACAAGCAGGTTGCTCATTGGACGCTCGCTGTAACCAAGGGAAAACTTTACAGGTGTTCTGTAAAGTTACCCTACCTCCTGGATTTGTCCTACCAAGCCTACTGCGCATGCGCAGAACACATGACGTTATATCTTGGAATTTGGACCGAGTTTTGTCCTACCGATCAGCTGGGCTGATAGAAAAGCGGGGAGTATTTCACGCATTTGCCGATTTTTATGTTTTGAACAGCGTCAAAACAGCTGGAAGCTTGAGGTAGGATTTTCCTGACAAGCAGCACGGCTCCTGGATTTCGCGCATGCGCAGTAGGCTTGGTAGGACAACTCCAAGAGGTAGGATAACTTTACAGAACACCTGATCCAACTTTCAGAAAAATAAAATGAAATGAAATAAAATAAAATAAAGTTTGCATTCATAAATGTATTATACTTAGATATTTAAAATAATAATAATAATAATAATAATAATAATTAATTTTTTCAGCATATCAACTAAGCTCTGTTTATGACTGTACAACAACAACAATAATATGTAGTAAAAGTTCATTATGTCTACCTATTGAAACTATTCTTTAAATTCGTTTTTTAAGACAAGGATTTTTTAAGATGTTACCTTGACAGTTTCGGCGATAAACTTCCACCTTCTTCAAACAGTCACCAGATGTCGAGTGGTGACGTGCCTTATATCAACTGATGTTACGCTACGGAGGCGTGAACGTCCCGCCCAATTTGACAGGTAGTTCATGCCTCCTGCTGTCAGGTCGCTCCTCCAGGACGGCGCTCCAGGTGTGCGACAGTGCATACGCTCCCTCGTCCCGGTTCATCGTTCTCTGCGCACGCTTTCGTATCTCCACTGCCTCTAAAATCCAACGCTGGAATCTATTTTCTTCAGCGCGAATGACTCTGGCCTCCTCCCAATTCATTATATGATTTTGCCGTTTGCAGTGGTCTGAAATGGCTGATTTTAAGTTTTCTTGGTGTGCTTTTTCTTTTTCGGATCTTGTGAGTCTTTTTGTTGTTTCTTTTTCACATTCTATTTGGTGTTCTTTTTTTCTAGTATGGAAGCATCTGCCCATTTCTCCAATATAAACTTTATTACATGAACGGCAAGGGATTTCATATATGACGTTGCATTTATTGTCCAGTTGTATTTTGTCTTTGGGGTGAACTAGCAGCTGTCGGAGGTTCTTGTATGGTTTGACCGGGGTGTTGATGTGGTATTTCCTCATGGATCGTTGGATGCGTTCTGTAACTCCTTTTATGTATGGTAGTGTGACAAACCCCCGGTTTGTTTTTTCGGTGTTTCTCCTTGTTTGTTTGTTTTTTTCCTTTGATTGTGTCTGTAGTTTCCCTTTTCGGATTGCCCACAGTGGATATTGGCAGTTTTTTAATGCCTGTTGGCAGGGCCGTTGACAGCTTTGGCTGGGCCCGGGACAAAATAATCTGAGTGGGCCCCCTCCCCAAATAATCTGAGTGCCCCCCCCCCACACACACATACGTGCGCACGCACATCGCCACACAGCAACCACCCACACCCAACCCCTCTTTTCACAGTCTCCATTCACTCCAACCCTTAAATAACAGGTATTCCAAGCCCATTATAACAGTCAACCATTTTATTTCAACATTTCAACATATTTACAGTTTGAACATTTCCTTAGTCTGCAACTATTCAGGTGCGAAATGCAATGCGCCGGACTTTTGCTGTGGCAAAGTCGTCAATATGAATAGCGCGTCGCGCATGCTGGGGTTACATTACGGGGCTGGAAAAAAGTTATCTGTGTCTTACCTGGCTAAGCTGCCCCACTGCCTTCACCACCTGCTGCATCATCTGAATCTTTTCTAAAATATCTATGCAGTGAGCCAGGCCCGGCGCCATGGGCGGGCCTTAGGGGGCCGTGCCCGCCCTGAGACTCATGTGGGCCCGCCCTGCTGGAACCCAGAGCAGAGACTTTTTTTTCATAGGAGACAGGTCACTGAAGAAATCGTCCATAGAAATGAATGGGGACAGTTCGTAACGGCAGCAAACATTCTAATCAACCGTCTCTGATGGCAGTACGGGTCTGCAAATATCCCGCCTGTTCCGCTGCCAACAACCAATCATATGTCGATCTGAACCAACAGCTTTCCAATCATCTTGCAGCTTCGTGCTCCGCCGTCCCTCTCCTGCCGTTATAGAAGTACTGCGCCTGCGCAGTGTCAAAATAATCCACGAGAAAAGTGGATTTTAAAGCTTTTTCTGAGTCATGAGAACCAACCTAACACTCAAGTATAATCAACTTTTCATGGCGATTTCAATCATATGCTCTTCGCGACCGTTAGTTTTCACAGAGTCCAGTATTGATATCTTCCCATTCATGTTCAGAGGGTCTGGTCTCACTAATCCGAAAAAGATGCCTGAAAGTGGCCGGCGAGTGACCGCACTTGGCCTGATAGGAGCCCGTCACAGCTTCTTCTTCTTTGGATTTTTTTTCCCCTCAAAAAAAAAAAAAAAAACGTAAACTACAAGTCAAAGTTTTTCAGTATAACAATAATAAAGAAAAATGTGCTCAATTTAAAATGTATTGAAACTATTCGAAATCGGCTGATCGGTTCATTCATTATTATCCGTGAGTACAGAAACACTAGTAATAATTTCTGGATCATTGCTATAAACGGGACTAATATTTCTTGGGAACCAATGGGTTAATGTAATGGAATGAACCAACCGACCAATCGCATTTTTCCTTCAGATGGTATCTGGGTAAATCAGCAGCTGTCTCAGCCAATCACATTTTATTGCTGGACCGGATCATATCACGACATCTTCCGGTAGATACCCGAAATCAGCTTTGTGCGTTGTGAGGCCAGCGGAGCAAAAAAAAAAAAAACACCTTTTAATATGCTGAGCAATGTTTGATACATTTTGGAAAGTTGTTTTGGTTGCTTTATAGGTTTCTTAGAATATTTAACTCGTCACGTCTGTGCTGCTCTCCTGGGTTGCTAGAAACAGTTGTGTTGCCCTGGCTTGGCGTATAAAATGTGTGCCCCCCCCAAAGCAATTCAAGGCCCGTCCGTCAGTCCGTGTCTGGCGCCGGGTCTGCAGTGAGCCCCTGAGGCTCTTGGCTTCTTCATCTCTTTTTCTCTTTTCTTTTCTTTGCTCCTGCCTTGTGCATGTTGGCAAACGGGCTCGCACGCTTATTGTCGAAGCGTTATGATGGAATAGTGCCGTGTTATTTGGCGCCTTAATCAAAGACCAAACCATTTTTGCATTAGGGGTGGTACTGTAGGTGGGTTCTTGAATCTATTTTCGAAGACAATAAAGGCAAAAGAACCAGAAATCATTAACTGAATGCAAATATAGCACATTTTTCTCCCCCAAATCAACACATTTTGAAATGAAACAGAATGATTAATGGCATCTTCATGAGGGACCAGTTCTGGGCCCACCCTCATGCCTGGGCCCGGGACAAAATACCCGGTTGTCCCCCCCTGTCGACGGCCCTGCCTGTTGGATGTGTTGGTCCTCCTCCTGTCTGTCTTTCTCCTCCGTGATGCTCTGTGTTCGGTCGTATAGTGTTCTGATTACTGACGTTTTGTGTGCGATGGGATGTTCAGATGTCCAGAGTAGATATTGGTCGGTGTGTGAAGGTTTTCTGTATGTTGTGATTTTTCTTCTGTGTGGTGTATTTTTAAGTCCAGAAAAGCTATTGTTTTGTCCGTTTCCTCTTCATGTGTGAATTTGATGTTGCCTGTCTTGTCTATGGAGTTTAGATGATCCGTGAATTGTTGTGTGTGACCTGTTTTGGTTATTTCAAGAATGTCATCAACGTATCTTTTCCAGAAGATAGGTTTGCAGTCACCCGGTGCTGTTTCTATGGCTCGGGTTTCCAGATCCTCCATAAAAAAGTTGCATAGAGTGGCAGATAGCGGGTCCCCCATTGCAAATCCCTCTTTTTGTCTGTAAATTGTGCCTCTGAATTGGAAATATGTGGAAGTGGAAATGAAATGCAATAGTTTTGTTATGTCCTGTGCTGTGAGTTTTGTACGTTTTTTCAGGGTTCTGTCTGCTTTTAACCGGTTTTCTACTATGTTGAGAGTGTTTGTGACCGGTGTTTTTGTAAAGAGGGATATGACGTCATGTGATACGAAAATTTCATCCTTTTTAATCTTGATTTCCTTTAGTTCTTTCGCCAGTTGTTTTGAGTTTTTGCAGTGGTATTCCGTGAGTCCGAGGAGTGGTTTAATTATGTCTGCCAGTGTCTTGGAAAGGTTGTAAGTAACTGATCCTATACTGTCTACTATGGGTCTTAGTGGTGCTCCAGGTTTATGAATTTTTGGTGTGCCGTATATCCGGGGGGTGATGTCTGCTGTGGGGATGAAGTGGTTGTATGTTTGTTTATCGATTTTATTGTTGTCCATTAACGGTTTGAGTAATAGTTTTAGTCTTTTTTTCTTTTCCTCCGTCGGGTCTTTTTTGAGTATTTTGTATGTGTTTGGGTCCGTGAGCATTTCATTCATTTGTTTTTCGTATTGATTAGTGTCCATGATAACCGTGGTCCTCCCTTTATCAGCCGGTAGTATTGTTATTTTCTTGTTCTTTGTGAGTGTTCTGATGGCTTCCATTTCCTGTTTAGTTGTGTTTCTGGGTGGCGGTTTAGCTGAGGTGAGGATGCCTGCTATTTCGTTTCTTAATACGGCCTTCTGTCCTTGGTCCTGTATCATGTTGCATGCTAGTTCCGTGGCTAATATGAATTCTTCGTTCGGGATTTTATTTGGTGTGATGGTATAGTTTAGTCCCCGTGAGAGTATAGTGTGTTCTGCTGCTGTTAGTGTGTGTTTAGATAGGTTGCAAATCCATTTTTCATTTATTTGCATGTCCTTGCATTTATTTTCTTTCTTTTTGATAAGTCTATTTAGTTTTTTAATATGGCGTGTTTTTGTTTTTGAGAATTCTTGTTCTTGTATTATATTCAGATGTTCTTCCATATTTTTTTCCATGTCCCTGCTGAGTTTGTACCGGCGTTTGAAATCTTGTGTTCTTTGTGTTATTTCTGTAGGTATTTAAGTTGTTGATTTTGTTTGTCGTGCATCTAATTCTTTCTCTTACCAGAGTCATTCGCGCTCTTTCGATGGGCCTTTCCGCGTTTCTTGTTGGTATTGGATTTTTTATGTAGAGGCTTGCTGGAATGATGCCTTCGTCCCGGCAGCGGAGATTGAAGCGGAGATGGTTTCTTTGTCGCGCCAGTTTTTTCTTTAGCTTTTCCAGGTAGCGTACCTCTTTGGCACAATCTTCTCCATAACTTATTTTTAATATGTAGTAAAAGTTCATTATGTCTACCTATTGAAACTATTCTTTAAATTCGTTTTTTAAGACAAGGATTTTTTAAGATGTTACCTTGACAGTTTCGGCGATAAACTTCCGCCTTCTTCAAACAGTCACCAGATGTCGAGTGGTGACGTGCCTTATCAGCTGATGTTACGCTACGGAGGCGTGAACGTCCCGCCCAATTTGACAGGTAGTTCACGCCTCCTGCTGTCAGGTCGCTCCTCCAGGACGGCGCTCCAGGTGTGCGACAGCGCATACGCTCCCTCATCCCGGTTCATCGTTCTCTGCGCACGCTTTCGTATCTCCACTGCCTCTAAAATCCAACGTTGGAATCTATTTTCTTCAGCGCGAATTTTTTTCCAGACTAGAAAAAAAGAACACCAAATAGAATGTGAAAAAGAAACAACAAAAAGACTCACAAGATCCAAAAAAGAAAAAGCACACCAAGAAAACTTAAAATCAGCCATTTCAGACCACTGTAAACGACATAATCATATAATGAATTGGGAGGAGGCCAGAGTCATTCGCGCTGAAGAAAATAGATTCCAACGTTGGATTTTAGAGGCAGTGGAGATACGAAAGCGTGCGCAGAGAACGATGAACCGCGGATGAGGGAGCGTATGCACTGTCGCACACCTGGAGCGCCGTCCTGGAGGAGCGACCTGACAGCAGGAGGCGTGAACTACCTGTCAAATTGGGCGGGACGTTCACGCCTCCGTAGCGTAACATCAGTTGATAAGGCACGTCACCACTCGACATCTGGGCCCTGTACTACGAACGGAGGTTAACCTACCTAGAAGTAACCCAGGGTTCCCCCGCTAAACCGGGGTTGACAAAACCTGGTTATCTTGTTTGGGGTTAAACGGTACTACGACGCCAGTTATGAAGTTGATTTGTTGAACCTGGTTTAACCTAATCAGGGTTAATGCGCGTTCACGTTAAAGGGGAGGTTATCAGCGCAAATCACCACTGTTCACAATGGCACGGCTGCCGTACTTCAGGGAGGAAGAATGCGCTGTCATAATGCAAAGCTACGAGGAGTTCAAAACAACATTAAGAGCAAAATCTAACACAGCGGCTGCCAATAAGGAGCGGCAAGCATGTTGGCAACGAATTGCCGATCGGGTAAATGCGCAAGTACATTCTCCCTTCTACATGTTCCAGAACAGAAGTATAGGATGAGAGAAAGCTTCATGATCAATCACAAGTCACAGAAAATGGTCCTTCGACGTGGCCCCAGTCATATATAGCTTGTTTAATGTCCGAAAAATCCTGAATAAAATTTGGTATGGTAAATTCATGGAGTAGCCTACTTAAGCCGATATGTGCACAGAGTCGCATGAATTAGGATGACTGACTGTTCAGTCCCTTTGACTAAGTTGGTGTATGTCCTGTGAACATTTCAGAGGCAACAGCAGTGCCAAACGCACCTGGCAACAGGTGAAAATGAAATATAAAAACATCATTCATGATGGTAAGTGTGTGTGTGCGCGCGCGTGCAAGCAAGCATTCATTTGCCTTTTATTTATTCAAGTTTTATCTGTTTGCCTAATAGTTCAAATTGTTTTGTATATAGTTTATAATGTTGTTGTGTGATATTAATGATAATATTGTGGGAAAACTACTTTGCACGGACGTTCATTTAATTTATTCTATCGTCATTTTGTTTGTTCTATTTTTGTGTATTTTATTTATTTATCTGTTTGTCTAGTTGTATCTATTTTTCTAATAATAATATATTTTTTGCATTAATAGTTTGTTTTTTTCCTATTAAAATAATCTTGTGTTCTTGTTATAACTTTATCTATTTATCTGACTGTTTAGTTGTATCTATTTTTGTTACAATTTCAATATTTTTAATATAGAAAGTTTGTTTTTTTTCTATTAAAATGTTCTTGTGTGATAACTAGTTCTTGTGTTATTTATTGTAGTTTTATCTATTTTGTATCTCAGACTTAAATATTTTTGTAAAACAAGTGTTTTTCTATAAAATATTCTTGCGTTCTTGATAACTATGTTCTTGAGTGGGTTCTTTTTTTTTTTTTTACAGAAAAGCCGTTCTGCATGGACATTCATTGAAGCCCTCATTGTTTTTTAATGGTTATTTATGAGCGTTTAGGGGTTACAATAATGTAAGTCTAGGTTGCTTTATATAAAAGGTATGTCCAGAAATATTGATGTCACTGTCTAAGCAGAGGGATCTGGCTTCTTTAGACGCTGTCTTCTTAAAACTGAATAAATATTTAAAAAGAGCCAAATGAGCCAGTCTTTTGAACAGCTCTTTTCAAAGAACGGATCACAAAGATGCGGATCCCATCAAAGAGCCATAAATCCCATCTCTAATCTGCGCTCCGATATCGCACGGGTCATCCAGGTACCAGGCCCGGCGCCAGGAACAGTTTACTAAGGGGGCAATTAGAAATCGCAAGGGGGCAAATATTTTTCATATAGTGTGTAGTAGTGATGGCGGTCTGACAACGTGTTTCAAACAATTAACTGCGCCAACCACAAAACCACGGCCCCGAAGGTTGCTTCCGGGAAAATCATGTGGCATATTACCAGGGCAGTTGCGCTTTATCAACTCCCGTGCCCACCTGTTACCCCTCCCCTCCGATTTTCTCACAGACACGCGGTACAACCGGAAAGATGCCAAACATAAAACAACACACACAAACCTACAGGCAAGTCCTTTACATTTAAAATACATACAAATAGCTCCGCGGCATGAAAACAAAACGTCAATGCAAGTAAAGCTAACCACTTAATCCGCGATCCCAGTTTAGGCGTGTAGGGGACTAAACACTCTGAAGTGATGAATTTTCAACCCCGCTGCATGGGGGGTGACGTCAACGACACATATTCTTACGCTATTTGCGCACAAAGCGGACCATATATGAACACATACACCAACATAAACGGAGATAAACTTAGCCTACAAAGAAAGAAAATGGATTCACAATATTGTGATTGAATTCGTTTAATTCGGTGGGGGAAAGACTACTCCCGTAAACTTGAGTGCATATTACAGGATATTGCAGAGACAGTGCACTTGTAAGTGTGCATGTAAGTAAAACCCCCGCCCGCCCGCACGACCCCGCCCCTTGTCCTTATCACAGGTCTGTGTGTGCGCGGCTGTGTCAGCATTTCACACATACACCCACAATAACTAGTCCCCAGTAGTTAGGATTGTCTAAAACAGGGTTAGTATTAAATTCAGGCTTTTTGAAATAATCCTACCTTAATACAGTTGAATTCTACGATTGCAACGTAAGAATCATAACAACCAATCAGATTTGTTCTACCGTGCCAGTTTTAGTAGTGATTTATGTGAAATGTATTTTTGTGCAATGCGCAACCACTTAATATTTCGTATTTGAAAATGCAAATTATTAATACGTCTATAATACATTATATTTTCATAAGAAAACAATTAAGTGAGGCGGCACGGTGGTGTAGTGGTTAGCGCTGTCGCCTCACAGCAAGAAGGTCCTGGGTTCGAGCCCCGGGGCCGGCGAGGGCCTTTCTGTGTGGAGTTTGCATGTTCTCCCCGTGTCCGCGTGGGTTTCCTCCGGGTGCTCCGGTTTCCCCCACAGTCCAAAGACATGCAGGTTAGGTTAACTGGTGACTCTAAATTGACCGTAGGTGTGAATGTGAGTGTGAATGGTTGTCTGTGTCTATGTGTCAGCCCTGTGATGACCTGGCGACTTGTCCAGGGTGTACCCCGCCTTTCGCCCGTAGTCAGCTGGGATAGGCTCCAGCTTGCCTGCGACCCTGTAGAACAGGATAAAGCGGCTAGAGATAATGAGATGAGATGAGACAATTAAGTGATCTGAGTCTCCGTTGAGGGGGCGGGGCTGTAGCCACGAGGGGGCGACGCCCCCCCTCGCCCCCCCGTGGCGCCAGGCCTGCCAGGTACGCTGGCATTGCCTCTAGAGGAAATGTCGGTGGAGAGGTGGTGTTTAAAAAGGGTGTGGTTAATCGGAAACCTCGGGTTAACCAAGAACATAACCTGAGACGAGCAGGTTTGAGATGCAGCGTAAGTTGCCATGGCAGCATACCTCGGTTTGAACATAGCCAACTTTCGTAGTATGGGTTAATCGGGAAGTTACGCTGCACGTGATCAAGTTACTCTCGAAGTTACCCTGGTAAGCCAGAAAACCCGCTTCGTAGTACAGGGCCCTGGGCCCTGTACTAGGAACGGAGGTTAACCTACCCAGAAGTAACCCAGGGTTCCCCCGCTAAACCGGGGTTGACAAAACCTGGTTATCTTGTTTGGGGTTAAACGGTACTACGACGCCAGTTATGAAGTTGATTTGTTGAACCTGGTTTAACCTAATCAGGGTTAATGCGCGTTCACGTTAAAGGGGAGGTTATCAGCGCAAATCACCACTGTTCACAATGGCACGGTCGCCGTACTTCAGGGAGGAAGAATGCGCTGTCATAATGCAAAGCTACGAGGAGTTCAAAACAACATTAAGAGCAAAATCTAACACAGCGGCTGCCAATAAGGAGCGGCAAGCATGTTGGCAACGAATTGCCGATCGGGTAAATGCGCAAGTACATTCTCCCTTCTACATGTTCCAGAACAGAAGTATAGGATGAGAGAAAGCTTCATGATCAATCACAAGTCACAGAAAATGGTCCTTCGACGTGGCCCCAGTCATATATAGCTTGTTTAATGTCTGAAAAATCCTGAATAAAATTTGGTATGGTAAATTCATGGAGTCGCCTACTTAAGCTGATATGTGCACAGAGTCACATGAATTAGGATGACTGACTGTTCAGTCCCTTTGACTAAGTTGGTGTCGGTCCTGTGAACATTTCAGAGGCAACAGCAGTGCCAAACGCACCTGGCAACAGGTGAAAATGAAATATAAAAACATCATTCATAATGGTAAGTGTGTGTGTGTGTCGTTCTTTTCCTGTACTGTGTTTCAGATGAAAAAGCTTTTGCCCAAGGACAAGAAGTAGGCTAAACAGCATTTGCCTTTTATTTATTCAAGTTTTATCTGTTTGCCTAATAGTTCAAATTGTTTTGTATATAGTTTATAATGTTGTTGTGTGATATTAATGATAATATTGTGGGAAAACTACTTTGCACGGACGTTCATTTAATTTATTCTATCGTCATTTTGTTTGTTCTATTTTTGTGTATTTTATTTATTTATCTGTTTGTCTAGTTGTATCTATTTTTCTAATAATATATTTTTTGCATTAATTGTTTTTTCCTATTAAAATAATCTTGTGTTCTTGTTATAACTTTATCTATTTATCTGACTGTTTAGTTGTATCTATCTTTGTTACAATTTCAATATTTTTAATATAAGTTTTTTTCTATTAAAATGTTCTTGTGTTATATTTATTGTAGTTGTATCTATTTTATATCTCAGACTTAAATATTTTTGTAAAATAAGTGTTTTTCTATAAAATATTCTTGCGTTCTTGGTAACTATGTTCTTGAGTGGGTTCTTTTTTTTTTTTTTTTTACAGAAAAGCCGTTCTGCATGGACATTCATTGAAGCCCTCGTTGTTTTTTAATGGTTATTTATGAGCGTTTAGGGGTTACAGTAATGTAAGTCTAGGTTGCTTTATATAAAAGGTATGTCCAGAAATATTGATGTCACTGTCTAAGCAGAGGGATCTGGCTTCTTTAGACGCTGTCTTCTTAAAACTGAATACATATTTAAAAAGAGCCAAATGAGCCAGTCTTTTGAACAGCTCTTTTCAAAGAACGGATCACAAAGATGCGGATCCCATCAAAGAGCCATAAATCCCATCTCTAATCTGCGCTCCGATATCGCACGGGTCATCCAGGTACGCTGGCATTGTCTCTAGAGGAAATGTCGGTGGAGAGGTGGTGTTTAAAAAGGGTGTGGTTAATCGGAAACCTCGGGTTAACCAAGAACATAACCTGAGACGAGCAGGTTTGAGATGCAGCGTAAGTTGCCATGGCAGCATACCTCGGTTTGAACATAGCCAACTTTCGTAGTATGGGTTAATCGGGAAGTTACGCTGCACGTGATCAAGTTACTCTCGAAGTTACCCTGGTAAGCCAGAAAACCCGCTTCGTAGTACAGGGCCCTGGGCCCTGTACTACGAACGGAGGTTAACCTACCCAGAAGTAACCCAGGGTTCCCTCGCTAAACCGGGGTTGACAAAACCTGGTTATCTTGTTTGGGGTTAAACGGTACTACGACGCCAGTTATGAAGTTGATTTGTTGAACCTGGTTTAACCTAATCAGGGTTAATGCGCGTTCACGTTAAAGGGGAGGTTATCAGCGCAAATCACCACTGTTCACAATGGCACGGTCGCCGTACTTCAGGGAGGAAGAATGCGCTGTCATAATGCAAAGCTACGAGGAGTTCAAAACAACATTAAGAGCAAAATCTAACACAGCGGCTGCCAATAAGGAGCGGCAAGCATGTTGGCAACGAATTGCCGATCGGGTAAATGCGCAAGTACATTCTCCCTTCTACATGTTCCAGAACAGAAGTATAGGATGAGAGAAAGCTTCATGATCAATCACAAGTCACAGAAAATGGTCCTTCGACGTGGCCCCAGTCATATATAGCTTGTTTAATGTCCGAAAAATCCTGAATAAAATTTGGTATGGTAAATTCATGGAGTAGCCTACTTAAGCCGATATGTGCACAGAGTCACATGAATTAGGATGACTGACTGTTCAGTCCCTTTGACTAAGTTGGTGTATGTCCTGTGAACATTTCAGAGGCAACAGCAGTGCCAAACGCACCTGGCAACAGGTGAAAATGAAATATAAAAACATCATTCATAATGGTGTGTGTGTGCGCGTGCAAGCAAGCCTTTTATTTATTCAAGTTTTATCTGTTTGCCTAATAGTTCAAATTGTTTTGTATATAGTTTATAATGTTGTTGTGTGATATTAATGATAATATTGTGGGGAAAACTACTTTGCACGGACGTTCATTTAATTTATTCTATCGTCATTTTGTTTGTTCTATTTTTGTGTATTTTATTTATTTATCTGTTTGTCTAGTTGTATCTATTTTTCTAATAATAATATATTTTTTGCATTAATAGTTTGTTTTTTCCTATTAAAATAATCTTGTGTTCTTGTTATAACTTTATCTATTTATCTGACTGTTTATAGTTGTATCTATTTTTGTTACAATTTCAATATTTTTAATATAGAAAGTTTTTTTTCTATTAAAATGTTCTTGTGTGATAACTAGTTATTGTGTTATATTTATTGTAGTTGTATCTATTTTGTATCTCAGACTTAAATATTTTTGTAAAACAAGTGGTTTTTTATAAAATATTCTTGCGTTCTTGATAACTATGCGTGGGTTCTTTTTTTTTTTTTTTTTTACAGAAAAGCCGTTCTGCATGGACATTCATTGAAGCCCTCATTGTTTTTTAATGGTTATTTATGAGCGTTTAGGGGTTACAATAATGTAAGTCTAGGTTGCTTTATATAAAAGGTATGTCCAGAAATATTGATGTCACTGTCTAAGCAGAGGGATCTGGCTTCTTTAGACGCTGTCTTCTTAAAACTGAATACATATTTAAAAAGAGCCAAATGAGCCAGTCTTTTGAACAGCTCTTTTCAAAGAACGGATCACAAAGATGCGGATCCCATCAAAGAGCCATAAATCCCATCTCTAATCTGCGCTCCGATATCGCACGGGTCATCCAGGTACGCTGGCATTGTCTCTAGAGGAAATGTCGGTGGAGAGGTGGTGTTTAAAAAGGGTGTGGTTAATCGGAAACCTCGGGTTAACCAAGAACATAACCTGAGACGAGCAGGTTTGAGATGCAGCGTAAGTTGCCATGGCAGCATACCTCGGTTTGAACATAGCCAACTTTCGTAGTATGGGTTAATCGGGAAGTTACGCTGCACGTGATCAAGTTACTCTCAAAGTTACCCTGGTAAGCCAGAAAACCCGCTTCGTAGTCCAGGGCCCTGGTGACTGTTTGAAGAAGGCGGAAGTTTATCGCCGAAACTGTCAAGGTAACATCTTAAAAAATCCTTGTCTTAAAAAATGAATTTAAAGAATAGAATAACAACAATAATAATAATAATCATCATCATCATCTTGGGATCACTGGACACTTGTTGCGTCACCTTAGCAACCACTTATCACGGCAAAAACTTTTCCGTATCCAACTTTAATAAAACAAACAAACAAACAAACAAACAAACAAACAAAGTAGCTTGCATTCAAAATACACAATACTTCTATATAAAAAAATAAAATTTTCCCAACATATCAACTGAGCTCTGTTTATAACTGTACAATAATAATAATAATAATAATAATAATAATAATAATAAATGTGACTCACATTACTGCGCATTTTCCTTTTATTATTAATTTTTTTTTCATTTAACAGAGGAGTTAAAGGATTAAACTCGGGCTCTATAAAAAAAAAAAAAACTTTTTCCCTGACTCTGAGCCGCTCAGGCAGGAAGTCAGGGATTCATTCTGAAACTGAAAGTTTTAATCTGTTTTCGTGCTGCGTTTAACAAGAAACACCGTCGGGAAAATACAGCTCCAGTAAGGTAATAACTGAACACACTGTGAGAAAAATGGGTATAATTTTGAAAGAAATATGCTTGAATCAGTTGATCGGATAGAAAGTTGTAGTTTGAGTCAGAGAAGTTAGAGAAACTTTCAGGCCGACTTCTGGAGCAGCCTTTGACACAAGGACGCTTTATATGTACAGTATATATTTGTATATGAGAGAGAGTGCTGAGCGTTAATGAGTGCACCCCTTTGAAAAGTAACATTTTAAACAATATCTCAATGAACACAAACAATTTCCAAAATGTTGACAAGACAAAGTTTAATATAACATCTGTTTAACTTATAAGGCAAGGCAAGTTTATTTATATAGCACATTTCATACACAGTGGCAGTTCAATGTGCTTTACAGAAGTAAAAGCAAAACAGTAAACAATAGAGAATAAAATTACATAAAATAAATGGGAAAAAATATAATAAGAATTAAACAATAGTAGAAATAAAATAATAAAATGAAGTAGAAGTTCAAATAGGGGGAAAAACAAACAAACAAACAAACAAAAAAAAGCAGAATAAAATAGAATAAAAGTTAAGTAAAATTTGAAACATGCAGGGACTGTAAAAGTAAAGATTATAAAACATGTAAAGAAGACAATATTAATTATTTAACAGAAAGCATCTGAAAACAGCTTGGTCTTTAACCTAGATTTGAAGCTGCCAACAGCAGGAGCATTTTTAATGTCCTCTGGCAGTTGGTTCCATAGCTGCACTACATAGTAGCTAAAAGCTGCTTCACCATACTTTGTTTTAACAACTGGTTTTAATAGTAAATTTTTCTGTTTTGATCTGGTAGATCTGATTGGGTTAGGCCGCTGCAACATATCAGAGAGGTAACTGGGGCCTGTACCATTTAGAGATTTGTACACCAGCAGCAATGCTTTAAAGTCAATTCTGTAGCTTACTGGAAGCCAGTGAAGGGATCTTAGAATTGGAGTAATGTGCTCTGTTCTTTTTGTTCGTGTGAGAACCATAGCCGCTGCATTTTGAACCAGCTGAAGTCGTTTGATGGTCTTTTTTGGCAGGCCTGTGAAAAGGCCATTGTTAGAACCTGTGTCTGTCTCAGTTCAGATGCGTTGACGTAAGAGCGCTCTGGAGCAGGGTTGAAACAAACCACACGAGTTAAATCAATCTGGTTTATTCAGGCACTGCTCAGTGATACACAGAGAGAGCAGGGTTTATATACATCAGAAGCTTGCGTGACAAGATAAGTAAGGGGCTCGGGGGCACAAGGTCAACTCGCCAGATAAGGAGTCGTTTTTATTATACATGAAAGAGCAGACCATACACCCCCTAGAACAGGAGGAACCAGGAATGTGGTTTCAGCGAAACTAGAAGGTACAGAGAAAATAAAAGAGTATGTTCTCGCGATTATGCACGTTTACCAGGGTGTGAAAGGGTCATAAAGCTCAGGACAGCTATGCACGAGAACACACACAATCTTACAATCCCCTCTTTTATACTTTGTTTACAGAGTATAACTACAGTTTAGACTCTAACGTATTGACAGACATAACAAGACTGATTAGTATGTTGTTTAGCAGTCCAATTGGCAAATCGCCAAAAAACGTTGTCCTCGTGGCTGGCTTGAGCGGGATTCCCTGCTCCAAGCGCTAAGACCAATACCAGAAGGAAAGTCATACTGGTCACTGACTTTGTTCTTTCTGTGTCCACAGGATGTAGATAGTTGGAGGTAGCCCAGGCTCACGTGTCTTCCAGATTCCTCAGTTCAGAAGTCTGCGGGACGCACCGACCATCCCCTCTTTGTAGATCAGCCGAAACCGGATCACTCCAGATGCTGGGGAGAGGATCCCTGAAAAGGCCGTCAGCTATTGTCACAGCAACTTTCTGAAACACAAAAACCTGTTAAGCATCAACAATATAGATTTCTATTACATTGGAGCCTTCTTTATTCGACTGGCATGAATCCACTGTGGAAAAAGGTCAGTTAGTACAGCTGTTCGAGTTACAGCGAGCACATCCGTGGGTTCACTGTAGGGCGGTTCCTCCAAAGGAGCGCCTAATTTCGCAAATTTCTTTACCAACACTTTATCCCCTACCTCAAAGGGGTGAGTGGGTGCCTCAGGAATGGGAGGCTTTTTGGAATTTAGTCTCGTCCAGTACTCATCCAACACCCGCATGAGACCCACGGCGTACTCACTGAGATGTACATCAAGATCACTCGTTCCTATAGCCTGCATACCTCTGCGCCAGGGTGTAGGAAAAGGCCGGCCCATCACGAGCTCATACGGAGACAGGTTGTCGAGGGCCACTTGAGCGGTCATTCGCATGTCAGCGAGGACTAAGGGTAAAATTTGTACCCAATTTTTAGTACCAGCTTCTTGCATGGCTTTACGCAGCTTACCCTTGATTGTTCTGTTTGCGCGCTCCACAATGCCGGAGGATTGTGGATGGTACGGGATGTGGAATCGCCAAAGGATTTTTAGGTCCTTACATAGTTCTTGGGTCACCTTAGAGGTGAACGGCGTACCTTTGTCAGAGTCTATCCCTACCGGGAGACCATAACGCGGAATGATTTCTTGCGTCAATTTGTTTACCGCCGTGCGAGCGTCTTCTTTCCCGCAAGGGAAAGCCTCCACCCATCGTGAAAATTTGTCGACCATGACCAAGAGATACTTAAAGGGGCCCTGTTTTGGCATGTGAGTAAAGTCAATCTGCCATTCCTGGAACGGCGTGTCAGGTATGGGAAGGTGCTGATGTACCGCGCCTGGTTTAGATGGATTATTCTGGGCGCACGTTAAACATCTGTCTAGAATGTGATGTACATCGGTGTGTATTTTGTCGATGCAAAATATTTTGGATAAATCCTCCACTACCCCCCTTCGTCCGCGGTGAGTGGGACCATGAAACTCGCGGACGAGAAATGGAGTGCAATGTCTAGGTAAACAAAGGCGGCCCTGAGCATCGATCCGAACGCCGTCAGACGGCTGCGCGCCGCATGAGTCCCAGAAATGGTTGTCTGAGGCCGAAGCGGAGGCCTGGAGGGAGATCAAGTCAATGTCCGGAAGAACGGCACTAATCATGCGACTGGATGAGACCAGGGAGAGAGTAAGCGAAGGCGGAAAAACACCGGAGGCAGCCGCGGCTTTGGCAATGCGATCGGCGAGAGAGTTTCCCCTGATCTCAAAAGAGTCCCCAATACAATGAGCACGAGTCTTAACAATGGCTAAAGAGCGCGGGAGAAGACAGGCGGTGATTAAATCAGTAACAAGCGAAGAATGAGAAATGGGCTTACCGTCTGCAGTGGTGAACCCACGCGAAGCCCAAATCCGACCAAAGTCGTGAGCAACGCCGAAAGCGTAACGTGAATCAGTGTAGATAGTGACGTCTGTGTCCTGGGCAATAACACATGCACGGGTTAGAGCGTATAGTTCGGCAGCCTGAGCCGAGGAGAAAGGAAGAGAAAAAGCTTCAACAGTTTCATCAGGAAGGCGGCACACAGAATAACCACACACGAAAACGCCGTCAGAGGGGCGTGAGCACGAGCCGTCCACAAACAGCGAATCACCTGAAAGTAACGGGGTGGAGCGTAAGTCGGGGCGGATACTTGTCTCGAAAAGAATGCTAGAAATGCAGTCGTGTGTTTCAGAAGGAAGAAAATCATCCTGTGAATTGAGGAGGCGCTGAAGCGCGTGCGCGAGAGAATCAAAGGAGGAGGAGGGCTTAACAGTAAGGTTTTCGGTGGCCAAAAGAATAGACTCGTATCCAGAGCGACGCTGCGCAGATAAATGCTGGGTACTGAGGTTCTTTAAAACGTGCACTACATCATGTGAGGTGTGGAGAACGAGCGGGTGAGACAAAACCAGCCGTTCAGCGTCCGTGACCATGACAGCACATGCAGCCACCGCCCTGAGGCAAGCAGGGAGGCCCTGTGCCACAGAATCAAGAGTTTTAGAGAGGAACGCACAAGGCCGCATACCCCCCCCGTGCTCCTGCGCCAAAACCCCAGACGCAGTTCCCTGCTGGTTGCACACATATAAATGAAACGGCAAACGGTAATTCGGAAGTCCGAGAGCAGGGGCCGAGCATAAAGCCTGTTTCAAGGCCCTGAAGGCCGTCAGCATCTCATCAGACCACACCAGGGGCTGAGTCAAAGGGTCCGAGTGCAGAATTGCAGAGCGCAGACACTTGTCATAGGTGGAACAGTCAGGAATCCACTGGCGGCAGTAATTGATAAGTCCCAGAAAAGCCATGAGGGCGTGTTTGGTGGCAGGCACCTGAGTGTCTAGGATGACCTGCACACGCTCGGGGCTGAGCCTGCGGGAGCCCTGGGAGAGATCGTGACCCAGATATCGAACAGTGGGGAGGCAGAACTGAAGCTTAGTTCGTGAGACCTTGAAACCTTCTTGCGCCAGAAGAGAGAGGAGAGCGAGTGTGGCTTTAGCGCAAAGGTCCTCGTCCTCCGCCGTTACCAGAAGATCATCCGCGTATTGGAGCACGGAGGAGCCCGAGGGGAGGCACAAACCGGCCAAGGCGTCCCTCACTACGGCTGTAAAAACCGCGGGGGAATCGACATATCCTTGGGGTAACCTGGTCCATGTGTACTGCTTTCCCCTGTGCGTAAAAGCGAACAGGGGCTGCGTGTCGTGGCCCACAGGGACGCTGAAAAAGGCAGAACAGAGGTCAATCACAGAGAAAAACGCATGTTCACACGGAATCGAGGCCATAAGAGAGGGAACGTCTGGAACTAATGGGGCGACTGGGATAATTAACTCATTAATCTTACGCAAATCCTGGGTGAAACGCCACGTGCCGTTGGGCTTCTGCACCGGATTCACTGGGGTGTTATAAGGGCTGACACAGGGAACAACCACACCTTGCTCTAGGAGAGAACACAGAACATCATCAATGCCAGACAGTTTAGCTGGGGAAAGGGGGTACTGTTTTACATATACTGGCGAAGAGTGTTTAATGACCGCCTCGTAAGGGGTACAGTTAACAAAGCCCACCTCGTCCTTATGTTCCGCCCAAAGAGAAGCTGGGAGATCAGAAAGAGAGGGTGTGAGGCAGGTAACGGCACAAGCAGCATTGAGAAGGTTATGGGGGAGAGAAAGAGAGGTGAGGGCAAGAGCAGCCGACGAGGTTTCGTCTGGTATGTCAACAACCATGTGTGAGCCACTAAAGGAGATCGAGAGTCCGAGAAGACTCATGAGGTCGCGACCTAAAAGATTAAAAGGGCAATCAGGCATGCAAACAAAGGAGTGAGAAAACTTCAGTAAAGGATCAAGGGCACAAGTAACAGAAAGGGGGGGCGTGCAACTGGAATGGAAAGGAACCCCTTCTATTCCCACAGAGCTTACAGACCGTGTAGATAAAGGACCCGCATATTCCCTCCCCACTGAGGACATGGTAGCCCCGGTGTCGAGTAAAAAAGGATATTCAGTCCCTGCCAGGCATAAAACAATAGTGGGAAGATCTTCGTTAAGAGGGGAGCTGAATAAAAGATTTAACATAGCAACGGTCGGGGTTTCATCGCTCTGAGGGCAGCCCTATGGGCGGGCAGGATCTCTCTGCCCTGTGGGGCTTGAACCGGCGCGCATGACGGGTTTCTCGCGTTCCTGCTCATCTCGCTGTTTCGCATGACATTCTCTTATCCAGTGCCCCTCTTTTCCACAATAGTGGCACTTTCCATTTCTCCTCCCTCCCCCGCCGCGCGGTCCCGTTCGGCGACCCCTCTCCTGTCGTCCCTCCGCTCGTCCGCCCGGCACGACGGATAAACATGCTTTATTCGTTTTACAGTCTAAAAGACCATCGCTCTCCAACGTGCGCACCCGCTCCCCGGCCTGACGGAGGACCAGATTATTCCGGTCACTCCAGTGATGTTTTAATACGCTCTGTATTTCGGGGCGACAATTAGACAGAAAGGTGGACAAGAACATTGGGTTCGGGTTTGCCAAATCAAGTTCAAGACCTCCCAAATGTTGCCAAACTTCCCCAAAGCGCTTCCAGAAAGCCGACGTCAGCTCAGAACGCTCCTGTTTGCAGTTAGTGACCTGTGACAGGTCTCTATTTGCTTGTTTTAAGGCGAGCAGGTATCGCGTCAACTGCTCGCGAAGCTGCTGCAGTGCGTTCAGCGTGTCCTTCCAAAAGAAGGTAGTCACGGTGCGCCGACGCGGGCGACCGTCATCCCCTTCATACTCTTCCTTAATATTTTCAGCTTGATCATTGACGGGGGCGAGAACCTGAACGTTTTCTAACAGGGCTGTCTCATCATATGCGCCTCCTAATTTATTTTGCAGAATAAACCGGTAATCAGCTCCCGTAAGCTGACAATTACGAGAAACATTAATTAACTGATCAACAAAAAGCAAGGGCTTATCGGGTGACGGAAGAAGCGAGATGATGTCCTTAAGAGCCGACGGGGACGGAGGAGTTATATCAATACCACTGCGCTTTGCGACCCATACACAAGCAGCGTTTTGTGGCGGATAAGGACGCGAGCCGGCGTCTGGACCCACATCGTCGGGATTATCCCAATCGTCATCATCAGTGTCATCATCGGTATCGTCACTACTTTCTTCGTCTTTGCCGTTCTTGGCTGATGCAGGCGCACCCTTTATCCCTCCGGGACGCTGCCCTCTGTCAACCGTGGGGGGGGGGGCACGCAGACACAGCAGCCAGGGACGGATAAATTTTAGGAATCGTTTTTGCAGCTGACGGCGATTTACCAGTAATTTTTCCGGCCTTACTATAAGGTGGAGGTTTACTATCTAACGAGGCTGGAGGAGCAGAATGAGATTTGGATTTTCCTAGCGCCGCCTCCTCCGTTTCCTTGGTGACGGGTGCAGCCCGAGGCTTCGGGATGGATTTCAGGACTGAACGGGGAGTATAAGCCTGTTTAAAATTATCCCAAATCTTCTTCATATCATACCATTTGGCATATCCTTCCCGCATATACGGGCGATCCCATCCGGGGTCCCCTAATCCCTCATAAATCATGCGATAGGCTGATGCAAGATAACCAGGATCGAAAGTACCTCGGCGAGGATATGAAGGAATTTGAGGGTTGGCCTCGGTCCAACCTGCCAAATTATCGAGCCAGGGAGAAACATAATAAGCAAAACCGCACCTAGTCATCCATTCGGCCGGGGTTTCCCCTGGCGCAGGCTTAGGGAACGAGCTTCCCATCGTACAATGACAACAAACGGATCTGAAGAGGAACAGACAACAAATATAGTACAAATTTGTATAGCGCGCTCTTCCTGGACTCGAACCAGGGAAAACTGTCCTCCGTAGGACACTACGAAACTACTGCCAACCAGGTAGTCAATCAAACATGTCTTACCTGATTGAGAGTATCACGTCGGGGTCACCAAATTGTTAGAACCTGTGTCTGTCTCAGTTCAGATGCGTTGACGTAAGAGCGCTCTGGAGCAGGGTTGAAACAAACCACACGAGTTAAATCAATCTGGTTTATTCAGGCACTGCTCAGTGATACACAGAGAGAGCAGGGTTTATATACATCAGAAGCTTGCGTGACAAGATAAGTAAGGGGCTCGGGGGCACAAGGTCAACTCGCCAGATAAGGAGTCGTTTTTATTATACATGAAAGAGCAGACCATACACCCCCTAGAACAGGAGGAACCAGGAATGTGGTTTCAGCGAAACTAGAAGGTACAGAGAAAATAAAAGAGTATGTTCTCGCGATTATGCACGTTTACCAGGGTGTGAAAGGGTCATAAAGCTCAGGACAGCTATGCACGAGAACACACACAATCTTACAGCCATTGCAGTAATCAACCCTACTAGAGATGAAGGCATGTATCAGTTTTTCCAGATCATTTTTTGACATAAGTCCTCTTAGTTTGGAAATGTTTTTAGGTGATAAAATGCCATTTTAGTGATTGCTTTCATGTGACTGTCAAAGTTTAGCTCGCTGTCAATGAAAACACCAAGATTTTTAACCATTTCTTTAGTTTTAATCCCTTTTGTGTCAAGAATAGTGGTAATCCTGAGTCTTTCATCTTTTTTCCAAATAGAATTACTTCTGTTTTATCTGTGTTCAGCTGAAGAAAATTTTGCGACATTCAGTTGTTGATTTGATCGATACACTGGTAGAGACATTCAAGGGGGGCATAATCATTATATATAATGGGAAAGTAAGGTTAATAATATAACTTAGATTACACATTTTTCAGTTTTACTCAAATTAGGGTGGTGCAAAAATGAGTACACCCCACAACAAAAACTACTACATCTAGTACTTTGTATGGCCTCCATGATTTTTAATGACAGCACCAAGTCTTCTAGGCTTGGAATGAACAAGTTGGTGACATTTTGCAACATCAATCTTTTTCCATTCTTCAACAATGACCTCTTTTAGTGACTGGATGCTGGATGGAGAGTGATGCTCAACTTGTCTCTTCAGAATTCCCCAAAGAAAATAATTTCTTTCCACCACAAAGGTGAAGGCTACAAGAAGATCAGCAAAGCTTTACTTATCAGTCATAATACTGTAGCAAAAGTGGTACAAAAATTTAAGAAAGATGGAACTGCAACCATCTCACAGAGACGTCCAGGTCATCCACGGAAGTTAACACCTCGGCAGGAGCGTCTTCTGATGAGAAGGGTTGAAGAAAATCGGCATGCAAGTTCACTGCAGTTATCTAAAGAAGTAGAAAGCCAAACTGGGGTGACTATTTCCCGTGACACAATACAGCGTACACTGCAGAGGAATGGCATGCATGGATGCTGTCCACGAAAGAAGCCTCTCCTAAAGCCCAGGCACAAAAAAGCCTGCCTAGAGTGTGCCAGGGCCCATGCTGACAAAGATGAAGACTACTGGGACTCTATACTCTGGAGTGATGAGACCAAGATAAATGTTTTTGGAACTGATGACTTCAAAACTGTATGGCGTCGCAAAGGTGAGGAATACAAAGAAAAATGCATGGTGCCTACAGTGAAACATGGTGGTGGCAGCATCCTTATGTGGGGCTGCATGAGTGCTGCTGGTGTCGGGGAGCTGCATTTCATTGATGGCATCATGAATTCACAGACGTATTGCTCTATACTGAAAGAGAAGATGCTACCATCACTCTGTGCCCTTGGTCGTCGTGCACTTTTCCAACATAACTAAACACACATCTAAGGCCACTGTTGGATTTCTGAAGAAGAACAGGGTGAAAGTGATTCAGTGGCCAAGTATGTCTCCTGATCTGAACCCAATCGAACACCTACGGGGAATTCTGAAGAGACAAGTTGAGCATCACTCTCCATCCAGTCAGTAAAAGAGGTCATTGTTGAAGAATGGGAAAAGATTGATGTTGCAAAATGTCGCCAACTTGTTCATTCCATGCTTGTTCATTAAAATCATGGAGGCCATACAAAGTACTAGATGTAGTAGTTTTTGTTGTGGGGTGTACTCATTTTTGCACCACCCTAATTTGAGTAAAACTGAAAAAATATGTAATCTAAGTTATATTATTAACCTTACTTTCACGTTATAAGTTAAACAGATGTTATATTAAACTTTGTCTTGTCAACATTTTGGAAATTGTGTTCGAGATCTCATCTCATCTCATTATCTCTAGCCGCTTTATCCTGTTCTACAGGGTCGCAGGCAAGCTGGAGCCTATCCCAGCTGACTACGGGCGAAAGGCAGGGTTCACCCTGGACAAGTCGCCAGGTCATCACAGGGCTGACACATAGACACAGACAACCATTCACACTCACATTCACACCTACGGTCAATTTAGAGCCACCAGTTAACCTAACCTGCATGTCTTTGGACTGTGGGGGAAACCGGAGCAACCGGAGGAAACCCACGTGGACACGGGGAGAACATGCAAACTCCACACAGAAAGGCCCTCGCCGGCCATGGGGCTCAAACCCAGACCTTCTTGCTGTGAGGCGACAGCGCTAACCACTACACCACCGTGCCGCCGTGTTCACTGAGATATTGTTTAAAATGTTACTTTTCAAAGGAGGTGTACTCATTTACACTGAGCACTGTATATATATATATATATATATATATATATATATATATATATATATATATATATATATATATATATATAATACACAGCAGCAGTAAACAGGAAACTGAATCACATTCGGAATGAGACTTGAGGGCAGCTGCTGTCCTGTAATACAGACACTGAAGGTTATTTCCAACCTCACAGTTCAATAAACTATCAACCGTCTGCCATGTGAGGATATAATTTTTGTTAGATGCTGTATTTATACATGTTAAGGACAGAGAATAAAGCTGTTTGTTACTTATGAAAGGTTCTGATGACATTGTTTCAGATGAAGCAACAAAATGCATCTAAACGGTGAAGGAAATACAGCAGTTACGACCAAGTTTATCTGAGATCAAATACAGTATGTGTCCAATAAAACTGGACGTTTATGGCCGTATAGAGACTTGAGTAAATCCTGTTCAGGCTTACATCCAGGGTGAAAAGAGAGGCCTCTGGAAAGTCTGTGCCAGGCTTGTAGTACTTGAGTCTGACTCGTGCCCTAATTTTAAGGACTTGTGACTCGACTCGGACTTGAGCACTGATGACTTGGACTCGTGCATTAACTGCATTAGGACTTGGAAAATGGAGACGAGGACTCTGATTTTTTCTTTGTTTTTGCAACATGCCATAATAATTTGGCATAAGATATTTATATCTACATTAATTTTTGCACTAATTTTTTGCAAGAGTGTCACACCTGTGCGCCTTGACGCATGCATCAAATAGACTCTCGGGCACGCTCTGGACAGTGCACATGCCAAGCGGACTCTCTCGCTGTAAATGACTCGTACCTGCACAGGATTAAGGCGCAAATAGTGCGCCGATATAAAAACTGTGAAAACACAGTTACTTTGCGAAGTATTGAGTTGCGTTACTGACACGTTACTGAGCCTTATTTCCTTGTTTGGTTTCCTGAGCCCTGATGTCCTGTTTCTTGTCTTTGATTCTGTGTAGTCTACGATAGCCTGTTTGTGTCTCGCTCGACCTATTGCCGGTTTCACTGTTTTACAATTTTGCCTGCCGTTCTGGATTGTTTACCGTCTTCACTTGTATTAATAAACACACCTTCTGCACTTACATCTGTCTCTCAACCATCTCTGACAGAATACTTCACACTCCCTGACAGAGAAGCACATTCACCTGTTCATACGGCATGTTCAGGAACAAACTAACGTTAATGGCGCTGAAACAGACACCGTCAAATGGTGCGGTTGGAGTGTTGGACTTGACTTGAAATCGACTCTTTTTTTTAATTACTTGGACTTGACTTGGACTTGAACACTGGGGACTCGAGACTGGACTTGGACTCGAGGTTTAGTGACTCGCCTACAACACTGGTCCGTGCCACAGTCGCAGTGTTTATTGGAAACGTTCATTGTTCGCGTTTACATTTCACGCCATCATTCGTTCCTTTTTGAGCTTTTCTTTCTATTCAATCTCGCTTTTCCTCCAATGTTGAGCACTTTATTTCTCAAGCGCTTTATTCTCTTGTTTAGTCTCTTAGCTCAGCTCAGCTCCATTGCAGTAGTCTTGCATGTGCCTAGGTACGGCCAGCTTTACACTTTTTTAAAATATTTTTACTTTTATTGTTTTTTTTTTAAATGTCATGCCTAATAATGTGCATCAACTCTTAACAATAGATGTAGCATTTTTCAACCCTGTCTAAGCTTCATGGTTTCTGCCATTGCATTTCTAATTTATTGTGCTATTAAACGATGTGCTCGATCAAGTGCTATAGATGACTTGCAACCACGTGATCAAAATGTGCTATGTCATGAGCATCCGCCATGATGGTGGATGTACAAAGCAACTAGGACGGCAGCCGCTGAAAGTGTGTCTGTAAACAATGCTGAATTTTCTCAGTATTACCATGATTTGAACTGTCAAGCGCAGATTCAATACAAAGAGAAGATAGATATGTGTAGTTTTGACCCGTATTATTTAAAAAAAGTCAGACTTTTCTGAAGATAAGATGCTTCTACCGACAATCGAGTACCCAGATATCGCCTGGCTGCTGAAGAATCAAGTCTGACCATAGCCCAGTTGGTGCCCAATCTGGATTGTTTCTATCATATAATTTTGCTGGCGCTCCTCGAAGCGAAATGGTAATACACGTGTTAAAATTATAACAACGACCAAGTGAACCACGACAAGAGAATGCTCATTTTATAGCAAAATTCCAGCAATATGAAATAAGTCTTCCATGATATTATTGAGAAAGCTTTTGAATCTCACCTGAGATAAAATGATCACTGCAAACATGAGCTGTTTTGGTTTTAGCCTCTGTTAGATCAGCCCTGCCGATGTTGTTCAGCCATGCTCGTCTCCTCTCTGTACTAAGCCTCAGAGTTTCCTCGCCCTCTTTCCGAATCACGGATGGAATTCTAAAAAATCAGAACATGCCACGGTCACGAGTACTGTTGTGACCACAACCATATACAGCACAAAGATATGGCAGAGCTAAAAGAACGCTTAAAGCAATGGAAAAACAAATAGAGCTGTGGCCACTGGGATTGCACCTTTAAGTGCAATCCACTGTGAATGGGGGAAGGTCCCAGTGGCCATGGGCAGGACCTTTCCTCTTCCGTGACTGGAAAAACGGTTTGTTTTAAGGCAAAGTCAAGATGGCGGCGCGCATGGTTGCAGCGGCTTACGGCTCTCCTTTTCAGTGCTCTTTTTTTTTGTTTTGTTTTTGTATTTCTTTCTTGCTTGTTTGTGCACCATCGGTTCTGCGAACATCCAGTACATCCGCCAGACACTTTTAGCCATCGGTGACCAACACCAGATATCTGTTTCGAGCGACTTTCTCTTCACGCATAACATCCCAGATGACATAGCGAGACCGCCGGGCTCTCCGGGGATTGTTGTCGGGTCTAGGAGGCGGCGCAGACGGAGGAGGGAGAGGAAGCAGAAGCGGGGCCGCAGGTCCGGTGCTATGCTAAGGCTAAGAAAACAACCACACAAGCCACCTCTACCGAGCCTGTATCTCTCCAATGCTAGATCCCTGGTACATAAAATGGATGATCTGGAATTACAACTCGCTGGAAATCGCTATGTTCGGGACTGCTGTGTTTTAATTATCACAGAAACCTGGCTTCATCCGGAAATACCCGATGCTAGCTTGCAGCTAGCAGGCCGCACTCTGCTCCGCTGGGATAGAAATGAGAACTCCGGTAAGAGTAGAGGAGGGGGGCTCTGTATTTACGTGCATGAAAATTGGTGTAACACCGGAACAATTATAGATAAACACTGTTCCCCAGACCTCGAGTACATGTCTGTAAGATGCCGGCCTTTTTTTTCTACCAAGAGAGCTAACTGTGGCGATTGTCACAGCTGTGTATATTCCACCTGACACCAGTGTAAACACAGTGCTCTCTCTCCTGCTGAACACCGTTAACAAACAGCAGCGGGCCCACCCTGACGGTGTTCACATAATCGCAGGAGACTTTAATAAGGCCAACTTGAAGACTGTACTCCCAAAGTTTTACCAACATGTTAAGTGTTCTACTAGAGCGGAGAACACTCTGGATCATGTTTACTCCAACATCAAGCATGCGTACAGAGCCATACCCCTCCCCCACCTCGGCCAGTCTGACCATCTTTCCCTCCTGCTCTCCCCAGCCTACACCCCCCTCAGACGCAGAGCCAGGCCCACCACAAGGACTATCACAACCTGGCCTGACAATGCACTCTCCAAACTACAGGACTGCTTTAAACAGACAGATTGGGACTTATTTGTACACCAGGAGCTGGAGACATTCACAGGAACGGTGCTGGACTATATCAAGTTCTGCATCGGGAATGTGACGGTGGATAAAAACATCCGGGTCTTCCCAAACCAGAAACCCTGGATGACCAGCCAGGTCCGCTCACTCCTCAGGGCTCACGATGCTGCCTTCAGGTCAGGTGATAGAGCTCTGTACAGAGCTGCTCAAGTTGATCTGAAAAGAGGAATAAATAAAGCCAAGGCGGACCACAGGCTGCGCATAGAATCCCACCTGTCCAGCAACAACACACGGGAGGTGTGGCAGGGCATTCAGGACATCACAAACTTCAGAGACTGTGATGTGCCAACAGGAGACTGGAGTGCACCGCTAGCAGAGGAGCTAAATCGCTTCTTTGCTCGCTTTGAAACATCTCTGCAGCACTCATCTGCTCCTGCCCTGCCCCCACCACCACACAGTTCCTACACCACTCCTTTCACTGTACAGGAGCACGATGTCAGATGGGTGCTCCTGGCAGTGAACCCCAAGAAAGCTGCCGGCCCAGATGGTGTACCTGGTAAGGTGCTCAGAGCGTGCGCCCACCTGTTCGCCCCTACCTTCACCAGGATCTTTAACCTCTCCCTGGCTCAGGCAGTCATCCTGCCCTGCCTAAAATTTGCAACAATAATCCCAGTGCCGAAGAAGTCTCCCATCACCAGCCTGAATGATTACCGTCCTGTGGCCCTCACCCCGGTAATCATGAAGTGCTTTGAGAGACTAGTTCTTCAGCACATCAAGGACCACCTCCCCCCAGACTTCGACCCCTACCAGTTTGCATATCGCACAAACAGATCCACAGAGGACGCCATCGCCGTAGCTCTCCACTCTGCGCTAAATCACCTGGAGCAGCAGCAGAACTACGTCCGCATAATCTTTGTGGATTACATTTCAGCTTTTAATACAATAATCCTGGACATCCTTATTAGAAAACTGGACACTCTCGGCCTCCCCCCTCTCACATGTGCCTGGTTAAAGGACTTTCTTACTAACCGGCCCCAGACTGTGAGACTTGGTCCCCACTTCTCCTCCACCCGCACATTGAGCACCGGCTCTCCACAGGGCTGTGTGCTGAGCCCCCTCCTGTACTGCCTCTACACCCACGACTGTAGTTCGACCCACAACAACAACCTCGTCGTCAAGTTTGCTGACGACACCACAGTGGTCAGACTCATCTCAAAGGGAGACGAGGCAGCCTACAGAGAGGAGGTCCTGTAGTTGGCAGCCTGGTGTTCAGAAAATAACCTCACTCTGAACACCAAGAAAACCAAAGAGCTCATTGTTGACTTCAGGAAGCACAGCAGCGACCTAGCCCCCCTCTACATCAACAACATGTATGTAGAGAGGGTCCACACCTTCCGGTTTCTCAGCGTCCTCATCTCCGTCGACATTTCCTGGTCAGTAAACATCACAGCAGTCATTTAAGAAGGCTCAGCAGCGGCTACACTTCCTGAGAGTCCTCAGGAAGTACAACCTAAACTCCAACCTGCTGCTGACCTTCTACTGCTCATCCATCGAGAGCCTGCTGACGTACTGTATGACAGTATGGTACGGCAGCTGCACTGCTGTAGACAGGGAGAGGCTCCAGAGGGTAGTTAAGGCAGCACAGAAGATCATTGGCTGCTCTCTCCCCTCCCTGATGGACATTTACACCTCCCGCTGCCTTAGCAGAGCTAAAAACATTATCAAGGACAGCTCCCACCCTGGCTTTGATCTGTTCGACCTGTTGCCCTCAGGGATGCGCTACAGGTGCATCAGGACAAAGACAAACCGATTCAAAAACAGCTTCTTTCCAAAAGCCGTAACCGCCCTGAACTTGGATATGCTCTGACTTTGTAGTCTATTTATTTTACTATGTGGCTCTCCTCGTGCAATAATTTATAATGTGCAGTACTTTATAAGGGACTCTCTCTGTGCAATACTTTTATAATGTGCAATACCTCACTCCATAATGTGAAACACAACACATTCACCTCACCTCAGGACTGTGCACCTTACACACAACACATATGGGCCATTTTCAAAAAATGTACCTATTACGGTAAAGAAGAAGTCTTCACTTTTTTTCAGTTTCTCATCAGAACAGAGGGGTTAAATTGAAAAATGATTCACATAACTGCATAGACAATAAAAACCTCTCTAAATTTTCATACTGAAGTTTTTTATCTTATTTAATAAGAAAAATAAGAGTGATTTATGTTATAATTTTTCTTTACCGTTACCAATGCAAAAACTAATTATTCATAAATGTATCTTACATTCTTGAACTTACTCAGGAGTAAATTTTATTTTTCACAAAAATAACTAATTAGGTGTTTAAATAAAAGTATTGAGTACATTATCTGATGTTTTTTTTTATAAATTAAAAAAAATATTGTTGTGTTACTTTTAGTTTCTTTACTGTTACCCAAAAACATTTTTGAAAATAATTAGTTCCTAGTGCTTGCTAAAGAGGGAGCTGTTCGACATCCTGAAGTGCCAGGATGTTGGGACTCCATTTTGAATTTTTTTGAGGCAGTGGAGGCTGAAAGGTGAGCAAAACATTTCATTAATTACTCATGCCACACAAATATACTTTCTTTACCGTGATGCACGTATCATCTTATAGACAACAGTGATCAAATAGAAACTATTTGTAGTTGTTGATTAAGTTTGAGTGATGAAATATGAGCAATTATTTGAAAGCATAACTGTCATGCTGTGTTGTAAGAGAATGAGACACCTCTTTACCGTTACCATATACTTTCTTTACCGTTACCATTCCTAGTAACGGTAAAGAAACTTTGGTAACAGTAAAGAGAAAATCATGAATAAATGTCTGTTTTTCTCTAGATTTCCAGGCCAAATAGGTAAATAGAATTGAATTTAAAATGTTTTAAGTCATTGTGTACCAGATGAAATATAATAAAAGCTTTTTTGCTTATTTTACCTAAATATTTCCATTCAGAAAGGTAGGCCAACACTGCAAAAAGGCTTTTTATTCTCACCAAATAATCTATTATCAAAATTTCCACATTTCTAAAGAAAAAATGTCTTTATTGTAAAATAATAAGTCAATGTTAAGTTTCCATTCATTAAGTCACAACAAAAAGATCATAATAAATAATTATTAGAAATTTTCAGATTTGAAGGTTTTCATTGGTTCTTGTCATTTTTCAGATTAAATCATGCCTCCAAAGAAAAAAAAATCTAAACATGCCTCGGATGATAACACCAAAAAGCAACAAAGTTCTCATTAAACAGAATATTAAAATTTGTTAATCTTGTTCTCTTTAATCGAGCTATGTTTAAGAATTTGGTTTTATAAAAACACCCTGTGTTCCGTAATAATCTTAATTGAAGTGTGTGTTTGGAAAATAAATAGTTTTATTTTTATAGAACACTTTATTCCTTTTTAACTTTATTAAAGCTTTATTCTATATCCAGGAATGGTAAAGAAAGGGTATTAATTCTTTACCGTTACCTTGAAAATGGTATGGTAACAGTAAAGAAAGCCACAATTTCAGAAAAATTAATTTTTTTATAAAAAATAATAGGAATCTAGCTTTGCTGATTAGTAGGACTTGATTTTAATCAATAGGCAATCTTTTTGTACATTTATAGAAAGAAAGAGTGACAATTTTTTTCATTTCTTTACCGTAATTGGTACAATTTTTTGAAAATGGCCCATACACCTCAGGACTGTACACCTTACACACAGCACACACACCTCAAGTCCGTGCACCTTACCTTACCTTGCAGTACTTCATAAATGTGTAATATTTTATTTTATAATGTGAATCTCTTGTGCAATAATTTATAATGTGACTCTCTCTGTGCAATAATTTATATGTGCAATGAGCAATACCTCACTCCATAATGTGTAACACAACACATACACCTCAGGACTGTGCACCTTACCCCCCTTACACACTCCCCCCCCCCTTTTCCCCCCCTTCCCCTCTCTCTCTCTCTCTCTCTCACACACTACACGCTGTTTTGCACTGTTATTGGAGATGCTTTAATCTCATTGTACATGTGCATAGTGACAATAAAGGCATTCTATTCTATTCTAAAAATTCAGTCGGAATTGTGATCTGTGGGTCAGGTTTGCCCAAGTAAAACCAGGTTTGAGGCCAGAATTCCTAACTTTTTCTTCAAGGTAGGGGAAGGCACCCTACCTTGCAACTCGCCCTGGTTCGTGATGGAATGCAGCAATCCTTACAGAAGCTGATGTAGGATGTCACAGCCTCTGTGTACTCATCCAGACTATTGGTAGCAGTCCTGAACACATCCCAATTTGTACAGTCCAAGCACTGAAGGTTCTCCGCAGCCTCATTGCTCCACATCTTAGATGCCCTCACTACAGGTTTCCTCAGCTTTAATTTCTGCCTGTATGCAGGAATCAGGTGGACCATGACATGGTCAGAGTGGCCCAGTGCAGTGCAGGGGATGGCGTTATAGGCGTTATTGACTGCAGTGAAGCAGTGATCCAAAATATTCTCCTCTCTGGTCGGGCATTTTATAAACTGGTTGTATTTTGGTAGTTCGTGGCTGAGGATACCTTTGTTAAAGTCACTGAGGACATGTAAACACCAACCAGAATGAATGACGCGAACTCATGCAGGGAATAGAATGATTTACAATTCATGATAAATTATTCCAGGTCAGGAGAACACTATTTGAGGATCACTGACACGTCACTGCACCAGCCGCTGTTGACATAAAAACAGATTCCACCACCCTTTATTTTGCTGGAGAGATCTGTGTTACAGTCTGCTCTGAAAAGTTGGAGCTGGCCAGCTGCAGTGCAGAGTCCAGAATGAGTCCATATAGCCATGTGTCCGTGAAGCATAAAATGGAAGATGAATGAAAGTCCCTGTTTCTTCCCACCAGTAGCAGCTGGAGTTTGTCCAGTTTTTTGCACAAATTGGATAGAAATATCGCAGGTAGCAGAGTGCGAACTCCGTGCTGACCGAGAGGCACGAGCGCACCAGCGCGTTTTCCTCTCCTCTGGTGTCTCACTGAATGAGCAAAGGTGAGTGCACCTTTGACCAGAATGTCCAGTATTTCCACGGAAAACACCAGAAAAGTTGATAATAAGTCCGCTGGAGTTGTTCCCCTGATGTTCATGAGCTCTTCTCTGGTGAAAGAGATTTGAGTATTGCAGCAGTGAACTGAGTTTACAAACAAAATAAGAGAAAACAACGTGCACCAATACACCGAGGCAGCCATCCGTGGCGCCATTATGTTGTATTGTTTAGCCTGAATTTATGATATTAGACTTAGGAAATTTTCTGAGTCTAGGCTTCATTTAAGCTAAGCCTAGGAACAATGTATGAGTTTAAGTGTTTCGAGGATCCTGTGTGTAACCATCTTGTATTTCTTCACCACTGATTTTTATCATTGTAAAAGCATGTTGTGTGTTAAACACAGAATTGCCATTGTGTAGTCAAAACCTTAATATATCATATGGTGGGAAATACGAGTAGGTGTGTTTTATTTCAAATTCAGCTGAAGTTATGCTTTAGCCAATGGGAAGCCTGTGTTGGGCAGCCAATCAGAAGTCTGTGTTCAAACAAAGAAAATTCCCTTTACAATGATTTTAATAGGAGCCCTGATTTTGTTTTGGGGCGATTCTAGGGTTGGTCCCTTGTAGCAGGACAGAGTTTAAATTTACTGGTGGAAGTTTAGACTTGAGTGTGTATCCTGGATGTCACTCAGTGCTTGAATTGTTTTATACAATAAAAGTTGTTCAAGGTGACTTCTTTTGTGTGAGTGCATTTTTGGCTACTTTTGAGGTTCTATGACAATTGTCAACTCTGAATACATGAATATATCCCTTTTGTGTAGTGTATAGTATTTATAGATTCACCAAAAGTTAAAAAATTCAGTGGTGGATTATAAACATGTAATTATTTTTATTTATAAAACATATATGAACCTGTGAGAATTCTGACCATAAATTTTGTTAAAATTTCTGTGTAATTCTCTTGTGTAAAAATCTCTTTTCATTTAGGGGTGTGTGTACTGATCCATCATGATGATGGTGAAGAAGAAAAAGGAAAAAGGAGTCTCAGAATTTCAGCTCATCTTATTGGGAGAGGAGTGGACCGGAAAGAGCTCGGCTGGAAACACCATCCTGGGACGAGCTGAATTTAAAATTGATAGTGATACAGAGCATGTAATGCAGAGCTCTGGGGTCATTGAGGGTAGATATGTGACTGTGGTAGACACTCCCGGATGGAATTCAGAATGTTCCCCAGATGTGCCACTCAAAATGCTGAAGAAAGGACATACCTCTGTATCGTTGATGTGTCAAGGGTTCCACATTCTGCTTCTGACTATCCCCATTTCCCAAGACCAAGAGTGGAACCAGAAGGTTGCGCATAGGCTATCCAATGCGCTCAGGCTTTTCAATGATGATATCTGGAAACACACCATGCTTCTATTCACCAGATCTGACCTTCTGCATTCCACAGGATTGGAGGGATACCTGAAAGGTAGTGGGCAGCCCTTCCAGAGCTTGGTGCAGAAGTGTGAGGGCAGGTACCATGTGCTCAACAACTACAGATTGAATGATCACAAGCAAGTCAGAGAGCTGCTAGAAAAGATTGAGCAGATGGTGCAAGAAAACAGTGGTCAATCACTGCAGTTGGTCACAAATGAACAGAAAATGGCCAAGTTGAGAGTGCATGAGATGGATACACTGAGAGACAACAGGATGTTGGTGGAAAGATTCTCCAAGATGGAGAAATACACAGACGGGGAAATCTGCTTCAGGTTAGAAGACTACATGTTTAAATCTCTGAGGCCACAGGACAATGACACACCAAATCCTACTGAGCATACTGATGGTGATAAGGAAAACAGTGATGTAGGTCCAACTGTAAAGAATACCTGTACAGAGGTGGAGGACACAGGCATGAATCGAATTGCTGGAGATGAAGAAAAGAACAAAAAACATTTACAGCATTATACAGTGCAAAGGAACACTCCTCAAACCTCAGACAACTCGTGTGACTTGAGCATTATTTGTTCCTTTCATAGCGATGTCTCCAATCATCAACACAGTGAGTAAACGCTATTAAATATTCATCATGTCATATGTATTTTATTCAGATATATTTATTAGTGGCATTATTGTATAAATAATATGTATAAAATTATTCATAACCTACGTATACTCCTGTTTCTGTTTTGCAGGTGTCATGATGACTTGTGTTCTTCAGATTTATGTCTGCTGGAGAAACATGAAACCATCATGCCAGACAGCTTGGATCTGTTTCACAGTGTGCAATGATAATATTAACTGGTTCTTTATCATTGTTCTTTGCCTGTTTGTAAGCTATTTATGTCTGATATATAATACCTCTGAAGTATCCAAAGAAACAGATGATCAGACCATGAACACATCAGTCTCTGGGTTTGTTGAATGCCCACAAGAGCCAAGCAAAGAAATCCAGGGAGCTTTTCACTCACTGTGGTGGGAGATTGACAACAACAGATCTAAGAGTTTGGATGAAGAGAGAACCCAATGCAACAAAATGGAGGATGATGAAAAAAATCCCACAACACAGCACAGAAGGTAATGATGAAGAGAAGAAGAAAGGTGAAGATGAAGAGCTACCTCAACCCATTGAGAAAGGTAAAGAACGAGAACATGATGAGGAAGAAGATATACTCCAACAAAGAAAGAAGGTTGATGATGACCACAAACTCAAACATGACATAAAGGAGGATAAGAAACAGGTACTCCAAAATGACAAAAGAGATTATGAAGAGACAGACCAACAGAGCAGCACAGATGACGGTGAAGAGATACTCAAACTTCACACAATGGATGATGACATGTCCCAAAACACCAATAGGCATGGGGGTGTGAAAAAGATACACCAAAACACCAAGAGGATGGAATATGAGAAGACACCCAAACACAGAAGAAGGGGACATAACAGGAAACGGGATTTTGAAGAGATGCTCCAACAAAGCAAGAGACGCTCCAACAAAGCAAGAGACGTAAAGATGAAAAGATAGCCAAACACATCATGAAGGATGTGGAAGAGATACCCCAGCACAGCAGAAGGGGCTATAAGAAAGAGATACCCCAGTGTAAAAGAAGAGGTGATGAGAAAGAGTTACCCCAACATGTAAATAACTTTGCAGGCAAGTAGTGGTGTGTTTTTTTCCAAAGCTTTACATACACTGAAAAAATACTGGAGTGAAATTTCCTCAAGTAAAGTGCAGTAACAATTTCCAAACCAAAATCTGAGCTAAGTATATTTTAATTAAGGTTTACATGGCATCAAAGATTATTCTCCTAACAAATGTTTTGTATTATAAGTACACTTTATTCAAGATTGGGTTCACTGAATTATGTAAATCTTAACACTGTAAAACCTACACACCATCTAAACTTTATCTCTCACTTCTCACCCTGACACCTTAGGCTGGTTGGCCTGTCAGTTGACAACCTCTTGCTCAGTCCCTTCCAGGCAGTTCTGTCCAGGGCTATAGACTTCACTTTCTTGAAGTCTTTCTCTTCTCTCTTTTATCTAGTCCTCCCATTGTTTTCTGGGCCTTCCAATTGGTCTTTTCTTTTTCGGTTTCCAGTTATATGTTCTTTTGGTGTCTCTTGTGTCTGGCATGCACAAGACATGTCCGTACCATCTTAGCTGGTTTGGTTCAATGATTGTGAGTGTGGATTCTACTGAGAGTAACTGTCTGAGTTCTTTTCTTATCCATTGATTGTTCCGATATTCGCAAATCCAGAAATCTTGGTAAAATTCTGTTTGGTCAGTTTCCTAAAGGTCTGTCCATTTCGAGGCTGTCTGAAGGTTTCTTGAGCGAGTAAGATATCTGCTGTCAGCTTGCTAGGCCTGGCACAGCTTTACCACTGTCATTTGCGTTGCTCAGAGAGCACTACAAGGAGGTGACAATCAGACCTTGCCCCCCCCAAAAAAAAATTATTACTATCCATCCATCCATCCATCCATCCATCCATCCATCCATTATCCGTAACCACTTATACTGTGCAGGGTCACAGGTTAGCTGGAGCCTATTTCAGCTGACTATGGACGAGAGGTGGGGTACACCCTGAACAAGTTGCCAGATCATCACAGGGCTGAAACATGGAGACAAACAACCATTCACACTCACACCTACAGTCAATTTAGAGCCACCAATTAACCTAACCTGCATGTCTTTGGACTGTGGGGGAAACCGGAGGAAACCTACACAGGCATGGGGAGAACATGCAAACTCCACACAGAATGGCCCCCGTTGGCTGCTGGGCTCAAACCCAGAACCTTATTGCTGTGAGGTGACAGTGCTAACTATTACACCACCATGCCACCCCATTACTATTTAAGGGTCACTAATACCTTTAACAGTTCCAAATATGCCAATGAGTAAATACAGTAACATCAAACTTCATAAAGCCTGGACCCAAGATGATTAATAAATAAGGTGTATGTATGCAAACCATGAGACACTTGACTGAGAAACACAAAGAGGGTCAGCCTAAGGCCTTAGAGCTGACACTAAACAAAGATTATTGAAAATAACCCATCGACAACACTGAAAATTAAAGCAGTTTAAAGTTTTGTGAGCCAGTATGCAAATCAAGAGCAGAAGCCTCACCCCAACATTTAATGTGAAATCAGTTCAAGTTAATATTACTTTTTTTTCTACAGTGGTGCTTGAAAGTTTGTGAACCCTTTAGAATTTTCTATATTTCTGCATAAATATGACCTAAACATCATCAGATTTTCACACAAGTCCTAAAAGTACAAAACGGAACCCAGTTAAACAAATGAGACAAAGATATTATACTTGGTGATTTATTTATTGAGGAAAATGATCCAATATTACATATCTGTGAGTGGCAAAAGTATGTGAACCTCTAGGATTAGCAGTTAATTTGAAGGTGAAATTAGAGTCAGATGTTTTCAATCAGTGGGATGACAATCAGGTGCAAGTGGGCACCCTGTTTTATTTAAAGAACAGGGATCTATCAAAGTCTGATCTTCACAACACATGTTTGTGGAAGTGTATCATGGCACAAACAAAGGAGATTTCTGAGGACCTCAGAAAAAGCGTTGTTGATGCTCATCAGGCAGGAAAGGGTTACAAAACCATCTCTAAAGAGTTTGGACTCCACCAATCCACAGTCAGACAGATTGTGTACAAATGGAGAAAATTCAAGACCATTGTTACCCTCCCCAGGAGTGGTTGACCAACAAAGATCACTCCAAGAGCAAGGCGTGTAATAGTCAGCGAGGTCACAAAGGACCCCAGGGTAACTTCTAAGCAACTGAAGGCCTCTCTCACATTGGCTAATGTTAATGTTCATGAGTCCATCATCAGGAGAACACTGAACAACAGTGGTGTGCCTGGCAGGGTTGCAAAGAAAAGCCACTGCTCTCCAAAGAGAACATTGCTGCTCATCTGCAGTTTGCTAAAGATCACGTGGACAAGCCAGAAGGCTATTGGAAAAATGTTTTGTGGACGGATGAGAACAAAATAGAACTTTTTGGTTTAAATGAGAAGCATTATGTTTGGAGAAAGGAAAACACTGTATTCCAACAAAAGAACCTTATCCCATCTGTGAAATATGGTGGTGGTAGTATCATGGTTTGGGCCTGTTTTGCTGCATCTGGGCCAGGACGGCTTGCCATCATTGATGGAGCAATGAATTTTGAATTATACCAGTGAATTCTAAAGGAAAATGTCAGGACATCTGTCCATGAACTGAATCTCAAGAGAAGGTAGGTCATGCAGCAAGACAACGACCCTAAGCACACAAGTCGTTCTACCAAAGAATGGTTAAAGAAGAATAAAGTGAATGTTTTGGAATGGCCAAGTCAAAGTCCTGACCTTAATCCAATGGAAATGTTGTGGAAGGACCTGAAGCGAGCAGTTCATGTGAGGAAACCCACCGACATCCCAGAGTTGAAGCTGTTCTGTACGGAGGAACGGGCTAAAATTCCTCCAAGCCAGTGTGCAGGACTGATCAACAGTTACCGCAAACGTTTAGTTGCAGTTATTGCTGCACAAGGGGGTCACACCAGATAGTGAAAGCAAAGGTTCACATACTTTTGCCACTCACAGATATATAATATTGGATCATTTTCCTCAATAAATAAATGACCAAGTATAATATTTTTGTCTCATTTGTTTAACTGGGTTCTCTTTATCTACTTTTAGGACTTGTGTGAAAATCTGATGATGTTTTAGGTCATATTTATGCAGAAATATAGAAAATTCTAAAGGGCTCGCAAACTTTCAAGCACCACTGTAGGTTGTAAAATCATAGTAAATTTAACCCAGTAAAATAAAGTATTTTTGTAATTCTGATAATTTTTGTGTAACAAAAAAAAATCACAGTTTTTTTTTTTTGTATTTACTTGAACCACTGAATAATTTTTTTCAGCATATTTATTTGCTTATTTAAGAATTTTCCAGGATATAATTTGATGAAGAATTTGTTATGATACCTCTGTAGAAACTCTGAATGAAGGGGAGAACACAAACCGAATACGCCAAGTGGGGCGACGTCAACAGTCTCCTGAGGCGAGAGTGGCGTCCTCATCCAAACAAAATCATGAAGGTAATCGGAATCACAGCTTGGACTGTAAAGACGTATGTGTTTGATAGTAGCGCTATTGAACACTCATCAAACTAATTTAACAATACAAAGCTGTTTGCTATCTGCTTAGAATAAATAATTAAAATATTTTACAGAAGCTACAGTGCATTATAATATGTGTTTGTCTTTATTTCATTTTATGATGTAGCGATTCTGTCTGGTCATTCTTTCATTATTTAATTATTTATTTATATTTTTTATTTTTACATCTGGCTTCAATTGCCATTTCTCCTTATAATGAACAAGATTTAAAACATAAGCAGATCACATCACTAAATCTTTCGAGTTTATCCAGGGTTCAGAAAAGCTGAAAAGACATTGGACATGAAAGGAGTGGAATTTGGGGGAACCAGAAAAATCATGAGAAGCTGGAGTATGGACTTGCAAAGATGTGAGTTTTAAAATCGGCTTCTTTTCAATCCAAGAAATAAGAAACACCTCTCAGGTACTGTTAGATGATTTACTAGCACTGTACATCATCTAACATATTCCTAAACATTTTTTTCAATACTTACTCAGTATCTCACATTTTCAATAATATGTACATCTAACAAACACTATAATTGTTCCTCAGATGCTAGAGAAGAGGACACAGGAAAATATGGAGGTATTAAAACAATGTGGACAACCAAATGTCTGGAACGATATATTGTCTTTAACAGTGAGTATTGTATATCAACTTCTTTAATTTTATTAAAGCGATACGGCCTTTCGATTTCATAAAATCGGTAAAATTTAGTTCCCTCTGAAATTTGGTCACTGTGTTCTGTTTATTTCTGCAATATCTCAAAAAAACAAACAAACAAACAAACAAACAAACAAAAAAAAAAAAAACACCAGTCCATTCTGTAGCTGGGAAGTTATTTAATTTGAGGGGATTCCCAAGCAAATAATGTGCATGAAATCACTTGCTTCACACAGACAGAGAAAGTCCGTATGCGCATGCGCAGGTTTACCTTCTTCTTTTGGGTTTTACGGCAACTGGCATCCACAGTGTTGCATACTGCCATCTACAGGTTTACCTTGACCATGCACTGACAGTGTCTTGCAAAAGTATGCATCCCCCTTGGTGTTTGTCCTGTTTATTCGCATTACAAGCTGGAATTAAAATGGATTTTTGGGGGGTTAGCACTATTTGATTTACACAACGTGCCTACAACTTTAAAGGTGAAAACTGTTGTTTTATTGTGACACAAACAATAATTAAGATGAAAAACAGAAATCTGGAATATGCATAGGTATTCACCCCCCAAAGTCAACACTTCATAGAGCCACCTCTTGCTGCAATTACAGTGACAGTTTATCTAATTCATCTGTAAAATCAATTGTAATTGCAATTACAATTACCCCAAGTCTCTTGGGGTATGTCTCTATTAGCTTAGCACATCTAGCCACTGGGATTTTTGCCCATTCCTCAAGGCAAAACTGCTCCAACTCCTTCAAGTTGGATGGGTTGCGTTGGTGTTACAAAGGGCTGACCTGTGCCAGAGTACCTATTCTATTAATATTATTATTATTATTATTATTATTATTATTATTAGCCAATCAGAGAGCGCCTCCTCCCGCGCAGGCATGTGAAGGACGCCTGCCACTTTAATATTCCAGAAAAAAGTTCGGGGTGAGGTCGCCACTTTAGACTGATGAGTCAGCAGTGTTTCTAGGTTTACTTAGTGCCTTGATTTATGCCATTGGTTTCTTGTGTGCGTTCAGAAATAACAACCACACACACACACACCCCACAAACTAATTAATGTCATTATTGAGTTCTTATTAATAAATCCCCAAGAACCTTATCTTCCACATCTTCAATTGTGCATTCTTACCGATGCCCCTCAGTGGCCACAACTTTCCGCAAAGAACATATCATTCACCAAAACAAATTGGAGGCCCCAGCGAGGATTGAGTGGTCATTGTGGATTTATTGAAGATGTTCCCAGATCAGAGAAGGAGCCCTCCGCCTGCAGATGTGCGTCCCCGCCGTGCAGTGCGGCAGCCAGCCTGGCTGGAGGACTATGCCGTCTCTCTTCCAGCCCTGCAGCGGTCCAACTACCCCCCTCATGATGCAGCTTACTTACCCGGACAACAGCGCTATCATAGCATGGAGGGAGCTTCAGAGAGATACGCCAGGATGACGCCTCTCACACCTCCAGCTCTGGGGGAAGAGCGTGGTGCAGCACAGGTAGCAGGAATTCAGCACTCAGTCTACTTACCTGAACCTGTCGCCCCCCTTTACCAGAGCACACCTGCTGTGCCACGAAGTAAGCCCATCACTGAAGCTGCGCCTGATGTCATGGCTGTTCTGCATAGGATAGTGGAGGATAACCAGAGAATGCAACAACAGATGTTGGACCTGCACAGGCGACTCGACACTAACGCTGCACTGCCACACTCACCGTCTCAACCGCCATCTGCCCCTCCTCCTTCTCTTCATATGCCTGCACCATATCCACAACTGCGTCCTATTAAGCAGGAAAGGGAGTGGTCCCAGTCCTTTGGACCGCCACCGCCACCATCTGCTCAACCCAGTGCATACATGTTGCCTCCAGGAGATGACGGTGACTGGCCACTGCCTCCACCTCCCGTAGCAGAGGAAGCGGAGCAGCCAGCCTCTCCGGTAAAGGACTTAATGGAAGAGCTTACAGCACGCCTGAGGGCATTGCACCCAGTTCAGCCGCGCCCAGTGCTGCCTCAACCTCCACCGCCAGTACCCAGGGTACTAACACCAGAGTATTGTCTACCATACACGCCATCAGCGTCAGAGTTTGGTGAGCCAATATCTGCCCCCCAGAGGGAGAGAGTGTATCGTGGGCCCAAGGCAAAAATCCCTCCATTCACCAAAGGAGATCCAAGGGAGTTCGCGAGGCTGAAGGATGCACTGGAGAATCTGCTGCCAAGGGACGCAACAGAGCGCTTTAAGTTCCAGATACTGGTCGATCACCTAAAGTATGAAGACGCTCTGCTCATCGCCGATTCATACACCAACTCCCCTCAGCCCTACACCGATACAATGGCCAGCCTTACAGAGCACTACGGACAGCCACACCAGCTGGCACTCAGGTACATCGCGGACCTGATGGACGCCCAGAGCATTGCACATGGCGACACTAAAGGCTTCAAGAGGTTCGCACTCCAAGTAAGATCACTGGTGGGCCTACTGAATCAGCTTGGGACGAGTGGACAGACCGAACTCTGTTGTGGCTCACACGTATCCCGACTCTTGTCTAAGTTGCCCCATGACATGAGGGCAGAGTTCAAGAGGTTCCTGTACCCACAGCGAGTCACCATACCTACCCTTCTGCACTTCTCTGACTGGCTCAATTACGAGTTGAAGATGCAGCAGTCTATGTGTGACCCTTGGGACCATGATGAGAAGAGCAAGGCAAAGTCTAGGACTGACCGTCGCCAAGACAGCAAGGGTGCCAAAGTCACTAGCGTTTTGCACACTACGGATCAGCCTGAAAGTGCCCCAGTAGCAGCTACGCCACCCTCCAATGCCAAGCAGTTGGACAAAACCTCATATTGCCCCTACTGCAACAACAACCAGCACTTCCTTGATCACTGTGCTAACTTTAAGCTGCTCACTGTGGAACAGAAGACGGCGTGGATCAAGACCAACAGAAGATGCTGGCGTTGTGGCAGACTGCACCAGGCCGCCCAGTGTCGTCTGAAGATGCTGTGCCAAAGGTGTAAAGGCAAACATCTGCATGCCTTACATGATGTGAATGCCAAGTCTGAAACCGATACAAAGAACCTAGCCTGCTTTGTTAGCACACCCAGTGTCAATGACGTCTTGTACTTGGACAGGCGGTCAGGCTGCAATCAGGTACTCCTGAAAGTGAGTCGAGTGTTACTGCGGAATGGCCCTCACACCCTGGAGACATATGCCATTCTCGATGATGGTTCAGAGAGGACCATTCTACTCCCAGCAGCTGCCCACAGCCTTAAGCTCACAGGCCAGCCTGAGGACCTGGCCTTGAGGACAGTCCGCCAAGATCTCAGAGTCCTGCATGGCACTACCGTGTCGTTCTCCATCTCGCCAGTGGACCAGCCAAAGCAGTCCTTCAAGATACAGCGGGCCTTTACAGCTGAGCAGTTGAGTCTGGCAGAGCATTCATACCCGGTGAAGGCTCTTCAACGAAAGCACAAGCACCTGAGAGGTATCCCATTCAAGGCTCTAGATGGAGTGCACCCGCTGCTTCTAATTGGGTCCGACCACCCTCACCTCGTCACTCCAGTGGAACCAGTGCGCCTGGGACCACCCGGAACTCCAGCAGCAGTGAAGACGAGGTTAGGCTGGACACTACAAGGGCCAGTTCTGCAGAGGAAGCCACAGCCGTCTGAACAGAGCTGCATGCATCTGTCAACCTTCTCCCCCACTGCTGAGCTCCTGCATAGTGTCGAGAGATTGTGGCAGTTGGATGTTCTCCCCTACAGGAGTGAGAAGCTGGTCACCCGCTCCAGGCAGGATCAGGATGCTATCCACCTGTTGGAAGAGAAGACCACACGCATCGATGTAGATGGTATCCAACGATACGCTGCTCCACTCCTACGGGTGAAGAATATGCCACAGCTGCATGCACCCAAAGAGGCCGTGCTGGCTAACCTCCGCAGCACAGAAAGGCGCCTACTGAAAGACACAGAGCGCGCAGTGGCATACTGTGCAGAGATCGCCAAGCTGGAGACAGCCGGCTACGCAGTCAAGGTGCCAGAAGAGGACCTCAAGAGTGCCGCAGAATCGTGGTACGTGCCGCACCACATGGTGTCCCACAACGGCAAGAACAGGATTGTCTTTAACTGTTCATTTGTGTACAAGGGAGACAACCTGAACGAGCTGCTGCTGCCAGGGCCCACTCTAAGCTCCAGCCTAATTGGTATCCTACTGCGCTTCCGAGAGCATGCCGTTGCAGTCAGCAGCGATATCAAGGGCATGTTTCATCAGGTGAGGCTACTCCCCAAAGACAAGCCCTTGCTTCGCTTTCTGTGGTGCAACCTGGAAACAGAGAAACCACCGAACACCTATGTCTGGCAAGTCTTGCCCTTCGGCACAACATGTAGCCCCTGCTGTGCTACCTTCGCGCTGCAGAAGCACGTCCTTGACCACAGCCAGCAAGACGATGATGTTCGGGTGGCCATAGAGAGGTCATTCTATGTGGATAACTGCCTCCAGAGTATTGCCTCTGTGGACGAAGCTCAACAGTTCGTGGACAAGATCACCTCACTGCTGGCTTCGGGAGGATTCGAGCTGCGTCAGTGGGCTAGTAACGTCCCTGACTCGATCAGCCACTTGCCCAGGGAAGCCAGGTCGGAGAGCAGCGAGCTATGGCTCAATGAGTCCAGTGCCGACCCGCAGGAGCTAGCTCTAGGGCTCCGTTGGCTCTGCAACTCGGACACCTTGAGGTACAAGTACCGGATGCCAGACCATCCCATACCCACGATGCGGAACATCTACAGAGTCCTGGCCCGCTTGTATGATCCCTTGGGATTCATTGTCCCTTTCACAACACGAGCCAAAGTCCTAGTGCAGCACTTGTGGGACAAGCGAAGGGAGTGGGATGATCCCTCACTTCCGGAGGATGTGCTGCAACCCTGGCTGGCATGGGAAGAGGAGCTGCAGCATCTCTCAGAGATCTCCCTACCCCGTTGTTACGTGAGCCGTGAGCTGGACATCTCAAGCTGCCAAAGAGACCTGCATGTCTTTGCCGATGCGTCCGAAAGGGCCTACGGTTCTGTAGCCTACCTGAGAACAAAGAGTCCTGATGGCCGTGTGGAGGTGTCCTTCTTGTCTGCAAGATCGCGAGTAGCCCCAAAGAAACAGCTGTCGATGCCCAGGCTCGAGTTGTGTGCTGCACTGACAGCAGCTCAGTTGGCTTCACTTCTGCAGCGAGAGCTCACATTGCCCATCAATGAAGTTGTGCTGTGGACCGATTCCACCACAGTCCTTACCTGGCTCCGTTCTGACTCCTGCCGCTACAAAGTGTTTGTGGGGACGCGGGTAGCCGAGATCCAGGACCTGACTGATGTCCAGGTGTGGAGGTATGTGGACTCGGCCAATAACCCAGCTGATGACATCACGCGAGGCAAGACGCTGCTAGAGCTGAGCGGCAACAACAGATGGAGCGAAGGCCCAGGTTTCTTACAGCAGTCGGCTGACTTCTGGCCTACAACACCTGCCACAGCAGAGCTGGAAGACACTGTTGAGGTGCGGAAACCTACAGTCTGCTGCCTCAACACAACTACTCAGAGCTCATCGCCTCCGGCCGCTCGGTTCTCCTCCTTCAAAGACATGGTCGAAACTGTTGTGCGATCCCGCCATGAGGCAGCCACTGACCAGGCCAATGTCTCGGCTGAGGACTACAGGGATGCGGAGCGAGAAGTCCTGAGACAAGCCCAGCAGGAGAGCTTCCCGGAGGAGTTCGACCTACTATGTGCTGGCAAGCCAGTGTCTATGACCAGTCGGCTACGTACTCTAGCCCCAGAGTACGATGACACCGTGTGTCTCATTCGGGTTGGAGGGAGGCTTCGCCGCAGTGAACAGCTGGACCTGGATGCCATCCACCCAGTGGTCCTCGACCCCCAGCATGAAGTCACCCGCCTCATCATTCAAGACACAGACAGGAGACTGCACCACCCTGGATCAGAGCGCTTGTTTGCAGAGCTGCGTCGCAAATACTGGATCCTACAAGGCCGTGAAGCTGTCAAGCGTCATCAGCATGCCTGCACAGATTGCCAGCAGTGGAGAGCTACTCCCTCTGTGCCCAAAATGGCGGACCTCCCACCAGCAAGGCTGCGACTGATGAAGCCCCCATTCTTCTCAACGGGAATGGACTGCTTTGGCCCCTTTACAGTGAAGATGGGCCGCCGTCATGAAAAGAGGTGGGGTATCCTGTTTAAGTGCCTCACAACCCGGGCAGTACACCTGGACATCCTGTCCAGCCTCGACACAGACTCCTTCCTAATGGCCCTCCGCAGGTTCATTGCACGGAGAGGCAAGCCTGCAGAACTCCTATCAGATCAGGGGACAAACTTCCGTGGTGGGGATCGAGAGCTGCAAGAAGCCTTCAGAGCCATGCATGCCACTCTTCAAGATCACCTGAGGAAGTACCAGATCCAGTTCCAGTTCAATCCTCCCAGCGCTCCACATTTCGGAGGTGTTTGGGAGCGGGAAGTGAGATCCGTCAAGGCAGCACTATACTCCACTATTCAGCTTCAGCCTGTCCCTGAAGAGGTTCTTAGGACAGTGCTGATAGAAGTGGAGGGGGTATTGAATTCGAAGCCTCTAGGCTATGTTTCCACAGACGTAGCTGATGTGGACCCCGTGACACCCAATCTGCTCCTCATGGGGCGGCTGGATCCCTCACTCCCCCAAGCAGTCTACACAGAGTCTGATCTGCTGAGCCGCCGCCGCTGGAAGCATGCTCAGGTGTTAGCAGATCAGTTCTGGACCCACTTCATCCAGAGTTACCTCCCGTCACTGCAGACCAGGTCCAAGTGGCACAGGGACCCACTGCAGCTGCAGCCAGGAACTGTTGTGATGGTGGTGGACCCCCAACTGCCAAGGGCCCTGTGGCCTGTGGGTCGTGTCACCAGCGTCATCCCAGGCATAGACGGACGAGTCCGCACTGCTGTCGTCCAGGTGAAGGAGAAGACCTACACCAGGCCCGTGGCACGCCTCATCGCCCTCCCTGACCTTCAGGACATGGACCCTGTCAGCCCTTCCGCAAGTGACAAATTTGATGGGACAAATTTGGGGGCGGCTGTTACAAAGGGCTGACCTGTGCCAGAGTACCTATTCTATTAATATTATTATTATTATTATTATTATTATTAGCCAATCAGAGAGCGCCTCCTCCCGCGCAGGCATGTGAAGGACGCCTGCCACTTTAATATTCCAGAAAAAAGTTCGGGGTGAGGTCGCCACTTTAGACTGATGAGTCAGCAGTGTTTCTAGGTTTACTTAGTGCCTTGATTTATGCCATTGGTTTCTTGTGTGCGTTCAGAAATAACAACCACACACACACACACCCCACAAACTAATTAATGTCATTATTGAGTTCTTATTAATAAATCCCCAAGAACCTTATCTTCCACATCTTCAATTGTGCATTCTTACCGATGCCCCTCAGTGGCCACAACTTTCCGCAAAGAACATATCATTCACCAAAACAGTTGGTGTACAGCAATCTTCAAGTTATGCCACAGATTCTCAATTGGATTGAGGTCTGGGCTTTGATTAGGCCATTCCAAGACATTTTTAAATGCTTTCCTTTGAACCACTCCAATGTAGCTGTAGCAGTATGTTTAGGGTCATTGTCCTGCTGGAACATGAACCTTCGTCCCACTCTCAAACCTCTGGCTGAATCAAACAGGTTTTCCTCCAGAATTGCCCTGTATTTAGTGCCATCCATCTTTCCTTCAGTCCTGACCAGCTTTCCTGTCCTTGCAGATAAAAAAATATGCCCACAGCATGATGCTGCCACCACCATGCTTCACTGTAGGGATGGTGTTCTCCGGGTGCTGGGTTTATGCCACACATAGCATTTCCCATGATGGCCAAAAAGTTCAGTTTTAGTCTCATTTGACCAGAGAACCTTCTTCCATGAGTTTGGGGAGTCTGCCACATGCTGTTGGGCAAACTCCAAATGTGTTTTATCAGAATCAGAAACACTTTTATTGCCAGGTATGTGGGGGGACACAAGGAATTTGACTCCGGTTCGCTTAGCTCTCACAGTACAAAACAAATAAAAAAAGCATATACACAAAGCAAACAACAACAAAAATAGGTGCATAGTGCAAAGTAATCCAGGTAAGTCAAGTATGGAATAGTTAAATAAATATAAAGTATACAGTGTGCACAGAATGACGGTATAAGTGTTCAGATATTTTACAAGTGATATTACTGATATATGAATCTGGATTTTAGCTGTTCATCACAGAAAGGATTTCCCTTTTGGTGCAATATGGTGCATAGTGCAAAGATGAAATAGTACATTTAAATAAGTATAAATATAAGTAACAGTGAGCACAGAATGACAGTATGAGTGTGCAGATATTTTGCAAGTGATATTACTGATATATGAATCTGGATTTTAGCTGTTCATCACAGAGACAGCCTGAGGGAAGAAACTGTTCTTGTGTCTGGTTGTTTTTGCATACAGTGATCTATATCGCCTCCCTGAGGGGAGAAGATTAAACAGATTGTGACCAGGGTGTGATGGGTCCGCAGAGATGTTACATGCCCGTTTCCTGACTCTAGACAAGTATAAGTCTTGGATGGAGGGCAGGTTGACACCAATAATTTTCTCTGCAGACCTTATTGTCCGTTGCAGTCTGTTCTTCTCCTCTTTGATGACCGATCCAAACCAAACAGTGATGGAAGAGCAAAGAACAGACTGAATGATGACAGAGTAGAATTGTGTCAGCAGCTCCTTAGGCAGGTTGAGCTTCCTGAGCTGGTGCAGAAAGTACAACCTCTGCTGAGCCTTTTTGATGATAGTGACTGTGTTTGTCTCCCACTTCAAGTCCTGAGAGATTGTGGAACCCAGAAACCTGAAGCTTTCAACGGCAGTCACAGTGTTGTTGGTGATGGGCAGCAGAGTGGGGGGGCTCCTCCTAAAGTCCACTGTCATCTCCACAGTTTTGAGCGTGTTCAGCTCCAGATTGTTCTGACCGCACCAACAGACCAGCCGTTCAACCTCCCATCTGTATGCAGACTCGTCACCGTCCTGGATGAGGCTGATGACCGTTGTATCATCTGCAAATTTCAGGAGTTTAACAGACGGGTCTCTTGAGGTTCAGACGTTGGTATAAAGGGAGAAGAGCAGTGGGGAGAGCACACGCCCTTGGGGGACGCCAGTGCTGATAGTCCGAGTGCTGGATATGATGCTCCCCATCCTCACCTGCTGCTTCCTGTCAGTCAGGAAGTTTGTAATCCACTGACAGGTGGAGGACAGGTGACACTGACAGGTGGGCAAACCCTGTTTGCCCAGTAGGCAAACTGCAGGGGGTCTGTGATGTCCTTCAGGTGTGACAACACCAGTCTCTCAAAGGACTTCATGACTACAGATGTGAGAGCTACAGGCCTGTAGTCATTCAGTCCTGTGATGGTGGTTTTCTTGGGAACCAGGATTATTGTGGAGCGTTTGAAGCATGAGGGGACTTCACACAGCTCCAGGGATCTATTGAAGATCTGGGTGAAGATGGGAGCCAGCTGATCAGCACAGACCTTCAGACAGGAGGGTGACACACCATCTGGGCCAGGTGCATTCCTGATCTTCTGTCTGTGAAAAAGCTGACAAACATCCTCTTCACAGATCTTGAGTGCTGGTGTGGGGTCAGAGGCAAGAGGAGGCAGAGTAGCAGGGGGTGTAAATGGGTCTTTAATGTCTGAGTGGGGGAGAGGTGTGAATTTGTCGAATCTGGAGAAGAACACATTCAACTCGTCAGCCAGTTGATGGTTCATTGCAGTGTAGGGGGATGGTCTCCTGTAGTTAGTGATATTCTTCAGGCCTGTCCACACTGATGCTGGATCGTTGGCTGAAAGGCTGTTTTTGATCTTTTCAGCGTAGCTCCTCTTAGCTGATTTCACCTCTTTCGTCAGTGTGTTTCTGGCCTGTTTGTACAGGACTCTGTCCCCACTTCTGTAGGCCTCCTCCTTGGCCTGGCGAAGCTGTCTGAGTTTTGCGGTGAACCAGGGTTTGTTGTTATTGTATGTGCGGAAGGTCTTGGTGGGCACACACACATCCTCACAAAAACTGATGTAAGATGTCACAGTATCAGTCAGTTCATGCAGGTCTGAAGCTGCAGCCTCAAAAACACTCCAATCAGTGCAGTCAAAGCAGGCTTGTAGTTCCACTTTGGCCTCATCAGATCATCTCCTCACCGTCTTAATTGCAGGCTTAGCAGATTTCAGCTTCTGCCTGTAGGACGGGATAAGATGAACCATACAGTGATCAGATAGTCCCAAGGCTGCACGGGGGACAGAGTGGTATAAGTCCTTTAAAACAGTGTAACAATGGTCCAGAGTGTTCATGTCCCTGGTGGGACACTTAATGTGCTGTTTATATTTTGGCAGTTCGTGGCTGAGGTTTGCTCTGTTAAAGTCCCCCAAAACAATGAGCAAAGGGTCCGGGTGGTTTTTCTCCACATTGTTTATCTGGTCAGCCAGGTGTTGTAACACCTCATTAACACATGCCTGAGGGGGGATGTAAACTCCAACCAGAATAAACGAGGAAAACTCTCGCGGCGCATAAAACAGTTTGCAGTTTATGAATAATGTCTCCAGATGAGGACCGCATGATTTATTTAGAACTGTGACATCAGTACACTAACCTTTCTTAATATAAAAACAGATTCTGCCTCCCCTCGTTTTCCCCGTGAGCTCCGTTTCGCGGTCCGCTCGGTGAAGGTGAAATCCAGGCAGGTGGAGAGAAGAGTCTGGGATGTGCTCACCAAGCCAGGTTTCAGTGAAGCACAAGGCAGCAGATCTGTTAAAATCTGTGTTGATTGTGTTGAGGAGCAGCAGTTCGTCCATCTTATTGGCCAGAGAGCAGATATTAGCCAGGTGAATAGATGGGAGCGCAGTGTGAAAACCCCACTGCCTCAGTCTGACGAGCGCGCCGGCTTGCTTCCCCCGGTGTCTCCGGCGTCCTCGGCCTAATCCATAGAGAGCTGCTGCTCCCCCAACAAGTAGCTCTGAAAAACTTAGTGTTTACAAGTTCTTCTCTAGAGCATGTGACCAGCGAAGAAACGCAAGAAACACAACAAATACACAAAAACGTAGAAAGTATGAGAGAGCAAAGTACCGAGGCAACCGTCCGCGGCGCCATCTTGGAACAAGACCAAGCAATTACTTCTTTCTGGCCACTCTTCCATAAAGCCCTGCCCACTCTGTGGAGTGTATGGCTTAAAGTGATCCTATGGACAGATACTCCCACCTCCGCTGTGGATCTTTGCAGCTCCTTCAGTGTTATCTTTAGTGTCTTTGTTGCATCTCTGATTAATGCCCTCCTTGCCCGGTCTGTGAGTTTTGGTGGGCAGGGCCTTCTCTTGTCAGGTTTGTAGTGGTGCCATATTCTTTCCAATGCGCTATAATGGATGTAATGGTGCTCCGTGGGATATTCAAAGTTTTGTGATTTTTTTTTTTTTTTTTTATAACCCAACCCTGATCTATACTTCTCCACAACTTTGTTTCTGACCTGTTTGGAGGCTCCTTGGTTTTCATGTTGCTTGCTTAGTAGTATTGCAGAGTCAGGGTCCTTCCAGAACAGGCTGATTTATACAGACATCATGTGACAGATCATGTGACACTTTGCACACAGGTGGATCTTATTCAACTAATGATGTGACTTATGAAGTGAATTGGTTGGACCAGCTCTTATTTAGGGGTTTCATACGGAAGGGGGTGAATACCTATGCACACTCCAGATTTCTGTTTTTTCATCTTAGTCATTGTTTGTGTCACAACAAAACAGCAATTTTCACCTTTAAAGTTGTCAGCATGTTGTGTAAATCAAATGGTGCTAACCCCCCAAAAATCCAAAATTCCAGCTTGTAATGTGACAAAACAGGACAAAAACCGGTGGGAATGAATACTTTTGCAAGACACTGTACATCATTCTGTCGCTAAACAAACAGCTGATCACACCGAGGTGCTCGCTGACCACCGATATTTATTAGTTTGTTCCTGCGTTTCCTTTCCTTCGCAACATAACATCTTTTCTTCTCACTTTCCGTTACTGTAGTCGGTCTTTCGCGTTTCATTTGCACACTCACGTCCTCCATTTTTCTCTCCTGTTTCAAATTTGTATCCAACAATGCCTTGTGCCAATGGGGAAAGCCCACCACGTGGTGCAAGACGTAGTATCTTGAATTGGGTCATGGTGAAGCAGGAAAAAATAGCAGAGAATTTAGGGCCACATGGCCCTATATTCATTAATTGTTCTATTTTAAAAACCTCATAAAATTGGAAGTCTGTGATTCGAATTCAGTAGCTTTTGGTCCACTAAACAAAAATAACTGGGTGTCGGGGAAAATTATTTTTAAGATGTACACTTGAAAAATCTGAAAGGCAGTCTGCCTTTAAAGTATTTTAGTAATTCTTATAATTTTTGTGAAAAAAAATCACAGATTTGTTTTTGTTGTATTTACTGAACCACTGAATAATTTTTTCAGCGTATTTATTTGCTTATTTAAGAGTTTTCCAGGATATAATTTGATGAAGAATTTATGATACCTCTGTAGAAACTCCGGATGAAGGGGAGAACACAAACCGAATATGCCAAGCAGGGCGACATCAACAGTCTCCTGAAGCGAGAGCAGCGTCCTCATCCAAACAAAATCATGAAGGTAATCGGAATCACAGCTTGGACTGTAAAGACGTATGTGTTGGGTAGTAACGCTATTGAACATTCGTCAAACTAATTTAACAATACAAAGCTGTTTGCTATCTGCTTAGAAGAAATAATCAAAATATTTTACAGAAGCTACAGTGCATTATAATATGCGTTTGTCTTTATTTCATTATACAACCCCGATTCCAAAAAAGTTGGGACAAAGTACAAATTGTAAATAAAAACATAATGCAATGATGTGAAATTTTCAAAATTCCATATTTTATTCAGAAAAGAACATAGATGACATATCAAATATTTAAACTGAGAAAATGTATTATTTAAAGAGAAAAATGAGGTGATTTTAAATTTCATGACAACAACACATCTAAAAAAAGTTGGGACAAGGCCATGTTTACCACTGTGAGACATCCCCGTTTATCTTTACAACAGTCTGTAAACGTCTGGGGACTGAGGAGACAAGTTGCTCAAGTTTAGGGATAGGAATATTAACCCATTCTTGTCTAATGTAGGATTCTAGTTGCTCAACTGTCTTAGGTCTTTTTTTGTCGTATCTTCCGTTTTATGATGCGCCAAATGTTTTCTATGGGTGAAAGATCTGGACTGCAGCCTGGCCAGCTCAGTACCCGGACCCTTCTTCTACGCAGCCATGATGCTGTAATTGATGCAGTATGTGGTTTGGCATTGTCCTGTTGGAAAATGCAAGGTCTTCCCTGAAAGAGACGTCGTCTGGATGGGAGCATATGTTGCTGTAGAACCTGGATATACCTTTCAGCATTGATGGTGTCTTTCCAGATGTGTAAGCTGCCCATGCCACACGCACTAATGCAACCCCATACCATCAGAGATGCAGGCTTCTGAACTGAGCGCTGATAACAACTTGGGTCGTCCTTCTCCTCTTTAGTCCGAATGATACGGCGTCCCTGATTTCCATAAAGAATTTCAAATTTTGATTCGTCTGACCAGAGAACAGTTTTCCACTTTGCCACAGTCCATTTTAAATGAGCCTTGGCCCAGAGAAGACGTCTGCGCTTCTGGATCATGTTTAGATACGGCTTCTTCTTTGAACTATAGAGTTTTAGCTGGCAACGGCGGATGGCACGGTGAATTGTGTTCACAGATAATGTTCTCTGGAAATATTCCTGAGCCCATTTTGTGATTTCCAATATAGAAGTATACCTGTATGTGATGCAGTGCCGTCTAAGGGCCTGAAGATCACGGGCACCCAGTATGGTTTTCCGGCCTTGACCCTTACGCACAGAGATTCTTCCAGATTCTCTGAATCTTTTGATGATATTATGCACTGTGGATATGTGGATATGTTCAAACTCTTTGCAATTTTACACTGTCGAACTCCTTTCTGATATTGCTCCACTATTTGTCGGCGCAGAATTAGGGGGATTGGTGATCCTCTTCCCATCTTTACTTCTGAGAGCCGCTGCCACTCCAAGATGCTCTTTTTATACCCAGTCATGTTAATGACCTATTGCCAATTGACCTAATGAGTTGCAATTTGGTCCTCCAGCTGTTCCTTTTTTGTACCTTTAACTTTTCCAGCCTCTTATTGCCCCTGTCCCAACTTTTTTGAGATGTGTTGCTGTCATGAAATTTCAAATGAGCCAATATTTGGCATGAAATTTCAAAATGTCTCACTTTCAACATTTGATATGTTGTCTATGTTCTAATTTGAATACAGTATCAGCTTTTGAGATTTGTAAATTATTGCATTCCGTTTTTATTTACAATTTGTACTTTGTCCCAACTTTTTTGGAATTGGAGTTGTATTTATGATGTAGCAATTCTGTTTGGTCATTCTTTCATTATCTCATCTCATCTCATTATCTCTAGCCGCTTTATCCTTCTACAGGGTCGCAGGCAAGCTGGAGCCTATCCCAGCTGACTACGGGCGAAAGACGGGGTACACCCTGGACAAGTCGCCAGGTCATCGCAGGGCTGACATAGAGACACAGACAACCATTCACACCTACGGTCAATTTAGAGTCACCAGTTAACCTAACCTGCATGTCTTTGGACTGTGGGGGAAACCGGAGCACCCGGAGGAAACCCACGCGGACACGGGGAGAACATGCAAACTCCACACAGAAAGGCCCTCGCCGGCCCCGGGGCTTAAACCCAGGACCTTCTTGCTGTGAGGCGACAGCGCTAACCACTACACCACCGTGCCGCCTTCTTTCATTATTATTATTATTATTATTATTACTTTTACATCTGGCTTCAATCGCCATTTCTCCTTATAATGAACAAGATTTAAAACATAAGTAAGATCACATAACTAAAACATAAGCAGATCACATAACCGGAAAAATCATGAGAAGCCAGAGCATGGATTTGATCATTAACCTAAAATGTGAGTTTTAAAATTGGCTTTTTTTAAATCAAGAAATAAGAAACACCTCTCAGATACTGTTAGATGATTTACTAGCACTGTACATCATCTAACATATTCCGAAACATTTCTTTCTCAGTACTTACTCAGCATCTCCCCTTTTCAATAATATGTACATCTAACAAACACTATAATTGTTCCTCAGATGCTGGAAAAGAGGACACAGGAAAATACGGAGGTATTAAGACAATTAGGAGAACCAAAAGTCTGGAACGATATATTGTGTTTAACAGTGAGTATTGTATATCAACTTTTTTAATTTTATTAAATATATGAATAAATATATGAATATCTTCGGTATATTTATATTAGAAGGCATCGTACTCTTTGACTACGCCTTGTTTATATGCCGCTTCAGGTAAGAGCTTCTGACTGAATGTTAAATATATGACTAAATATTCACAATGATCATGAAAATATAATAATAAAGGCAATTTCATACAAATGTCAATCATACAATTAAAAAAATAAATAATCACTTCATATTTCAGTGTATTTAACTTCTCAGGTCAAATTATGGAGTAAATTGCATAATGTACACATCAAATATTTGGAGTACTGATTCAGACATCCATAACACCAGCACTTTTTTTAATGATGCAAAATGAGAAATACTGTCATTTCTAATTGATACCGTTTGTGTTCATTCAAGTCTGTTTAACGCTATACACATGATGCTTCCTGCGAGTCTTTAAAATGTGTTGTCTCCCACTAAAGTTTGTTCAAATTTATTTCACGTCCATAAAGTTGATAAATCGCTGTGTTTGAAACATTTAATTATTACACAAGTGCTGTCTTGCACTTCCTCAAGATGGTAAATGACAACATACTGTATACAGATTGACTCATTGATCTGAACCTTGTCTCTGCTGTGAGTCTAAATGTCACGTCCATAATGCTGGAATTGACCATAAATATAAATACAGTACCAGTTTGTACACCCCTACTCGTTCAGAGCTTTTTTTATGCCTCCGCCACTGTAAGGTGCAGGAGGCATTATGTTTTCAGGTTGTCCGTCTGTCCGTGCGTGCGTCCGTCCCGAAACCTTGTGTCCGTCCCGAAACATTCATTCTCTCTGCGCGCACACACACACACACACACACACACACACACACACACACACACACACACGTGACATAGAGCACTGACTGTGGTCAAAATGACAGCAGACATATGAATTGAGATTTGCTCAACTTTATGCAAATTAGTTATGATGCAATAATACAACACATCCAAGCTTTTGAGGTGCCACAGGTCTGTACCATCAGAAGAGGGGGAAAAAAGAGGGGAAGGAAATGATTCAAAATGAGAAAGTGGGCCAAATGAAACATCTATCCATTCATTATCCGTAACCACTTATCCACGGGCGCAAATAGAGGGGGGGGGACGGGGGGGATTCGTCCCACCTAGATTTAAATTCACCTCGTTCGGTCCCCCCCACTTATAGGGAGGAAAAAACGTCTATGCTGTCTTTCTTTGCATAAGGCAAACCTCACGGAAAAATCAAAAGACAAATTACCATTCGGTTTATTGAGGTGCACAGCAATATATACATAGTTGCAACTGCGCAGACTGCACGGGTTGCGAGCTCGAGCTTGGTTGCTATGATTACCCACAACAAGTTTGACAGGCATATCAGGGACAGCTCCTCCTAGTTCAGGACCCCAACACGGCATGATGAAGGGTGCCAAAAGGCAGAAAACGATTGCATCGTTTAAAAAAAAAAAAAACGACTGTAAGTAAACTGTGCCTTACTTTATCATATCACCTTGCAATTTTTTGATAGTCTGTTCAAAGTAATGTCGTAGTGAAAGTAAAATCGTACGGAGTAGAGATGCCTTTCTGGTAGCCTCCTTCTTTCGGTGGTAGCCTGTAGATACAGTGCTCAGAAGGCAGTTTTAATGTTTAATCTGGCGTTCCCTGCCATAATTTCAGCGAGCATATTGTTTCATAAGGAAACTTTGCGAAGAGTTGTTGACTGACTGCCGCTCACGCAACACACAGGCATAGTTAGAAAGTCAGGATGCACTGGTTTACACTTTACACACACACACACACGTAGCCCAGCCTCTCGCTATGTTTGACAGTTGGAACTTAGCGGTTTTAAAACTAGTTTTGCAGTTTTGCAATTTCTGTGCGTGATGATAATGTGTAAACTTTGGATTTCCATAGGCTATGTTAAAATGTTATCATTGTCCTGGCCTGCAGGTAGTTCCTGGTGATGGCAGTGAGGGAGGTGAAATAACATGTAATATACACACTACCGTTCAAAAGTTTGGGGTCACCCAGACAATTTTGTGTTTTCCATGAAAAGTCACACTTTTATTTCCCACCATAAGTTGTAAAATGAATAGAAAATATAGTCAAGACATTTTTCTGGCCATTTTGAGCATTTAATCGACCCCACAAATGTGATGCTCCAGAAACTCAATCTGCTCAAAGGAAGGTCAGTTTTATAGCTTCTCTAAAGAGCTCAACTGTTTTCAGCTGTGCTAACATGATTGTACAAGGGTTTTCTAATCATCCATTAGCCTTCTGAGGCAATGAGCAAACACATTGTACCATTAGAACACTGGAGTGATAGTTGCTGGAAATGGGCCTCTATACACCTATGGAGATATTGCACCAAAAACCAGACATTTGCAGCTAGAATAGTCATTTACCACATTAGCAATGTATAGAGTGGATTTCTGATTAGTTTAAAGTGATCTTCATTGAAAAGAACAGTGCTTTTCTTTCAAAAATAAGGACATTTCAAAGTGACCCCAAACCTTTGAACGGTAGTACATATACATATATATATATATATATATATATATACATATATATATATATATATATATATATATATATATATATATATATATATATACACACAAAATGGAATCATTTGCTGACAGCTCAGTCCCCCCCAGTTCAAAAATCCTATCTGCGCCCCTGCACTTATCCTGTGCAGGGTCGTGGGTAAGCTGAAGCCTATCCCAGCTGACTGTGCGTGAGAGGCGGAATACAACCTGGCAGTGGCGATCCTAGAGTGATTTACTCCCCGGGCGAAACTCCCTGCTGGCGCCCCCCGCCTTGTTTTTTTTGGGGTTTTTTTTTTTTTTTTTTTTGGGGGGGGGACCTTTTTTTTGGGGACCGTTATTATTATTTTTTTTTTCGCGCCCGCGCTCGTGCCGCCCATGGGCGTAAAAATGCGTATGGACGGTATGGACGCGTCCATACCAATACTCAGCTGAGTTTAAAATGTCCATACCATTTTTGAATGGAGAAGCCGCGATGCGGGAAACGCTGAATAAAAACACCAAACGCGGCGTCGCTTCCAGCTGATTTTCAGTTGTGAACAGACCTCTCAAAGACGGCTGACTATTGGTGGGGACAGCAGGTAAAAAAGCTTTATGAAGCTTTGATTGGCCCACCTCCCGTTGCCTTGACGTTGCTATGGTTTTTGATTGGCCCACCTCCCGTTGTCTTGACGTTGCTATGGTTTTTGATTGGCCCACCGTTGCCTTGACGTTGCTATGGTTTTTGATTGGCCCACCTCCCGTTGCCTTGACGTTGCTATGGTTTTTGATTGGCCCACCGTTGCCTTGACGTTGCTATGGTTTATGATTGGCCCACCTCCCGTTGCCTTGACGTTGCTATGGTTTTTGATTGGCCCACCTCCCGTTGCCTTGACGTTGCTATGGTTTTTGATTGGCCCACCTCCCGTTGCCTTGACGTTGCTATGGTTTTTTGTTGTCATTGGCTGTAAGCAGTAGCAAGCGGTAAAATCAGCATCCAGCTCGCTGCTACAGCAAAACAGCACACAGGCAGTGATGTCGGGCAATAAAAGAAAACGTAAGGAGGACATAAGACATTATTTTACCCAGTCAACGGTAAGCGATTCAAAACAAAATAGCCTTGTTAGAGAACCTCTTCAGACAGTGACGGTTTCTTCTGCCAAGCGCTCGACTCCAATTGTTTAGCTTCTGCCTCAGAAGGCAAAAACACCTTTTGTCATATGATCCTGTAACAGCAAGAAGTTTCTGTTTGCAATCTCTCTCTCTCTCTCTCTCTCACACACACACACACACACACACTAATAAATGCTTGTAGGTAATGCTAAATGTTTACTTATATTTACTGTCACAGCAAGGAGTTTCTGTTTGCAATCTCTCTCACTCACTCACACACACACACACACACACACACACACACACACACACTAATAAATGCTTGTAGGTAATGCTAAATGTTTACTTATATTTACTTTTTTCTTCCTCATTGTTTGCATGTATATGCATATGTATATATGCATGTGTATATGCGTATGTATGTAACCTCTGCAATAAAATGTGAAAATGTAAAAATGTGAAACAATTGTCACTTAACCCTTTCAACTTAATGAATAAACATTTTTGCAAAATGCACTACAACCACCAAAACTCTTCACACTTCTACCACCCATACTTCCAGATTCTGAAATTGCAGTAACTCAAAAGGAAGCACGTGATGTTTCAAATGTGTGAAAATAGTAAAAGTTGTGTGAAAATGAAGCAGCAGCACATAATTTTGATTGATTGTGTTGTTGTATTTTGGGTATGTCATCCACTACAGCGAAATTCACAGCAACTTCAATGTCCACTTTCTCTGTGTGATAATGTATTGCCCGTATACAATGATGGCAATGTATGGCATTGCCAATGATGGCAATGATCAAGTCAATGTATTACTTAAGACTCTGTGTAATGTCATAGTAGTGTAGTACTATGGTAGTAAAGTCTTTTGGGTAGGTCATCCACTACAGCAAAATTCACAGCAACTTCAATGTCCACTTTCTCTGTGTGATAATGTATTGCCCGTATACATGCAGATGTTAGCCTAAGTCTAAGACTAAGTGTACCTGGTGATGACTAGTAAAACGTTCCGCTGGCGGGATTGTGCATATTATGGGGCTACGACAAGTTAGGCACACACACACACTGATGACGTCACCTGCGCAACTTTGGTCTTGGGCTTCCCCATCCAAAATGTCCCCCCCCCCCCCCCCCCCCCCGCCCGTCTTTTTTTTTTTTCGGGTTTTTTTTGGGGGGACCTTTTTTTTCAGACCGTTTTTTTTTTTTTCGCGCCCACGCTCGTGCCCCCCCCCGTGATGCCGCCTCGAGCGGCTGCCCTGTCGGACCGCCCCCAGGACCGCCCCTGCACCCTGGACAAGTCACCAAATCATCACAGGGCTGATACATAGAGACAAACAACCATTCACACTCACAACTACGGTCAATTTAGAGCCACCAATTAACCTAACCTGCAGGTCTTTGGACTGTGGGGGAAACCGGAGCACCCTGAGGAAACCCACGCAGACACGGGGAGAACATGCAAACTCCACACAGAAAGGCCCCTGTCGGCCACTGGGCTTTAACCCAGAACCTTCTTGCTGTGAAATGACAGCACTAACCACTACGCCACCGTACCGCCCCCAAGTGAAACATCACTTTAATAAAACAATCTTTTAAATCACTTCGTCCGTTAAAAATTAAATTCACTGATTTCTTTTCTGACTTCATGAAAACACAAACTGTTCTCAGTACAAATGAGCAGACTGAAATGTACATGCATGAAAGCATTCTGTTTAACCTCATTAAAATACAGTTCAAAACTCTACCACTAGAGGGCAGAAATTACATTTTGGGTTTACTTTTAGAAGAAGAAACCTTTATTTGTCACATGCACACTTCAAGCACAGTGAAATTCATCCTTTGCATTTAACCCATCTGAAGCAGTGAACACATGCACACACTCAGAGCAGTGAACAGCCACACCAGAGCATCCGGGGAGGAGTCAGGGGTCAGGTACCTCGCTCAAGGGCACCTCAGCCCAAAGCCGCCCCACGTCAACCTAACTGCATGTCTTTGGATTGTGGGGGAAAATGGAGCACCCAGAGGAAACCCACACAGACACGGGGAGAACATGCAAACTCTACACAGGAAGGCCCTCACCAGCCGCTGGGTTCAAACCTGGAACCTTCTTGCTGTGAGGCGACCATGCTAACCACTACGCCACCCAAATAGTTTCCCTTACTGGGAATTGAACCCGGGTCACAGTGGTGAGGGCATCGTATGCTAACCACTAGAACACCAGAGAGCTACTTTCAAACCTCTTCAACTTTTTTTTTTAAACACTTTATTGGAAAAGTACAAATGTACAAAATCAATATGGCAACATCATGTTATCATCCTATAAAATATCAGGAAGAACAAAGAAATTATCAATAGGAACAATCTGGTATAAGTCTAGTACAAACAACTTCATCTTATCTCATTATCTGTAGCCGCTTTATCCTGTTCTACAGAATTGCAGGCAAGCTGGAGCCTATCCCAGCTGACTACGGACGAAAGGCGGGGTACACCCTGGACAAGTCGCCAGGTCATCACAGGGCTGACACATAGACACAGACAACCATTCACACTCACATTCACACCTACGGTCAATTTAGAGTCACCAGTTAACCTAACCTGCATGTCTTTGGGAGAAACGGAGCACCCGGAGGAAACCTACGCAGACAACATGCAAACTCTGCACAGAAAGGCCCTCGTCGGCCACGGTCATGGCGCCAGGTCATCGCAGGTTAAGTCGCCAGGTCATCGCAGGGCTGACACATAGAGACAAACAACCATTCACACTCACACCTGTGGTCAATTTAGAGTCACCAGTTAACCTAACCTGCATGCCTTTGGACTGTGAGGGGAACCGGAGCACCCAGAGGAAACCCACACGGACACGGGGAGAACATGCAAACTCCGCACAGAAAGGCCCTCGTCGGGCACTGGGCTTGAAAAATTATGTAGGAAGTGCTGTTGTTAAAGATGCACATGGATAGAAAGACAAAAAGGAAAACAAGTAAACAGACAATAATAATAATAATAATAATAAAAACAAATTTTAAAAAGCCAACCTCTTAAACTGGCCATCGAAAGAAATACCTCAGTGCTGCATTTTCTTTTCAGTTTAACTTTTATTAGAAGACTTTGTCACCCTTGCTGTGAGGCGACAGCGCTAACCACTACATCACCGTGCCGCCCTACAAACAACTTATAATACTAAATTGAAAAATTATGTAGGAAGTGCTGTTGTTAAAGATGCACATGGATAGAAAGACAAAAAGGAAAACAAGTAAACAGACAATAATAATAATAATAATAATAAAACAAATTTTAAAAAGCCAACCTCTTAAACTGGCCATTCAAAGAAATACCTCAGTGCTGCATTTTCTTTTCAGTTTAACTTTTATTAGAAGACTTTGTCACATGCACACTCAAGCACAGTGAAATTCAAACTCTGCATTTAACCCATCTGAAGCAGTCAACACACACATGCACAAGCACAAGTGAGCAATGAGCACACACACATACCCAGAGCAGTGGGCAGCTCCCAGGGAACAGGTGTGGGTTAGGTGCCTTGCTCAAGGGCACTTCAGCCCAATGCTGCTCCCTGTTAACCGAACCACATGCCTTTGGACTGTGGGGGAAACCAGAACACCCAGGGGAAACCCATGCAAACATGAGGAGAACATGCAAACTCCACACAGAAAGGTCCTTGTCAGCCGCTGGGCTCAAACCCAGAACCTTCTTGCTGTGAGGTGACAGTGCTAACCACTACACCACTGTACCGCCCACTAACTTTTAACTTTTATTAGCAAACAGCATGGTAAACATATACAATATACATAAGCATATAATGCCAGAAGATCAGAAGATTGACAAATCATAAATCAGCCCACAAAAATATTAAACAGGGAACATAAAGTCAAGGTTTAGGCAATAGGATTGATTTAAGGAAGGAGTATGATTGGAGACTTAGCTTTATGATTGTAATATATGATTTTGCAAGTAATAAAAGCAAACTGATGATACAGTATTGATTTGTAAGCCAAACAACACATTATCATAGGAAAGAGGAAATTCAGAATCAATATACTGTATTGGGAAATAAAATGCACAGACATCTTGTCAAAAAGTACAAGCATGACGACAAGACCAAAATAAATGATATAGATCTTCTGGAACAAGTTGACAAAATGAGCAGTCCTCATCAAGCTTCCAAAAGTAATATTCCACTATTATTCAGAATATGACAGTATTCGGAATTTGCACATTCTGAATTTGACCTTATTCCAAATTTAACATTTTCCGATTGGGATATCATTTGGGTTTTAGGAGCATTCTTTGGACATGTAACAGGCCTCTTGCCTGTTTATGGTCATAATATTCATAAACAGGAATATGACTGGAACATTAATTTTCATTAGCCATATGAACAGCTTAGTAGGAATAGAGTCTTTTATGGAATGAGGGCAAAAACCAGAATATTTTGTGCATGTAAACATACTAAATGTCCTTTTTATATTGTTGTAGAAATATGTCAGATGAGCAGGCAGCAGAGGGATGGAAAAGTGAGAGAGTTTATTAAGCAAACTGGCAAAACAAATCCAAATCGTGATCCAGTAGCGAAGTCCAGGTGCAACAATATGCACTGTGATAGAATCAAGTCTTTCTCCAAGCAAGGGAAATCAGGGTTCCAAAAAAGAAAAGAAAGAAAGGAAAGAGAAAGAAAGCAAACTGAGGGAAAACAACTGCTCACTAATTTCTTTGAAAAGAAAGGTGAACACAACTAACACAGTTTAAGAACGGTTTACCTACCTATTCAGAACCATGATTACAGGACTTTTGCTGATTGGATTAGGCATTGCCCTGGTTTATTGAGGAAATCAGAAAATGGTGACAGCTGTTCAAAGCCCCATAAAGCTGCCCGACATGATTGAAGCGGTGGGCAGAGCTGTAAGCACTCAGACTGTGGCTATTCAGAACTTGAACCGCAACGTGGATGACATCATGAAGAAGCTTTCGGCTTTGCAATGGAAATTGGATCGATTTGGAGACCAAAATGGACAAAATGGACATAGGGAGTAGGCGTGCAAAAAGAATGCGTCTGCTCGCCAAGACCAAACAAATTCCAATCTTATCTACTTTTCGGCTCCCTTAGCCAGCACTGGCCTTGGCCAAGGCTGTTGCTGGGACAACAATTCCCCTGGAGAACACTGCTGTTAGACTCTCTCGTATTCCTCCCCCCTCTTTCCACAGTCGCTGCTTCATCCCCAGTGTGACAAGCGGGTGCGTGACCAGCACCATCATGGCTGCAGGAGCGGACGGCTGCTTGCTTGCACTGGGTTACCTCTACCTCCTCCCCTACCCCCCCTTTGCCCCCCCTCAAGTCCTGAGTTTTCATGTTGTAAAGTGTACTTGTGTTATTTTTTGTGCTTATGTGCTGAGGTTTTTTTTTAATGTTCCCACAGTGTACTCCTCACAGGAGCATAGTGTGGGGGTTGCTTTTTTCCCCTCCTCCCCTCTCCTCATGTTACTCTGTATTTTTTTCTTTTATCCCTGTCTTCCTGTCCTTTCTCCTCCCCCTCTGTCAATTGTGTGTATGTGTGTATGTAAGGACAGGTTGATGGTCAATTTCGCTGGTAACAGTGATAATAAAGGGTTCATTCATTTAAGCTAATATTAGCAGTTGTTTAGACTGGAGGCAGTCAGCTAGGAGGATATTTGCATTCAATTAATCACTGTCATAAATTACTCAGCATCATAGCTACAATGTCATATAACATTTTATCTATCAACATTACCTAGCAAAGTTTAATAACATGAAACATATGGCGCTCAGTTTCAGAAGTAGTTTCAGAAGTAGGGGTACACCCTGGATAAGTCACCAGATCATCACAGGGCTGACACATAGAGACAAACAACCATTCACACTCACTTTAGAGCCACCAATTAGCCTAACCTGCATGTCTTTGGATTGTGGGAGAAACTGAAGCACCTGGAGGAAACCTACACAGACACGGGGAGAACATGCAAACTCCACACAGAAAGGCCCATGTCAGCCACTGGGCTCAAACCCAGAACCTTCTTGCTGTGAGGCGACAGGGCTAACCACTACACCACCATGCCGCGAGTTCTTGAACAGTTAAGATAAAATAATAAAAAAAGACAAAAGTAGTGATCTAAATAGAATAAAAAAATAAAAAGAATCTAAAATATACAAATTTGAAAAGTAGTCATACTTATAGTTATCTGCATACCGGTAGATGTTTGTTGTCCACAGCAGCCATGTTTGAAGGCTGCCATGAACTCCAGGTTTTACCATTTTGAGAGAGAGAGGGCAGACATGACAAAATACCTACCTAGATGTCACATTTGCAGTGGTTAGCACTGTCACCTCACAGCAAGAAGGTCCTGGGTTCAAGCCCAGCGGTCGATGGGGTCCTTTCTGTGTGGAGTTTGCATGATCTTCCCATGTCCGCGTGGGTTTCCTCCGGGTGCTCCGGTTTCCCCCACAGTCCAAAGACATACAGGTTAGACTAATTGGTGGCTCTAAATTGACCGTAGGTGTGAATGGTTGTTTGTCTCTGTGTCGGCCCTACAATGACCTGGCGACTTGTCCAGGGTGTACCCCACCTCTTGCCCATAGTCAGCTGGGATAGGCTCCAGCTTGCCCGCAGCCCTGTACAGGATAAGCGGCTACAGATAATGGATGGATGTCACATTTGCTGTTGATAGTTGTTGATGAGACATGGCAGTGATCCAGAGACATCTGTCATTTTGTGACATATTCGGTGCTGGAAAAACAAAGTGCTCTACATTGTCAATACTTACAGGTAAAAATTACTGAAATACAACACTGACTTGTGAAATGTAATGCCTTGCTGACATGTCTGTAAAGTCCACTGTATACTGCACCAATATGGTGGTAATGCAAAACCTGCGGTATCTAAATATTGATATCCATTGCGCTGGCCACTAGGGGTATACATTTTAAACTTCCATGCGATATGATATTATTTAAATTCATAAAGCAATAGTTTGATATTTGATGGTACCATGGAATCTGCTATGATACAATATGATTTGATATCATAACTTCTAATTGGCTTGTGACCAACTTTGTTTAGAATCTGGGGTAGAATCCTACTGTTAATTCCATCCATCCATTATTTGTAGCTGCTTATCCTGTTCTACAGGGTCGCAGGCAAGCTGGAGCCTATCCCAGCTGACTATGGGTGAGAGGCAGGGTACACCCTGGACAAGTCGCCAGGTCATCGCAGGGCTGACACATAGAGACAAACAACCATTCACACTCACACCTACGGTCAATTTAGAGTCACCAGTTAACCTAACCTGCATGCCTTTGGACTGTGAGGGAAACTGGAGCACCCGGAGGAAACCCACACGGACATGGGGAGAACATGCAAACTCCACACAGAAAGGCCCTCGTCAGGCACTGGGCTTGAACCCAGGACCTTCTTGCTGTGAGGCGACAGTGCTAACCACTACACCACCATGCAACCCCCTACTGTTAATTCATGAATGATTATTGAGAGAAGGTATCAGAGTTACTAACAAATCACGTTTATTATTTATAAATAATAACTTACCACAATTTATTTTTTTTCACACCAGTGTAACACTCAGACCTCACCAACACACATAATATTGTTCTTCTAGCAATATTTACAGACAGTACACAGATGAGTTGCAAGGTGATTTGACCTAAACCATGACCAAGCATAAGCCTATTGTATGTATCCCTATTATAATAAACAGAACTCATTCTGTTTTTTGCTTGAATCACTGGAATCTTTGCTTCTTTGCCCATACACACCATGTGCTCACTCAGGTCCTATACATGTCAACTTTTAGTTACCCATGCCCTTACAAAATCTGTACTTTTCCCTTACATACACCCATGAGCCCTTATACACGAGAAAAAATTCCAATATATAATCCAAAGCACCGACTGTTTTATTCCACATTATACACTCCTATTGTAATAGGCATTGTAGCGCGTATCGAGTGTGGGTGGAGCACAGAGGACGGCAGGACAGCGTTTGGAGGCAGGCAGGCGATTTATTTTAACTTTTCAGTAAAATCGCATTCACTCATTCACACGCACACACTTGTCTGGTCCCGGGTTGCGCTCCCTCTCCTCTCTCTCTGCCTCCTTAAATAGGGAGCGGTTACTGGGAAAACACACACACAAACACAGGTTAATTATCCTCAGGTGTCGCGATTCTGCCACTCACCTTCCCCGGCTCCACCCTCCTGTCACAGACCAGCGCTTGACCACACCCCCGCTGCCACATACCCCCACCGCCCGACTCAGGCCGGGCGCTCGTCCGGCCCGCAGCCGACTCCCCACCCTTGACGGGAGAGGAAGTCCGCCACGACCATCTGCGCCCCCGGCCTGTGGACCACCTTGAAGTTGAAGGGTTGGAGTGCCAGATACCAACGGGTGATCCGCGCGTTGGCATCCTTCATGCGGTGGAGCCACTGGAGGGGCGCGTGGTCCGAACAGAGAGTGAAAGAGCGCCCCAGCAGGTAGTAACGGAGGGTGAGGACCGCCCACTTAATCGCCAGGCACTCTTTTTCAATGGTGCTGTAGCGCCCCTCATGCACCGACAGCTTCCGGCTGATATACAGGACCGGGCGGTCCTCCCCCTCCACCTGCTGGGACAAAACGGCCCCCAGCCCTCTGTCCGATGCATCGGTCTGCAACACAAAAGGGAGAGAGAAGTCAGGGGAGTGTAAAAGTGGCCCCCCACACAGTGCAGCCTTTACCTCAGAGAAAGCCCGCTGGCACTGCTCCGTCCACTGGACCGGATCTGGCGCCCCCTTTTTAGTGAGGTCAGTCAGCGGGCTGGTGACGTCCGAATAATTAGGTATAAACCTACGATAGTAGCCAGCCAGCCCCAGGAACTGCCTCACCCCCTTTTTGGTCTTGGGCCTCGGGCAGGCCGCAATCACTGCCGTCTTATTAATTTGGGGACGCACCTGCCCGTTGCCCAAGTGGAAGCCCAGATACCGTACTTCCACCCGCCCAATCGCACACTTCTTCGGGTTGGCTGTGAGTCCCGCCCGCCTCAGCGACCTAAGGACGGCCCTCAGGTGTTGTAGGTGCCGCTGCCAATCATTACTATAAATGATGATATCATCTAGGTAAGCGGCAGCATAGGTGGCGTGGGGCCGGAGGACCCTGTCCATCAGCTGCTGAAATGTAGCGGGCACCCCAAACAGCCCAAAAGGAAGTGTGACGAACTGGTGTAAGCCGAACGGTGTGGAAAAGGCCGTTTTTTCCCGGGATAATGGAGTCAAGGGGATCTGCCAATATCCCTTCGTCAAATCCAGTGTCGAGTAAAAGCGAGCCGTGCCTAGTCAATCGAGCAGCTCATCAATACGAGGCATTGGGTACGCATCAAATTTAGACACCGCGTTGACTTTTCTATAGTCCACACAGAACCGGACCGAGCCGTCGGCCTTGGGAACCAAGACCACCGGGCTGCTCCAGTCACTGTGGGACTCCTCGACGATGCCCATTTCGAGCATGGCCTGAAGTTCTTCCCGAACCACCTTTTTTTTGTGTTCAGGTAATCTATAAGGACGGCTCCGCACTACCACCCCCGGGGGCGTCTCTATGTGGTGTTCTATGAGGTTAGTGCGACCGGGCAGGGGCGAGAACACATCCGAAAATTCGGCCTGCAACTGGGCGACCTCCGTGAGTTGGGTCGGGGAGAGGTGGTCTCCACAGGGGACCGGAGAGGTACGCGATGCCAATGACCCTTTTTGGACCTCCGGCCCCAGCTCCGCCTTCTCCGGAACTACCGACACCAACGCCACGGGGACCTCCTCGTTCCAAAGTTTCAGCAGATTGAGGTGGTAGATCTGTAGCGCCCCCTCCCTGTCCGTTCGCCTAACCTCATAGTCGACGTCCCCGACTCGCCGTGTGACCTCAAAGGGTCCTTGCCACTTGGCGATTAATTTGGAGCTCGACGTGGGCAACAGGACGAGTACCTTATCTCCCGGAGTGAACTCTCTAAGGTGCGTGCCCTTGTTGTACAGGCGGGCTTGCCGTTCCTGGGCCTGCCGCAAATTCTCCTGAGTTAGGTGGGTGAGTGTGTGGAGTTTTGCGCGCAGATCCATAACGTACTGAATTTCGTTTTTGCTTGGTGAAGGTCCCTCCTCCCAATTTTCCCGCAGTACATCTAAGATGCCGCGCGGCTTACACCCATATAATAATTCAAACGGGGAGAACCCCGTGGAGGCTTGGGGGACCTCTCGCACTGCAAACAACAAGGGTTCGAGCCACTTATCCCAGTTACGTGCGTCCTCACTTACGAATTTTTTGATAATATTCTTGAGGGTGCGGTTGAACCGTTCAACTAAACCGTCCGTCTGTGGGTGATAAATGCTGGTGCGGATCGGCTTAATACCCAGTAGCCCATACAGTTCGCTCAGTGTTCGTGACATAAACGAGGTGCCTTGGTCAGTCAGAATCTCTTTCGGGATTCCAACCCGGGAGATGACGTGGAAGAGGGCCTCCGCAATACTGCGTGCTGAGATATTGCGAAGAGGCACCGCTTCCGGGTATCGCGTTGCATAGTCCACCAGAACTAATATAAAGCGGTACCCTCGTGTTGACCGATCTAATGGCCCGACGAGATCCATCCCAATTCTTTCGAACGGGGTCTCGATTAATGGTAGGGGGCGCAAGGGCGCTTTTGGAATGGCCGCTGGATTTACTAACTGGCATTCGCGGCACGCCGTACACCACTTACGGACGTCGCCGCGAATCCCCGGCCAATAGAATCGGGCCATTATCCGGGTGAGTGTCTTATCCTGCCCGAGGTGTCCAGCCATGGGATTAAAGTGAGCCGCCTGAAATACCAATTCCCGGCGGCTCTTTGGAATTAGCAATTGGGTGACTCGCTCTTTCGTCTGAGTGTCCTGCATCACTCGGTATAACCTATCCTTCAAAATGGAAAAATAGGGGAAGGACGGGGTGGCGCCCGGCGGGAGCGTCTGACCATCGATTACTCTCACTTGGTCAAATGCGTGTCGCAGAGTCTTGTCTCGCGATTGTTCCAGTGGGAAATCCGCGAGGGATTCCCCAATAGAAAGAGGAGGGGCCGGTGGCTCCTCACTCTGTCGCGGAGATGACGTAGACAGCTCTGCGACCGCAGCTCCAGCCAAAGCGACACCGGGACCCTCCCCTGTTAACCGGCAGGACCCACTCTTTATTAGGCGGGCCATTAAACCCCGAAATCCCGGCCAATCAGTCCCCAAAATCAAAGAGTGGGTAAGGCGAGGATTAACCGCCGCCTTCACTATCGATTTCTCCCCTCTGAAATGTATGTGGACCGACACCAACGGGTAGCTGTGAATATCCCCGTGCACACACAACACCTTCACCCCTTGTGCTCCCCCCAATGCCTCGCCTTGCACCAGGCTTTGGCGGATTGAGGTCTGATTGCAACCTGAATCCACCAACGCCTGATATGTAGCCCCTTGTACACTTACCGGTATGCGATACGCTCCGGCCCGATCGAGGGCAGCCTCTGGCGCGTCGGGGATCCGCACCACCGCCCCCACTTCCATCGCTACACACTGTTGCTGCAGGTGGCCCGGTTCCCCGCAGCGCCAGCAAACCGGCCCGGGCCTTCCGTCTGCAGCTGTGCTCTGGGGCTCACTCACCTGAGGGGGGGGAGAGACAGACACAGAAGGGAGAAACGGGAGGGCACCACGGGTGCGGCGGGCCGGCTGGGGTGGAGCCGGCCCCCGCCTCCGCGGTGGGGGAATGGGGCGAGGACGGGACACGGGAGGAGGGGGGGGAGAAAGAGAGAGAGGAGAGGAGAAAGAAGATGCTGCCGTCCGCTGTCCTGCTGCCGGAACAGCCGCCAGATGATCCTCCGCCAGTCCCACGGCCTGATCCAGCGACGCCGGGCGGTGGCACTGGACCCACTCCGCGGTTCCAGCTGGTAAGCGGGCGATGAACTGTTCCAGCGCCACCTGGTCGATGATTCCCTCGGCGTCGCGATCTTCGGCCCTCAGCCACCGCCAGCAGGCGTCCCGGAGCTGCTGGCCGAACGCGAACGGGCTGCCCACTTTCTCCATCCGCAGCGCGCGGAAGCGCTGGCGCTGCTGCTCCGGCGTGCGCCCCACGCGCTGGAGGACAGCCCGGCGGAGGTCGGCGTAGGCCAGCCTGCGGTCGGCGGGGAGCTGTAGTGCGGCCAGCTGCGCCTCTCCCGTCAGGAGGGGGAGGAGGCGCACCGCGCGCTGCTCCATCGGCCACCCCGAGGCTTCGGCGACCTGCTCGAACAATGTGATGAAAGCCTCGGGGTCGTCCTGCGGGCCCATCTTGGTCATGGTGAGGGGAGACGGGCCCGCGGCCGGGGCGCTGGTGGACCCCGCCGACGCGAGGAGACGCCGGAACGCCTCTCGATCTTCCTGCTGGGCCAGCACCAGGGCTTCAAAGCGGCGCTCCTGCTCCTTTCGGAGCGTGACGAGTGCCTGGTGCTGGCTCTGCTGAGCCGTGGCGAGGGCGTGGACCAAGTCCGCGAACGGGGAGGATTCCATGGGGCTGCTGGGTTGGTGCTCCACCTTGTCCCGGGTTTCGGCACCACTGTAGCGCGTATCGAGTGTGGGTGGAGCACAGAGGACGGCAGGACAGCGTTTGGAGGCAGGCAGGCGATTTATTTTAACTTTTCAGTAAAATCGCATTCACTCATTCACACGCACACACTTGTCTGGTCCCGGGTTGCGCTCCCTCTCCTCTCTCTCTGCCTCCTTAAATAGGGAGCGGTTACTGGGAAAACACACACACAAACACAGGTTAATTATCCTCAGGTGTCGCGATTCTGCCACTCACCTTCCCCGGCTCCACCCTCCTGTCACAGACCGGCGCTTGACCACGCCCCCGCTGCCACAGGCATATTTACACTGCATCAAGTTAAAGGGATCAAATAAGCATGTACTGAATAAAAAAAAAAATTAGATCCCAGAGAAAACAACTGAATTAAAAAGGACTATATGTACAGTCAAGTAAAGAATTATCTACTAAAGAGAATGACTGAACTATAAACTTACTTATTTAATATACATTGTATCAGTAATACCAGAATTATTGATGTAAATTTTGCAAATAAAATGTATTAATATTAAATAGTTCATAAAAATTACACAAAGCTCTATTTGACAAGCATTGACATCACCTACAATATTACATTCCACCAAAGAAAATTACTTGAAATATAACAGCAGTACTAAGTAGGCATGTTAATTAAAATAGTAGGTTACATGTAATAAATTATATATAATCATGTCAAACAGTAAATGAAGGTTAGCAAAAGTTCCATTTGAGAAAAAAATGTTGACACCACAAGCAGTGTTCGATCCAACTAAAGATGACTGAACCACATCAGGTATATTATGTAAACAAGGATAAGTGAAAATATTAATAAATTATGAAGTTAAATTGAAAATCTTCCTAGTAATTTATAACAAGAATTTAAATCTTATTCCTTTTTTGGAGTGTTCTTTGTTGTACAAAGATGTTGCAGATTTGGCACTAGCTATAATATCACTGCTTGGGTCGCAGTTGTAGCTCCTCATCACACTTCGTTTTAATTTGCAGATATACAGTTAATGTGTCTGTAGCCATATTTTTTCTGTACTCAGGATGAATTTTCCTAACCAATGGAAAAGCCCTCTCACTATCTGCATTGCTCTGTGGGAGGCACAGCAAAGCAGTAAAAAGTTGTTTCAGCATTGGAAACCTGGCAACACCCAGAGCAGTTTTTACATCGAAGACCTTTCCCCAATATACATCTATTATTTTCCTGGTCAATAAAAGAAAATCAGAGCACGGCAAACATGTAGATGGTGTTAAATTGCTTCCATCCCCTACTACACATTTTAGAGACAGGTTACCAACGATCGTTACCACCATTACTCTTCATTCAATACTTTTCCAGTTTACTGATGACTGATGGTAGTAACGAGTGTTGGTCATCTGTGTCTACATATAATGTCTATCAGCAATTAAGATGTTTAGGGAAGCAAAACCAGAAATCGCCAGGTAAGTACAGTTGCCGTTGTATAAATGGCAACTCCCAGTATTGCCTCCCTAAATTATCATCATAATGGAGGAAGCTTTCCAGTAAAACTTAAAAAAAAAAACCCACAAATGTTTACCTGTGCAGTCTTTGAATCGGGAAACATTTTTTTTGCTAGTTGCAAAAAATGGTCTGCCACAGTTGGGGGGATGTTGTGTTCCATGAGAAATTGGCAGAACATAACTTCTGCAGCCATCACAGAAGTCTGGGCAGTCCAAGCCGATGTACTTAAATGACTGAGAAAACCACATGCAACTATAAAACCACATAAATTGAAAATAGTTCCGTTTCATTGGGCATGCGTGTTTGAAAAAATAAATGGTGGCTGCTAAGAAAATTCTCGGCGTAAAAGAGAAAATCTCTGATACAAAACGTAATTTTCCCGTATGAAAATCAGTGTATGCCGTATTAGCCAAAAAAATTGCATTTTCCCGTACAAAATACGGGGAAACCGTATAACTTGATATGTATGAGGTCCAGAGATGCTCAACTTTTGTGAAACAGGTCAAACCAGGTCTGAGGGCTTACTGCTGGGCTGGAGTTTCATTGGGGGGGGGTTAAAGTGGAACTGAATACCCAGGGCCCCATTGGGGGGACTGGTTTCTGTGGGTAGTTTGCCTTGTGCCTATGTTCTCCTTGTACCTGCATGAGTTTCCTCTGGGTGCTCTGGTTTCCTCCCACAGTCCATAGACAGGCACAGGTCAACTGGCTACTCTAAACTGCCCACAGGTGTGAATGTGAGTGTGAATGACTGTTTGTCCATGTTAGCCCTGCGATAGATAGATTATCTGCGATAGATAGACCTATCCAGGGTGTACCCTAGCCCTCGCCTGGAGTCAGCTGGGATTGGTTATCTGAGAAAGGCCCCTCTCACCCCTTACAAATGATACACAATGGTTTGGTCTGCCCCTGCACTGCAGTTAATCTCTAAATGCAGCTAATTGAGCTGAATGACTACTGGTGCTGGAGCACCAATATGCACTGTGATAGAGTCAGGTCCTTCCCCAAGACAGGGAAATTGGGATACCAAAAAAAAGAAAAAAAGAAAGGAAAGAGAAAGAAAGCAAACTGAGTGAAAGCAACTGCTTGTTAATTTCTTTCAAAAGAAAGGTGAGCACAACTAACAGTTTAAAAATGATTTAAGCTAATATTAGCAGTTGTTTAGACTGAAGGCAGTCAGCTAGGAGCATATTTGCATTCAATTAATCCGTATAGTAAATTAATCAGTATCATAGCTACAATGTCATATGACATTATATTTACCAATATTACTGTAATGGATCTTTATGTTGGGACAATGACGAACACAGAGACAGATGTGACAGTACAATATGCACTTTATTTTTACTCTCACCTTTCAGTGAACACTAGCACAAACACACATGTTGGGGAACTCAGTTTCTCTCTCTCTCTCTCTCTCTCTCATGCCTGGCCATGTGAAAGACACATGAAGACACGTTAATAGACAGGCAGGAATTAGACAGGTGTAACTCATGACATGTTACCTGCTGTTTCAACTTGACTCCTCACTGTTCACAGCCGACGCTCAACCACACCCTTGCTGCCACATACCCCCACCACCTGACTCAGGCCAGGGAGCCATCTGGCCTGCAGCTGACTCCCCCTCCCCTGGCGGTAGAGGTAGTCCAGCACCACCATCTGTACCTGAATTTTTTGAATTTATTTTTTGAATTTATTTTATTTTTATTTCGAACATGTATAAAAATGTATGTAACTATTTGTACATACAAAAGAAAGAAAATGAAAAAAGTGACAAAAAAAGAATAAATAAAATAACCAAGAGCTAATACATTACAATACACCGCACATTGTTCGAAAAAGGAGTGGGAAGAAGTACAATACTTTTTTTTAATTTCCCACCCCTTTTTAACTACCCCAAAATCCAAACTACATTAATACACCTATAAAAATATATACCATATATACACTTCATGAATATCCATATAAATATATAATTACAAAAATAAATATATACTACATACCATATCCATATATATATACACATATACATACACACACACATTTTATATATATATATATATATATATATATATATATATATATATACAACTTCATTCACTGTGGCCTGTGGACCAAATCAAATTTAAAGGGCTGAAGGGCCAGATACCAAAGAGTGGTCTGTGTGTTGGCATCCTTCATGTGGCAGAGCCACTGGAGCGGGACATAGTCAGAACAGAGGGTCAAAGGGCATCCGAGCAGGTAATACCAAAGAGTGAGGACCACCCACTTGATGGCCAAACACTCCTTCTTGAAGGTGATGTACGTTGACTCTCATATGGAGAGCTTGCATCTGATGTACAGTACCAGGTGCTCCTCCCCCTCCACTACCTGGGACAAAACTGCTCCCAGCCCTCTGTCCAACGTGTTGGTCTGTAAAACAAAAGGGAGAGAAAAGTCAGGAGAATGCAACAGTGGGGCCCCCACACAAACCCGCTTTAACCTGCACAAAAGCCCATTCACATGGGTCTGTCCACTGGATCGGATCTGGTGCCACCTTTTTAGTGAGGTCAGTCAGCAGGCTGGTGACATCCTTAAAATTAGGCACAAACCGCCTATAATAACCAGCCAGCCCCAGGAACTGCCTCACCCCCATTTTGGTCTTAGGTCTTGGGCTGGCCGCAATTGCTCCAGAATTATAAATCTGGGGACATACTTGCCCATGACCCAAAGGAAAGCCCAGATACTGTAGTTCCACCCATCCAATTGCACGCTTTTTCAGGTTTGCTGTGAGCCCCACACACCTCACTGACCTCAGGACAGCCCTTAGATGTTGCTAATGCTGCTGCCAATTATTACTCTAAATAATGTCATCTAAATTTGGCAGTGGCATACACATTGTGGGGATGCAGTGGCATACGCATTCAGTCTATGAGAAACTGAAATGTTGCTGGGGCCCCAAAGAACCCAAAAGGAAGGGTGACAAATTGGTGTAAACCAAAGAGAGTGGAAAAGGCTGTTTTGTCACGGGATAATGGAGTCAAGGGGATTGGTCAATATTTCTTTGTCAAATCCAGTGTTGAATAAAAGCGAGCTGCGCCTAACCGATCGAGCAGTTCATCAATGCAAGGCATTGGATATGCATCAAATTCAGACACCGCATTGACTTTTCTATAGTCCACACAGAACTGGACTGTCATATCGGTCTTGGGAATGAAGACCACCAGGCTGCTCCAGTCGCTGTGCGCCTCCTCAATTTTTCCCATATCAAGCATCGCCTTGAGTTAATTCTGAACCACATTTTTCTTGTGCTCGGGGGGCTGATATGGGTGGCTGCGCACAACCATGCCTGGGGGGAGTCTCATTGTAGTGCTTTATGAGTTCAGTGCAACCAGGGAGGGGCAAGAACACATCACAGAATTCCTCCAGCAACCTACAGTGGTACATGAAAGTTTATGAATCCTTTAGAATTTGCTATATTTCTGCATAAATATGAACTAAATCATCAGATTTTCACACAAGTCCTAAAAGTAGATAAAGAGAACCCAGTTAAACAAATGAGACAAAAATACTATAATTGGTCATTTATTTATTGAGGAAAATGATCCAATATTACATATCTGTGAGTGGCAAAAGTATGTGAAACTTTGCTTTCAGTATCTGGTGTGACCCCCTTGTGCAGCAATAACTGCAACTAAACATTTGCGGTAACTGTTGATCAGTCCTGCACACTGGCTTGGAGGAATTTTAGCCCATTCCTCCATACAGAACAACTTCAACTCTGGGATGTTGGTAGATTTCCTCACATGAACTGCTCGCTTCAGATCCTTCCACAACATTTAGATTGGATTAAGGTCAGGACTTTGACTTGGCCATTCCAAAACATTAACTTTATTCTTCTTTAACCATTCTTTGGCAGAAAGACTTGTGTGCTCAGGGTCGTTGTCTTGCTGCATGACCCACCTTCTCCTGAGATTCAGTTCATGGACAGATGTCCTGACATTTTCCTTTAGAATTCGCTGGTATAATTCAGAATTCATTGTTCCATCAATGATGGCAAGCTGTCCTGGCTCAGATGCAGCAAAACAGGCCCAAACCATGATACTACCACCACCATGTTTCACAGATGGGATAAGGTTCTTATGCTGGAATGCAGCATTTTCCTTACTCCAAACATAACGTTTCTTATTTAAACCAAAAAGTTCTATTTTTGTCTCATCTGTTCACAAAACATTTTTCTAATAACCTTCTGGCTTGTCCATGTGATCTTTAGCAAACTGCAGACGAGCAGCAATGTTCTTTTTGGAGAGCAGTGGCTTTCTCCTTGCAACCTTGCCATGCACACCATTGTTGTTCAGTGTTCTTCTGATGGTGGAGTCATGAACATTAACATTAGCCAATGTGAGAGAGGCCTTCAATTGCTTAGAAGTTACCCTGGGGTCCTTTGTGACCTCGCCAACTATTACATGCCTTGCTCTTGGAGTGATCTTTGTTGATCAACCACTCCTGTGGAAGGTAACAATGATCTTGAATTTCCTCCATTTGTACATAATCTGTCTGACTGTGGATTGGTGGAGTCTAAACTCTTTAGAGATGATTTTGTAACCTTTTCTAGCCAATGTGAGAGAGGCCATCAGTTGCTTAGAACAGTGATTCCCAACCACTGTGCCGTGGCACATTAGTGTGCCATGAGAGATCATCAGGTGTACCATGGGAAATTATCCAATTTCACTTAATTGTTCCGAAAATTATTATTTATTTACTGCAAATAATTTGTCTTCATTCGTCTATGCCAGTGACATATAGTGACAGGCAGAACAATTAAATACTCTTCCACTAGATGGCAGCAGGTAGCTAATTAACCTGTGTATCTACCTGTTGCCATTCAAACAATAGAATTAGTAATGCTTCGGGTGTGACAGCGGTGATCGCGATGGATAAATATTTGAAAAGAAAAAGTACACAATACAAACTGTGTCCTGGAGAAAATTCTGACCCAGATGAAGGTCCTAGTATGAGTAGAGGTCAGAAGAAAGCAAAAAAGGTGATTTTCCACAACCTATCTATGCAAGCTGGGCTTTTCAAGCATGACTGCTATAAAAACTAAAAAAGGAGAGTGACTCAGAGCTGTTGAAGATCTTTGTGTGTGTCTTTCTTTAATTCCTGCGAGCATGGCCGTAACTACCATTGAGGACACCGAGGTCATGTCCTCGGTATTTTTTTCAGAAATTTCAAATTGGTCTACACTGAATTCGAGCAGGGCGGCACGGTGGTGCAGTGGTTAGCGCTGTCGCCTCACAGCAAGAAGGTCCTGGGTTCGAGCCCCATGGCCGGCGAGGGCCTTTCTGTGTGGAGTTTGCATGTTCTCCCCGTGTCCGCGTGGGTTTCCTCCGGGTGCTCCGGTTTCCCCCACAGTCCAAAGACATGCAGGTTAGGTTAACTGGTGACTCTAAATTGACCGTAGGTGTGAATGTGAGTGTGAATGGTTGTCTGTGTCTATGTGTCAGCCCTGTGATGACCTGGCGACTTGTCCAGGGTGTGCCCTGCCTTTCGCCCGTAGTCAGCTGGGATAGGCTCCAGCTTGCCTGCGACCCTGTAGAAGGATAAAGCGGCTAGAGATAATGAGATGAGATGAGATGAATTCGAGCAGTGATCAATGTAAAACGCAGCGTCCGCATCCACATGTCATCTGTATTTCCCCCCAATAAAATTCACATTTGTCTAATGTCATCTGAAATCTCTCAGCCTCTATCTCTATCGTTGCCGTGTCTAACGCAGCGTCATGCGACGTAGCCTATACTAGTGTCAGCCGGGGAAGTTGGGTTTTGGATAAAACAGGCAGGGTGTAGTCTACGCTCTATCACATATGCCTACCTAACCTAATGTAGGCTAATAGTCACATAGCATTATAGGGCTTTACCCGAGTGCAAAATGAAAAAGTTGCAACAAACTAAATTAAGGTTTGGACAGCCAACAGAAGAGCAGGGAAAGAGAAGGAGGGAAGGTGAGAAAATATTGTCAGTGCAGTGGCAGACTGTTCAGCGGTGTCATGCCAACTTTCCAAGGGGAAACGTTTCATTGTCATTGCCTATTACATTTTAGTTAGCATTTCGAGAAACATTCAAAACTACGTTGTCACAGGCAGCCCTGTGTGCAGGGCTGAGTAAATGGGCTTGTTCGAGTAACCCTAGGCTGACACTTGCACGACTTTTGGCCACGATTTTGTCGTGGCAAGTCGTGCCATTTTGGGGCACGAACTGGGAGGCTCCTGCACTGTTCACGACTAGTTCACGCATAGTTCATGACAAGTTCACGAATGCGTGCCCGTCCACATTCACGAACTGGCACGACGAGTTCACGCATAGTTTGCGCATAGTTTACGCACTTCCCGCATTGGCACGACGAGTTTGCGCAATTCGGACGGTGTCGTGCCGACTTGGGCACGCCTGTGTCATGCACAACCTCATCCTCATCAGATACCCACACGCAATTTCAGAAGTGGACCGCGAAGATCCGGACACACATGATCTGATCCCTGGTGGATGGAGGACTGACCGACACCTGCAGGGGCTGCTGCCTCTAACCGGCCATCATACCCAGAAGGATGCAAAGGATCAGTGAGACTACCTGTCACATTACTACATGTCCCCTGCTGGTGCTGTCCCTTGGCAAGAAAGAATGGTAGTAGCTTCATGAGCTGCATCCACAGTTGTTCCATTTTTGAAATAAAAGAAACGAAACTCCCCCCCCAAAAAAAAAAGTCATGAAGGAATAGAAAATAAAAGACATTAAAGAAAAAAGCAAGAAAAAAAATTGCGAATGGCGAGAAGTGTCCGGGAAGCCCTATATATACCCCCGCACTGACGCGAGCGCCACTGTTGCGCAGTAGTCGTGAACTGCTCGTGAACTGCTCATGAACTCGTCGTGAACTGCTCGTGCCATGCGCAAACTGTTCGTGAAGTGCGTAAACTAGTCGTGAACTGCTCGTTCCATCAATGAGTGACCATGTCAGTGGGAAGGCACGGCCATGCTGTGACGCGCACCAATTCGTGAACATGTCGTGAACTACTCGTGAACTCGACGTGAGCTGTTTGTGAACTATTCGTGGCAGTTCGTGACAGTCGTGGCATGGCGCGCACTTCCATGCACTGGCACGCATCCTCCCGCATCGTCTCGACGAGTTCACGACGAGATCACGAACAGTTTGCGCATAGTTCACGACCCGGTCACGAAATTTTGTCGTGACTAAAATTTTGAACATTTCAAAATTCTTGTCCCGACATGGCACGCAGTCACGACGGGTTTACGCACACTTCACGCCAGTTTACGACTAGTTTGCACACTGGCATGACTCGAGTTGTGCCAATGCGTGCCACGGAATCGTGCAAGTGTCAGCCTAGCCTAACTCTCTCTCTCTCTCTCATAACTCTCTCTCTCTCACTCACTCACACACACACAGACACACAAATACACACACACACACACACACACACACACACACACACACACACACACACAAATAATACACTCTCACACACTCTCTCTAATACATACAGTAGTCTTCACACAGAACTAATAGCTCTACATTCTAATGTAATTTAAGATAATGAAATGTAAATAATGCCAATACTTCAGGTAGCTGAGCAATACACTCAGTTCAGTTTTGACTTTTATGTCAGACAAAACTCCACAGTTATGATGGCACAGTTTTAGAATTGTTAAAGTAAATGTGTTGTGAGCCAAACTTACATTACAGGCAATGGTGAGAACACTGTGTTTCAGAGAATGCATGCAAATGGATCTCAATTCAAGACAGCCAGATAGACTGATGCCTTTACATTACTGCTCAGAATGTCTCTACACATACAGACACCCACAAATAACACACAAACTCTCTCACTCTCTCTCACACACACACTCACTCACACTATTATTATAAGGTGTAATACTAAAGCTTACAATTCAGCAGTTCACACCCTTTCTGTCATGTGTATGCTGCAATGTAAATAATGCCAATACTTTAGGTAACTGGTACTTTAGGTATGTATACTCAGTTCAAGAGTTCACTACTTTTCTACTTTTATGTCAGATAAAACACCACAGTTCTGGTGCCACAGTTTTAGAATTGTTAAAATAAATGTGTCCTCTACCAAATCTATCCTTATTTATTTATTTATTTATTTATTTAAGTTGTGCCGGGGGCTTTGGTGCTGTCAGCCATGTTTGACCTCGGTATTTGAAAAATCCTGGTTACGGCCCTGCCTGCAAGTATATCAGCTTTGTGTTCAACTAAACAGGCCCAGGTTTCACACTAAGTAAATTGTGAGTAAATTGAGACTAGATGATCATTATATTTAATTATATATACTTTTTGTGACATTTTTGTTTGGTGGTGTGCCGTGGGATTTTTCGAATGTAAAATATGTGCCTTGGCTCAAGAAAGGTTGGGAAACACTGGCTTAGAAGTTACCCTGGGGTCCTTTGTGACCTTGCCTTGCTCTTGGAGTGATCTTTGTTGGTCGACCACTCCTGGGGAGGGTAACAATGGTCTTGAATTTCTTCCATTTGTACACAGTCTGTCTGACTGTGGATTGGTGGAGTCCAAACTCTTTAGAGATGGTTCTGTAACCTTTTCCAGCCTGAAGAGCATCAACAATGCTTTTTCTGAGGTCCTCAGAAAACCCCTTTGTTCATGCCAGGATACACGTCCACAAACATGTGTTGTGAAGATCAGACTTTGATAGATCCCTGTTCTTTAAATAAAACAGGGTGCCCACTCATACCTGATTGTCATCCCATTGATTGAAAACACCTGACTCTAATTTCACCTTCAAATTAACTGCTAATCCTAGAGCTTCACATACTTTTGCCACTCACAGATATGTAATATTGGATCATTTTCCTCAATGCATAAATGACCAAGTATAATATTTTTGTCTTATTTGTTTAACTGGGTTTTCTTTATCTACTTTTAGCACTTGTGTTAAAATCTGATGATGTTTTAGGTCATATTTATGCAGAAATATAGAAAATTCTAAAAGGTTCACAAACTTTCAAGCACCACTGTAATAACCTGTGCTCTCTGGGATGGTGAGAGGTGGTCTCCACAGGGGACTGGGTTGAATTGGGTCACACCTTTTAGACTTGCCTCCGGTCCCAGCTCTGCCCTCTCTGGAACTACCATTGCCAGAACCACAGGAACCTCCTCTCTCCACGGTTTCAGGAGATTGAGGTGGTAAATTTGACATGCATCAACTCTATCTGTGTGCCTGATCTCATAGTCAACTTCCCCAATTCAACCTGTAACCTCAAAGGGCCCTTGCCACTTAGCGAGTAATTTTGAGCTCAATGTAGGCAGTAAAATGAGAACTATCTCCTGGTGCAAATTCTCTTAGCCATTTCCCTCTGTTGTACAGCCGGGATTGACATTCTTGTGCCTGGAGAAAATTCTTCTGGGTTATGTGACAGAGTGCATGGAGTTTTGCTCTCAGGTCAAAATCGCACTTTTTGCTTTGTGAAGGACCCTCTTTGCAATTTTGTTTGATGGCATCTCAGATGCCATGGGGCTTGCACCCATACAGCAATTCAAATGGGGAAAACCCAGTGGAGGCTTGTGGGACCTCACTACAAACAACAGATGGTCTTATCAGTTACCCCAGTTTCTAGTACTCCCATAAACAAACTTACAAATCATATTTTTAAGTTTTTGATTAAGTCATTTGACCAGCTCATCCATTTGTGGATGATAAACAATAGTACGAATCAAATTAATCCCCAGTAATTCATAAATTCACATAGTGTGCGTGACACAGAAGTAGTGCCTTGATCAGTCAGGATCTCTTTTGGAATCCTGACTCAGGAGATAATACAGAAGAGTGCTTCTGCAACACTATGTGCAGAGATATTGCAGAGAGGCACTGCTTCCAGGTATGGCATTGCATAATCCACTATGACTAACACAAAGTGATACCCATGTGCAGATCAATCTCATGGCCCAAGAAGATCCATGCCAATTCTTTTGAAGGGGATCTCAATTAATGGTAATGGATGCAATGGCATTTTTGGCATGGCTGCTGGGTTTACCAGTTGGCATTTGTGACAAGCTGCAAGCCACCTGTGAATATCAGTGCAAATCCCTGACCAATAGAAATGGGCCATGAGACAATTTAGTGTTTTGTCCTGACCTAGATGCCCAGTCACTGGATTATGATGAGCTGCATGGAATAAAAGTTCCCTATGGCACTTCGGGACCAACAACTGTGTTGTCTCTTCCTTAGTCTGAGTGCCCTGTGTCACTTGATATAGCCTATCCTTAATAATGGAAAGGTATGGAAAGGAAAGCACAAAATTAGGCTGGAGTTTCTGGCCATCAATTACTTTGACTTGGTCAAAAGCGTGCCTCAGAGACTCGTCATGCATTTGCTCCAGTGGCAAATCCCCAGAGGGGATTCTGCACCAGCAGACCTGCCCAGACTTTCTCCCAATTTTGGTGGGCATGGATGGGTTCATTTGTGGAGAGAGAGAAGGGGTTAGCAGCAGCACAGATATGGAAGGAGAAAGGGATGAGGAGACACGAGGACAGACACGAGTGCAGAGAGCAGGTATTGTGGAAATTGGTCCTGGGCTCCATGGGGCTGGGGTAGGGGAGGGGCAAGGAGAAGGACAGAGTAAAAGGGAAGCTGCTGGAGCACCTGCTTCCAGAAATATAGTCAGGTGGTCCTCTGCCAGTTGGGCTGCCTCCTTCAGCAATGCTGCATGGTGACACTGGATCCATGTCGAGGTCTCGCTTGGTAGTTGTGCGATGAACTGCTCCAGTGTCACTTGATCGAAAATGGCCTCGATGTCGCACTTACCTGCCAGCAGCCACTGTCGGCAGGTCTCCAGGAGCTGATGCGCAAACTTAAACATGCGGCTGACTTCACCATAGTGTGGGCCACAGCCAACCCGCTGCAATATAGCCTGCTTCAGGTCAGGATACAACAGCATGCTGGTGGCTGGGAGGCGCCAAGCCGTGAGCTGAGTTTCTCCTGACAGGAGCGGTAATAGGCGAGCTGCCCATTGTCAGGTTGGCCATGAGCTTGCCTCCATGACATGCTTGAACAACTCAATGAAGGCTTCAGGGTCATCCTGTGGCCCCATCTTGACCAGCTGGATGAGCATGCTGGCTGCAGGAGCAACCGCTGGAGCACCCATTGACTGGACCAAGCTCTGGATCACTTGCTGGTCCTTTGTCTGGACCTTGAATAAAGCCCAAAAGCACTTCCCCTGCTTGACAGACAGTGTAACAAGTTCTTGTTGCTGGCACTCGAGGTCATTGCCGAGTGTCTGGAGGAGCTCCATGACTGGTTTGGACTCCATGGCTGTGTTCTGTTCCTCAGTCCTGGGTTTTGACACCAGTATAATGCATCTTTATGTTGGGGCAATAAGGAACATGGAAACAGGTGCTACAATTTAAGGTGCACTTTTATTATTTTCCCATTTCAGTGACTACTATGCAATATACACAAACACATGTTGGGGAACACAGCTCTATTTCTTGTTACTGGCCATCTGAAAGACATACAGAGACATGTTACTAGACAGCCAGTAATTAGACATAGGTGTAACGCATAACATGTCACCTGCTGGTTCAAACTGACTCCTCGCCATTCACAGCTGATGTTTGACCACACCCTCACTGCCACGATTACCCAGCAAATCTGTAGCCGCTTATCCTGTTCCACAGGGTCGTGGGCAAGCTGGAGCCTATACCAGCTGACTATGGGTGAGAGGTGGGGTACACCCTGGACAAGTCGCCAGGTTATTGCAGGGCTGACACACAGAGACAAACAACCATTAACACTCACATTCACACCTACAGTCAATTTAGAGTCACCAGTTAACCTAACCTGCATGTCTTTGGACTATGGGGGAAACCGGAGCACCCGGAGGAAACCCACGCAGATACGGGGAGAACATGCAAACTGGCTGCTGGGCTTGAACGCAGGACCTTCTTGCTATGAGGCGACAGTGCTAACCACTACACCACTGTCTTGCCCATCACAGATTATTATTATGTTAAATATTAAATATGGTATGAACAGATTCATGTGTACAGTTGTTGGCTCAATTATTTATAAAAAAAGAAAAAAAATCAAAAGATGCATGAGACACATGGATCGAGAGGAAGGAGACCCACAGAGACCATCCAGAATTTTGTGCTACACCCCGTTGCCTTTTGTTCAAGACAAACAACAAGTGTTTGAGATAAAGCGAAGAGGAAGAGCAGATACAAAGTCTCTATCTACTAAGATACATTAAAGATCTTACACTCATCCCCCACCTCTCCCCCCGACAGAGATATGATCTGAAAGCAACAACAAGCATCAAGACTTGCATGCACACACACACCTCTGCTCTGTCAGTCAGTCATTAGAGTTACACGATGGAGCTCAGTCCACTCCCTGTGATGCTCTGTGAGTAAGTGATTTCTTGTTATCCTCATTAGAGTGAGTGGTGGGATATAAAGTTGTTCATCTGCAGTTCAAATGCTGAGTGATGATCTTATTGTGTAATTTGCTGAATGTTACAGTGTGACAGTCCTTTGTCTTTATGTCCAAATGCTAAGATTACCACAGTTTCATATGAAAAATAAGCAGAATAGTGGCATGTATGCAGACGGCTGTCTTTTTGTACTAACCCCATTTCCAGAAAAGTTGGGATATTTTCCAAAGTGCAATAAGAACAAAAATCTATGATTTGTTAATTCACATGAACCTTTATTTAACTTACAAAAATACAAAGAAAAAATGTAATAGTTTTACTGATCAACTTGATTGTATTTTGTAAATATAAATGAAGTTAGAATTTGATGCCTGCACTCAAAAAAGGTTGGGACAGAGGCATTATTACCATTGTATTACATCACCTTTTTTTAATAACACTTTTTAATCGTACGGGATCTGAGGATACTAATTGTTGCAGTTTTGCAATTGGAATTTTACCCATTCTTGCCTGATACAAGACTTCAGCTGCTCAACAGTCCATGGTTGCCATTGTCCGATTCTCCTCTTCATGATGCACCATACATTCTCAATAGGAGACAGATCTGGACTGGCAGTCGGCCAGTCAAGCACACGCACCCTGTATCTATGAAGCTACTCTGTTGTAGCCTGTCCAGAATGAGGCCTGGCATTGTCCTGCTCAAATAAGCATGGACTTCCCTGAAAGAGATCTTGCTTTGATGAATATGTCTGTCTAAAATCCCAATATATGCCCCAACATATCAATGGTACCTTCACACACATGCAACTCCCCCATGCCATGGGCACTGATGCCCCCCATACCATCACAAATGCTGACTTTTACACCTTTCTCTGATAACAAACTGGATGATCATGTTTGGCTTTGGCACTGAGAACTTGATGTTTGATTTTCCCAAAAACAAGCTGAAATGTGGACTCATGACTACAGCATACGTTTTCACTGTCTTCTGGTCCATCTGAGATGAGTTTGTGCCCAGAGAAATTGGCATTTCTCCATAGAATTCATAAACAGCTTCCTCCTTGTAGAATACAGATTCAGGCTGCATTTCTGGATGTAGTAGCAGACTCTGCTAAGTGACAACGGTTTTACAAAGTTCTCTCGAGCTCATGTGGCCCTCTATATTTGTTACATTAGCATAACAATTTGTCAATCAGTCAGTGCGTTTACATGCACATAGAGAAAATCGAATTTCTGCCGTAGCTTGACTGAAATCGAAGTTCTAAATGCCATGGAAACACCTTAGCTCGGCTGAAATCGAACCGAACTGGATTTCTCGTAATCGAGCTACGCGACCTAGATTATGCGATTGTAGCCGAGCTACTTAGTGCATGTAAACCCTATTGAGCTACGTAGTCGAGCTACTTACTTCAGCACTGCCCCTTCCGGAAGTGACGAGTGACGAGACCACAAGCGGGAAACACAACAGCCTCGGTCGGCATGACAACAGTAGTAGTAGCGAGCAGCAGAAGAGGTCAGGAGGAACAACATCTCTCGATGTTGCTGTCCTCGTCGTCGTTCTTCTTGTGAACACAGAACTGATAACTTTGTTTATACTCTTGAATAGCTCTTCTTCATGACGACAACCAGAAGTGTACCAACACGATGGGGCGTGTAGCGCCACCTGTGGCTCGGGTGCACAATGTACCTGACACAGTAGCTCGATTTCCTTGTGTGCATGTAGGATTGGATTTCTCTGTCACCCCTGCTGGGACCCTTAGCTCGATTACCGACAGTAGCTCGATTTGAATGTGCATGTAAATGCACTGAGTGAGGGCTTGAAGGTCATGCACATTCAGCAGTGGTTTCTGACCTCGCTCTTCGCGCAATGAGATGTCTCCAAATTCCATGAATCTTTTTATGATATTATGTACTGTAGATTTTGGCAGACCTAAAATCTTTCATTGAGAAATTAGATTAGATAAAACTTTATTGATCCCTTTGGAAGGGTTCCCTCAGGGAAATTAAGATTCCAGCAGCATCATTACAGATAAACAGACAAAAGAAATAGAGAAAAACTGCTAGATAAATTAAAATAAATTAAGTATTTACATATACAAATATAAAAGAATAAGATATGGGGAAGAGAGGAAGGGAGGAGGGGGGAAAGGGGGGAGAAGTGGGGTTAGGATAAGTGTGTGTGTGTGTGTGGGGGGGAGCAGGAAAGATATTGCACTTTATATTGCACATTGTCTGGTATTGCTTATTGTTAGGCTAGGCTAGGCTACTGCTCCTTCCCGTCCTCTGTCCTCCTGTTACCCCTCCTCCCCCCAGAGAGGAGTTGTACAGTCTGATGGCGTGAGGGACAAAGGAGTTTTTGAGTCTGTTCGTCCTGCACTTGGGAAGGAGCATTCTGTCACTGAACAGGCTCCTTTAGTTGCTGATGACGGTGTGCAGAGGGTGACTAGCATCATCCATGATGTTCAATAGTTTGTCCATAGACCTATTCTCTGCCACCGCCACCAGAGAGTCCAGTTTCATGCCAACCACAGAGCCAGCTCGCCTGATCAGTTTGTCCAGCCTGGATGTGTCCTTCTTGGATGTGCTGCCCCCCCCAGCACACCACGGTATAAAACAGGACACTGGCAACCACAGACTGATAGAATATCAACAGGAGTTTCCTGCAGATGTTAAAGGACCGCAACCTCCTAAGGAAGTATAGCCTGCTCTGTCCCTTCCTGTATAAGTGATTGGTGTTGCAAGTCCAGTTCAGCTTGCTGTCCAGCCACAGCCCGAGGTACTTGTAGGAATCCACAGCCTCCACCTCGACTCCCTCGATCAGAACTGGTCGTGACCTTGGTCTGGACCTCCCAAAGTCAATGACCAGCTCCTTGGTCTTCAAGGTGTTGAGCTGCAGATGGTTCCTGTTGCACCACACAGCAAAGTCCCTCACCAGGCTCCTATACTCCTCCTCTCTGTTGTCACTGATACACCCAACGATGGCTGTGTCATCGGCAAACTTCTGAATGTGACACAGCTCCGAGTTGTAGCAGAAACCCGCAGTGTACAGGGTGAAGAGAAGAGGGGCCAGCACCGTGCCCTGGGGTGTGCCAGTGCTGCTAATTACAGTGTCAGACATGATGTCCTTCAGCCTGACGTACTGTGGCCTGTCAGTGAGGTAGCTGGAGATCCAGGTGACCAGGCAGGGGACCACTCGCATCCTGTTCAGTTTGTCCTGAAGCAATAGGGGCTGGATGGTGTTGAAGGCACTCAAGAAGTCCAAGAAGTGGATCCTCACTGTGCCATTTCCCTTATCCAGATGCGAGTGGGCTTGGTGTAGCAGGTAGAGGATGGTGTCTTCCACACCAACACCTGCCCAGTACACAAACTGCAGACAGTCCTGGGCATGTTGTACCTGGGGTCTGAGGAGGCTGAGGAAGAGCTGCTCCAATGTCTTCATCAGATGTGAAGTGAGCGCCACCGGTCGGAAATCATTCAGCTTGCTGGGCCGATTCTTTTTGGGAACTGGAACGATACATGATGTCTTCCAGAGGGTTGGCACTCTCCCCAGCTGCAGGCTGAAGTTGAAGATGCGTTGGAGTGGTTCACCCAGTTCAGCAGCACAGGTCTTCAGTAGTCGTAGACACACCTTGTCCGGGCCTGCTGCTTTCCTGGGGTGAAGCTTCCTCAGTTGACCTCTGACCTGGTCTGCAGTAATGCATAGAGGAGTCTGTGTTGAGGTGGGGGAGGAGGGGGCTGCTGTGATGACTGGGGGGAGGTGTGTTGAGGGAAGAAGGAGAGATGGCTGCAGTGAGGGAGAGGGTGGGTGGGGACGTGGGCTGGTTGAACTGATTGAAGAAGTCATTCAACTTGTTCGCCCTCTCCACTGTCCCCTCAACGACTCTGGTCTTTGTATTGTGGCCTGTGATGGTTTTCACACCTTCCCAGACCTCCCTCATGCTGTTCTCCTTCAGCTTCTGCTCCACTTTTCTCCTGTCTGCTCTTTTTGAACTGACTCACAATTCTCTCATGAATTTTGGCACAAAGGAATGAGCCACGCCCTATCCTTGCTTGCAAAAACTGATCCTTTGATGCATGCTCCCTTTATACCCAATCATGCTACCAATTAACCTGTTTATTGTGGAATTTTCCAAAATGGTATTCCTTGAATAGCCTATCAATTTTTCAGTCTCATTTTGCCTCTGTCCCAACTTTTTTTGAGTGTGTTGCAGGTATCAAACTCATATTTATATTTATTTACATTTTCATACTTCTATTTACAAAATACAACTAAGTTGGTCAGTAAAACTGTTGAAAATCTTTTTTTTCACTTTTATCAGTTAAACAAAGGTTCACTTGATTTAACAAATCACAGATTTTTGTCTTTATTGCATTTTGGAAATATCCCAACTTTTCTGTACATGGGGTTAGTACTTTATCACTGATGCAGCGAAGAATATGTTTGTTTTTTATTTTTCTTTTAAATGTTCTTGCTAAATGTGCAATTGTCAGTTATACACTGATTCATTTCCATGTTTATCATGTTGTCTGTTTGTCTCCTCTTTTAGGGATGATTTCACTGACACTAGTACATACTCAAGGTGATTTATATACAGTACATAATCAGCTCATTATATTGTGTGTATTGTGTACATATTTGATTGTAATTGAAACAGAAAAGGTTGTGTTTGTACACTACCATGTAGATTTTGTCAGTTTGTTAAAGGTTGCATCAGTACCTTATATTTAATAGCTGCAAAGAAAGGAAGTCACTTTAGCTCAGTTTTGTGTCTTTGTTTGCTTATCATTTGATCTCATGTTATGTTGACTATGTACGCTTTGGTAATTCACCCCCACTGCGTGGGCTTTGGTTTTCTATTTCCTGTTTGAAAAGAAGTACTGTGCCTTAAGATGATGTGTTATAAAATGAGAAAAGAATCATCAACAAATCTATATTTCAGATATGAATAAATCATTTTACGTCAGGTTCATTAGACCTCAGTGCAACTATATTGTTTTGGGGGCAGTGTTTGCTTGTGATATGACTGTCCAACTGTTTACAATATACTATATCTATAGTTTATTAACAACAAAATGTTTTATAGCGAGTCCTAAAGCTGTGGTGTCCGTAACACCTGATACGCATGTGTACAGTAGAGAGACTGTTACTTTCATATGTGACATGCAGGGAGGATATATTGGATATATAGCTTATATAAGAATAATAACAGACTTTCTCTCACCACCATCGTGGCGCCCGTACCCTACGCCAATCAGGATGGGCTTATCACCCATAGTCTGCCAGCTCCTGCGTTGTGTCCTCACTCTGGAAAGTGAAGCTGGAGTTTCCTCTCCAGGGCTCGAAGCCTGGGCAGAAGATGGTGTAAGTATGGAAATCCTGGGTTGCCCAATTGTCAGGACCTCCCTCTCAGCCTTGCTGGCAGCGATCCAAAGGAGTGCGGAGCATGACGTTTGGCACCAGTTTGGCTGCAGGTTTGATTTTGGGGTTGCCTTCCCCTAGACGGACTGCCTTCCCAGGCTGACGAGCTCCGTCTACCTATGCTATTTACCCATAGCTGGGGGTCTGGTTCATGGATATCAGGGCATGTCCACACGCTGGTGGGCCATGCATGCCACATGTCTTGGGGCCAGACCTCCTCTGAGCTCCCTGCAGTTTAGCCTGGGGCCTTGTGGTGCCCAGTTTCCATCTGTAGGCATGAGGAGGCACTGCATAGGACTTGCTGTGGAGAGGCTATATACTGGCAGGAGAGATGTATGCACTCGGCTCTCTTTTTGCAGTGCTGCAAGACAGTGGTGCTAGCCAGTGGTGAGGGCTAAAAACGAGAGGTGACAAGCATGCAGACGCCTCGCCTACACACTAGGCACATCACACAGCCATTTACAGACTAACAGACTTTACCCAGATATAAATTACAGAGTCTGTTCAGACAGCACAATGCACAAACTCAGATTCAGTCCTGTGATGCCCCTTTTCCACCAAAGCAGTTCCAGGGCTGGTTCAGGGCCAGTGCTTAGTTTGGAACTGGGTTTTCTGTTTCCACTGACAAAGAACTGGCTCTGGGGCCAGAAAAACCGGTTCCAGGCTAGCACCAACTCTCTGCTGGGCCAGAGGAAAGAACCGCTTATGTCAGCGGGGGGGGGGGGGGGGGGGGGGGGGGGAGTTGTTAAGACCAACAACAATAACAAGACCGCGAAAGATCACCATTTTTAAGCGACGAGAAGCAGCAGCTGTACAAACATGAAGTCATCCATTATTATTATTATTGTTGCTGCTGCTGCTGCTGCTGCTGCTTCTTCCGTGTTGTTTTTGCTTCGATATTCGCGCCAAGGTTTATGCAAACATAGTGACGTAACTGATGTATACAGCGACGTAATGACGTATACAATGATGTAACTGACGTATACAGTGACGTAATGACGTGTCTTCCCTTAGCACCGTGAGCTATGGAAAAGCAAACTGGTTCTCAGCTGGCTTGCAAGTTGAACGAGTTGTGAACCAGCACCAGCACTGGCCCCGAACCAGCCCTGGAACTGATTTGGTGGAAAAGGGGTATGAGAGACTCTGACAGTGGTAACTACAGCTGCAGAGGACAGAGATGTGACTCTCGGAACTCAGAGTTGAGTGATGCTGTTACTTGTATATATGTCAAGTATACTTGAGATTCTGGTCCATGCTTACATGATTGCATCATATAATTGCTGCAGATTATTTCAGTTGCACGTTCATGCTGTGAATATCTCTCTCTCTATCTTTTTTCTCTCTCTCTGTGTGTAAGACCACAGGAAGTGTAAAGACAACAAAACACACAACTCCTCTGTCAGTTAGTCATTAGGACATTGTGTGTACTTCAACATGACTGCTCAGGTGGATCAGTGTATCCATATCTCTTATGGGAAAAAAATTGATTCAGTAACATGGCTTCACATTGGATGACATGGTGGTGTAGTGGTTAGCACTATCACCTCACAGCAAGAAGGTCCTGGGTTCGAGCCCAGTGGCCAAAGAGAGCCTTTCTGTGTGGAGTTTGCATGCTCTCCCCATGTCTGCATGGGTTTCGTCCAGGTGCTCCAGTTTCCCCCCACAGTCCAAAGGCATGTAGGTTAGGCTAATTGGTGGCTCTAAATTGCCCATGAGTGTGAATGTTTGTTTGTGTCTATTTGTTGGCCCTGCAATGACCTGGCGACTTGTCCAGGGTGTTCCCTGACTCTCACCCATAGTCAGCTGGGATAGGCTCCAGCTTGCCTGTGACCCTGTGGAACAGGATAAGTGGCTACAGATGGCTTCATACTGGCATTTACTGACAAAGTATCATGAGTCCCTTTTGGATCCCTTCTTTAGACCCTGTGTGCAATAGCAGGCATAAAAGACAATGTGCTTTTGCTCTGCTGTGCGCACTGCACACATGGATTATAACTAGAAACACAAAAATATTATATTCACACCTTAATGTGTAATCTAGGCCCTTTTTATTTCTTGTTCACTATTTGGCATGCACAATGTACTGTAAATGAGCAACAGATAAATAAATAAAAAGAAAATTAACCATACATTATTTATTTATATGCAATTTAAAACAAGGCCAAGCACATCAATATTTGGACATTGACCGAGTCATTGTTATTAGCTCTGTGATGCTCTGTGAGTAAAATTTCTCTGTGTGCCTTCATCTGAGTAGGTGGCTGTTTATAAAATTGTACACAGGACAGTAGTGTAAGAGCAGTGCTAATCTTCACTAACAGCTGAATGTGCTCATGTGCAACTACAAACAGGGGTTCTGTTACCCGAGAATGGAATCTGCTCCTGTTACAGATCTGACCTACATAGCTGTATCTGCTTGAAGTAAGTGGGATAATTTAGATATACTTGAATAAAATGACCATGTTCACTGAACCCTGAACATACCCTGATTGTCACCATCACTATCTAACTAGTTTATCAGTATTGTGCTGATTAGCAAATGCAACTTAGGTGGGGGTTTACATTAGACCGTATCAGCGAATCATCAGATTAACGTTTTTAAAATGATTAGTGTGCACACAGCAACACCAATACACGATTCGCGTGCACACAGCAACACCAATACACGGATACGCTCGGCTCCGCAGGCATCCTGCGCTCCAAATCACTCCGCCCCGAACAGCGAGTGCCCTCTCTGGAGGGTGCGCACTCCGGCCCTGCGCAGCTCACAGAGCGCGCGAGTGGAGCGCACAAGATGTGATTCGGGACTGAGCCGCTGTGTGTGTGATCTCAGTGCACATCACTTACCACTTGCAAGTGGAAGGATGGCAAGCCTAAAGACAATCATAACTACACAATGGGCAGTATTTGCATCAGTATTTGCAGTATTTTCATACTTTTATACTCTTTAATGAAAAGTGATACAAGGCGGAAGTCCACGCTGTTTTTCAGCAGTCGCGTCACATGACCAACGCCAGCGAATCAGGAAGGTGGATGTCACAGTGAATTTGTCCAATGACGACGCCAGCTAGAGCTCAGCACAGCGTATCCGCGTATTCTCAATGTTTACACAGCACCGGACCAGACACGATCTAGATTGAATACGTGGACCCTGGCGGATTCCCGTTTCCCGGCGTTTCCAGGCATTTTAATGTAAACGGACAGTGCATCCGCGAAGAAAACGAGACAGATACGGTCTAATGTAAACTTGGCCTTAAACACACTAGTTAGCGTAAGGTGGAAAATGTAGTGAGCCATTAGCTGCTTACCTTAATCTGGAATACACCATTAAAAGCCAGTTCAGATTCACTGTCACTCATGCATTTTTGTACCTAAACAATGTTCAATGTGACATCAGGAAAACTACTGTTTATTACTGGAGATGACGACACATGTGAAAAGTTATTGTACTTACCTGGAAATAATAATGTAAATAAAATAAGCATTAGCATTTAATAGATAGAATATATTATTTTTCATCTCTCATCACACAAGGTCATTTTAGTTGTGTTAAATCCAGTGATGTTGAACAAAACTCTTAAATATCATCAACATAGCACACTGCATTTTTGACTCTATCGTGGGAAAGGCCTTTTGTTATGAAGTTAAACGTTATTTTAAAAAAATAAACTTGAATGGGATAATCAACGATTATTATATCCTCATGGCTCACTGCATTAGCAACACTGCTAAAGTCACAAACACAAGCTAATATTGAACCATTAACACCACAGTTGATACCTTTCCCATGTTCTTCCCCCAACTGTGGTCAAGAGATACATGGGAGCATCTGTGTGCAGGTAGCCAAAGCTAATACTTTGTTTTGAGTGGCTTTATTGCCATGAAACAAATGCAGTTGAAAACTCTGCTTTACAGCACTCCCCCCCCCCCCCCCCCCTTTTCCCTTATTTCTCCAGGACAACATTACCCACAATGCATTGTTGTTAAAGCAGCTCCCCTACATTTTACAACACAGTGCTGGTGGAAAATAATGACATTACCCAAGATGGCATTCATTACAATTAATCAATCAACAATAAATAAATAAGCAAGCAAATGATGCTATCAGTTAAAACTGCAGTGCTCTAAATATTTAGATCTATTATACAACATATTGCCTGATAGGTTCAGCTTTTATAAAATATTTACAGGGATTTCCTTTTCCAGGAAATTTCTGAGGAAACTCTCATCTTTCTCCTTCATGGTCCTGCCTTCAGGTGAAGAGATTTGGTGCCATTTGGAAATGTTTTTGCCTGTGTTTGGAGAAACTTACACAGAATTTTAGGAGTTGAACAGAACTCCATCAAATTTGAGATTCAGATGGACAAGTACTTTGGGCATCCCAAGGAGCTGAAATGTGACGATCACCATTTACTTAAAAAAAAATCAAAAAAGAAAAAAAATCTTATGATACACTGTAGATTCTTCAAGCTCAGAGTTTCCACTCAGAACCACTACTGTGGAGTGTGACATGACAAATATATTCAATACTGAACCCAGGCACCCCAAAACAGGCAGAAATCCCATTTACTGGCCTCTGGTTAAACCCATTACAGTCTGAAGGAGGTCAGGATTAAAATTATACTACAGTTACGACTAAAGGGAGTCAAAGGCAATTTATTTTCACTTTTCAATCACTGGCCACCACATACTGAGTTACTGTAGCCTTTCTGTCAGTGTGATCCAGTCTGGTCATTCACCTCTGACCTCTCTCACAACAAGGTGTTTCTTTTTGTCTTTTTTTTGTGTAGTCTATACACACTGTTGTGTGTGAAAATCCAAGGACATTCTGAAGTACAAGTTACTGCATGAGTTAATGCCTTGTGTTGCTGCCACATGATTGGCTGATTGGATAACTGCATGAATGAGCAGGTGCATAGGTGTTCCTAATAAAGTGGACAGTGTGAATATGATGAACACTTAATATTTTGCCTATTTACAGCACTGCTATTCAGTGTGTTATTCTTGAGCACAAATTATTTTAATTCCAGTAAAGTGAAACATTATAGATTTTACAGTGTGAGTCTTAAAACACGCTTAATGTCAAAAATAATGAGACAGGAGCGACCATGACTGTATCAACTAAAATATAAAACTGACATACATAGACCCTCCCTCTCTCTGTTACAGGAAGTGGTAAGGCTTTAACACACACCACTGCTCTGTCAGTCAGTCAGTAAGTCATTAGAGTTACAGGATGGAGCTCAGTCCACTCCCTGTGATGCTCTGTGAGTAAATGTTCTCTTTGTGTCTTCATTCGAGTGAGTGGTGGGGTAAAAAGTTGTTATTCTGCAGTCTGAATGTCCTGAGTGATGAGTTTATTGTGTCATTAGGACATTGTGTGTACTTCAGTTTTGCTTTTACTTCTGTAAAGCACATTGAACTGCCACTGTGTATGAAATGTGCTATATAAATAAACTTGCCTTGCCTTGCATGACTGTTCAGGTGGATCAGTGTATCCATATCTCTTATGAGAAGGGTTTAGTTTGATGTGTAACGACTCTCAGTAACGATGATAGATCAACAGGTAAGAGTACAAGTAGAGCAAGTTTAAAACACAGGGTTTAAATAATCTCATGAGTGTAAATGACTCTGTATTGTTGGAATCTGTTCCTGATCTTCTGTGTCCTGCTGTCATCTGCTGCTCAGTGACAACCTCTCATGATCATTTGATCTCATCTCATCTCATTATCTCTAGCCGCTTTATCCTGTTCTACAGGGTCGCAGGCAAGCTGGAGCCTATCCCAGCTGACTACGGGCGAAAGGCGGGGTACACCCTGGACAAGTCGCCAGGTCATCACAGGGCTGACACATAGACACAGACAACCATTCACACTCACATTCACACCTACGGTCAATTTAAAGTCACCAGTTAACCTAACCTGCATGTCTTTGGACTGTGGGGGAAACCGGAGCACCCGGAGGAAACCCACGCGGACACGGGGAGAACATGCAAACTCCACACAGAAAGGCCCTCGCCGGCCCCGGGGCTCGAACCCAGGACCTTCTTGCTGTGAGGCGACAGCGCTAACCACTACACCACCGTGCCGCCCGATCATTTGATCTGTGAAAAGAAAATGACTGGATGGTGTTTGTACTTTCATCAGTGGAAGTCATGGTTGTGATGAACTGAAATGTCTTTAGCTGCTGTGGCGAGACTCTGGTGGTCTTTCTTGTGCACAGAAAGGTTCTAACAAAACCATGTTAGCATTAATTAGACTTTCTGAGAAAATGCCTTAGAACCTCGATTTCCATTTTTGTTACGATTATGGTCTATGTAGGGAAACATCTCAGTACAGGAAGTTCACAGTAATAAACACTAATACCAAACTAATGCTCAAAACTTATTATTTTTTTAATAACCACAAATAAATGCTCATCTATTTTAAAAATAAAAACAAGAAAAATGTGCAAAAACAAACATATCATTCACACACACACACACACACACACACACACACACACACACACACACACACACACACACACACAGCAGCAGTATGAGAGGCCTGAGAGCAGAGACCAGTTTGCGGATGTGGTTTATTTTCTATTTGAATGTAGTGGTACAGATTCAGCTGTGAGGAAGAGGAGGAGGTGTGAAGGTGGACGTGTGAAAGCAGTAACTAACTTTTAAGTTTTATTTATTTATGTTAAGGGTAAATTTAACTCCACTGACACTCATTGAGCTGTTTTAAAGCCAGCAATTTAGCCAAGCTGAAAATCACCATTTGAAGTCAGAGTCTCCACAGCAGTGCCAGTTTGAGACAAAAACAACTATTCAGAGTGATAAGATTTCTGAATACACTCTCACTGGACACTTTATTAGGAACACTGTACTATTATTAGGTATATTATACAAGAATTACTATTCTATTACCATATTAACCCCCTTCCTTATATAAACGCTGCAGATTGTTTTAGCTGCGTATTCATACTGAGAATTTCCCATTTTACAACGTCCCCAAGGTGCTCTGTGAGATTCAGATCTGGTAATTAGGGAGGTCACTGAAGTATACTGAACTTATTGTCTTGTTCATGAGATGAGGTTGAGATAATTTGTGCTTTGCGATCTGGTAAATGTTAACAGCTCAATTAGCAATTGGTAAATTGTGTCCATAAAGGGATCAAACTTCAAACAATGTTTGAGTGGTATTAAGAGTCGCAATATGCCAAGAAAACATTCCTAGACCACCACAAACAGCCTGAACTGTTCACAAAAAGCAGGTGGAGGTCATGGATTCATGCTGTTGACACTAAATCCTTTTTAGTGACCAGACCAGGCATCCTTTTTCCTTTCTTCAACTGTACAATTTCCATGAGCCACTAACATGAGCTAATACTGACTCATTAACACCACAGTGCAAGCGTAAGATAACTAAATTAGCCTGTACTTAATTTAGTTAAAAAAAAAGATATTATTTAGGACTGCAGTGCTGTAAATGTTTAAATACTATACTATAATAAATCATTGAATATAGTAATAGAATAATTATTTTTAAAAAAAAAGGCAGTGGTGTCAGTGGTTAGCACTGTCGCCTCACAGCAAGAAGGTTCTGGGTTCAAGCCCAGCAGCTGACAGGGGCCTTTCTGTGTGGAGTTTGCATGTTCTTCCCATGCAGCGTGTGAATTACCCCACCATAATTGGGGGGTACCATCATGGTCCACTATCATATCAATCCCCCCGGTCCCGTCCCGTCTTGTCTATGGAAGTCGGTGTCAGTAACTCAACACAATAACTCTGAACAATAATTTTTAATGTCATTAAGAAGCATGACAAACCATACAGTACTACTGTACCACAGAAGAAAAACAGCAGTACAACCTGATAACCTTCTTTGTCAGAACAAACTGGGTATCAACACTACAAATGAGTCACATACAGTATACACACATGCAGAACAGTCCTGCTGAATGTCTTGCTCTCTTTCGTCCTGCTGTGCCTCTCCTGTCTGCTGGGAACCCATTTTCTTTATTCACATGAACAGTGTATAAAACCTAACTGCACCTACACTTGTACTGTAATTGTCTGTAGATCTTAGTGCTAATATTTACTACTTACTCTTTTAGCACCAAAAAAAATGCCTGATGTCTGGCCTTTTTCTTTTCCTCGTGTTTGGCCTACTGTCTCTGTGAATAAAATCAAACAGGGTACTCAGATGAAACTATGAATATCTTAAAAATAATACAAAAGGAATGTAAGTAAAAACAATAGAAAACAAATTCAAATACTAGCATATGTACTAGGCTATTTTGCCTAGGCTAGCCTACTACCTGGCTCTATTTATGTTGCCCCCAGAGGTTCTGATTGTAATTTTACATAGGCTTAGCTAGGCCTACATCAAAACTTCTTGTGCCTAATCACACACACAGGATGGGCCTATGTGCCAAATGAATTTCAGAAGGGCACAATTTATTCATGATAAAATGAGAATGGAAACATATGGAGTTCTTCTTTGAAATGAGAATCGTTTCTATACCACACTGTAATAAGCTTGATTTAAATAGAGACTTAGCTTATCTTGCTAACTAACGTTGGTAACTAACGTTAACGTCCGTCCACTGTAGCCTACTGACCTCAGTGGGTAAGTAATTTAACGTATAAAGATGTGACATGAGCTGAAAGAAGAGCAAAATCACTTTAATAAATGAAATTTGTAAAATAACACATTTTTAACAGGCTAAAAGTTGGTTAGCAACTAACATTACCAATGCACGTCTTCTGCTGCAAACCACAGACTGTATAAATTGCTGCAAACCCATGGACTGTATCTGATGAATCAACTGAATACGGTGTGGACTAGAAGCTGTTGCTTCTAGCGCGTTCTAGCGCTGCGGTGACTAAAAATGGTACGATCCACAATAGGGGTGTCTGTCTGAAATTGATTTACATTAAAATGTTCCTACAATAAGAATGCCGAATGGGAGTTGGTTTGAATTATATATTCCTTTTCACAATATCAGAAAAAATATCCGACCCGCCCAAAACTTATATTTTTGTCTCTTTGGGGGGTACTGGGTCTTCATTGGGGGGTATAGTACCCCACAGTACCCCCCGTAATTTTAACTATGTTCCCATGTCTGTGTGGGTTTCTTCCAGGTGCTCCGGTTTCCCCCACAATCCAAAGACATGCAGTTAGGTTAACATGGGATGGCCTTGGGCTGAAGTGCCCGAGAGTGGTGGCACACACATATGCAGCGGCTTTGCTCTCCTATGATGCAATAAATTTTGTTATACATTTGTGCAGTGACAATAAAGGCATTCTTCTTCTAACATAAAATCTCATTATCTCTAGCCGCTTTATCCTGTTCTACAGAGTCACAGGCAAGCTGGAGCCTATCCCAGCTGACTACAGGCGAAATACACCCTGGACAAGTCATCACAGGGCTAACACAGACAACCATTCACACCTACAGTCAATTTAGAGTCACCAGTTAACCTAACTGCATGTCTTTGGACTGTGGGGGTGTTAGGGTTTTGCTGGGATTCAAACCTGGTTCGTTGGTGTGATAATCCAGCAAACCCCCACTAGGCCACCAGGGGGATGACTCAAATGCAGAGGCGTGAGGCGGAAGTAGAAAAAGTATCAAAAGGTTTACTTATACTATATACACTATATACAATCCAGGGCAAAACAAAAAAAACAAAAACAAAGAGTATAATCCAACCCTGGGAAGACAAAGGGAAAAATAAAATATCCAACAGTTCAAAGTCCAAAAAGAAAAAGGCAAAAATGCAAAAGCTCAGAAGATCCAAAAACACAGTCACTACTAAATCCAAAAGAAAAGCAAAGTGCAAAACAAAGAACACAGTACAGAGGAAACTGGAGATAAACATAACAGCACAAAGACTCCGTGACAAGAAGACTGAACTCAGGGGTATAAATACACAAACTAATTAAGGACACAGGTGAAGATAATCAGGACTAAACAGGCAATTAACACAAACACAAAACACAGGAACAGTGGCGGCCTCTAGAGGCCAAAATAAACATGACACGAAAAGGAAATAACAGCGGCCTCTAGAGGCCAAAACAGTCCTAGTCCTAACAGGACCCCCCCTCTAGGAGCGTCTCCTGACGTTCCCAGTGCGATCCGGATGGGCCGAATGGAAGTCCCGACACAGTTCTTTATCTAGGACATCCTGAGCAGGAACCCAGCAGCGCTCCTCAGGACCATAGCCCTCCCAGTCCACCAGATATTGCAACCCGCCGCGGACCCGGCTGGAGTCAAGCAGGCGATGCACAGTGAACACAGTCTGCCCCTGGAAGATGCGGGGGGGTGGGGGGTTCCTAGGGGCAGGGGCATACGTAGACGTCAGTACGGGCCGCAACAGGGAAACATGGAAAGTGGGGTTGATCCTCAGAGTCCGGGGCAACTGGAGCCAGTAGGAGACAGGGTTCACCCTGCGCACCACCTTGAAGGGGCCAATGTAGCGAGGAGCAAGCTTGCGGTTCTCCACCCGCAGCGGAAGGTCCTTAGTGGACAGTCAAACCCGCTGCCCAGGGCGGAAAGCGTGTGCAGGTCTTCTATGGCAGTTGGCCTGAGTCTGGTTGGTTCTGGAGGTCTGTATGAGGGTCTTCCTGACCTTGCTCCAGGTCTTGTGACACCATCTCACATATTGGTTGACTGAGGGCACCCCCGCGTCCTCCTCCTGGTCCGGGAACAGAGGTGGCAGGAACCCGAATTGGCACTGGAATGGCGACAGCTTGGTGGCCGATGACTGCGGGGTGTTGTGGGCGTATTCCGCCCATGGCAGCCAGGTGCTCCACGATGTCGGGTTATCCATAGCCAGGCCTCGCAGGGTGGTTTCCAGGTCCTGGTTGAGCCTCTCCGTCTGACCATTGGACTGTGGGTGAAACCCAGAGGAGAGGCTGGCAGTGGCTCCGATGACCTTGCAGAACCTGTGCCACACTCGGGAGGAGAACTGGGGCCCTCAGTCTGAGACGATGTCCTGTGGAAGACCAAAGACTCGGAAGACATGATTAAACATAAGTTTTGCTGTTTCAAGAGCAGAGGGGAGTTTGCACAGTGGTATGAAGCGGCAGGCCTTGGAGAATCTGTCAACTATGACCAAAATGACCGTGTTACCTTGTGACTCAGGGAGACCCGTGATGAAGTCGACTGCCACGTGGGACCAGGGACGCCGGGGAATGGTCAGAGGATGCAGGAGACCCTGGGGACGCTGTCGTGGGTTCTTGGTTCTGGTGCAAACCTCACAGGACAGGACAAATGACCTTACTTCCTGCTCCATGTTAGGCCACCAGAAGCATCTTTTCAGGAAGTCCAGGGTCCTCCGAGCTCCCGGGTGGGCGGTGAGAGGGGAAGAGTGACCCCACTGGAGAACCTTGGCCCAGGCTTGATGTGGGACATACAAGAGGCCCGGTGGCCCCGTCCCAGGACCGGGGTCCTGGCGTTGGGCTCGTCGGACAGCCTCCTCAATACCCCAGCGGACAGGGGCCACAATCCGGGACACAGGGATAATAGGCCCGACTTCATTCTCCCTGTTAGTGGCAGAGAACAGCCTGGACAGTGTGTCAGGTTTGGTGTTCTTGGAGCCGGGGCGGTACGAGAGGGTGAAGTCAAACCGACTGAAAAACAGGGCCCACCTAGCCTGTCGAGGGTTAAGTCTCTTGGCTTGCTGGAGGTACTCCAGGTTCTTGTGGTCAGTCCAAACCAGGAATGGATATTGCGCTCCCTCCAGCCAGTGCCTCCACTCCTCAAGGGCCAGTTTGACCGCTAGCAGTTCTCGATCCCCCACATCGTACCGGGACTCCGCAGGACTCAGGCGGTGGGAGAAGTAAGCGCAGGGGTGCAGCTTACCTTCCGAACGTTGAGAGAGCACCGCGCCGACACCACTGTCCGAGGCATCCACCTCCACGATGAATGGTTGGGAGGTGTCCGGGAGGACCAGAATGGGTGCCGTGCAGAAGCGGTCCTTGAGGTCTTTGAACGCCTTTTCTGCCTGAGGAGACCAGCCATAAGATCCACCTGTCCCTTTGGTGAGGTCTGAAATGGGTGCTGCTACAGAACTGAAGTTCCTGATGAACTTGCGGTAGAAGTTAGCGAATCCTAAGAACCGCCGAACCTCCTTAACGGACTTGGGAGTAGGCCAGGGTCTTGGCAGGGTCCATTTGTAGTTGGCCTGTCCGTACAATAAATCCCAGAAAGGAGACCTCGGGAACATGAAATTCGCATTTCTGGGCCTTGGTGAACAGATTGTTCTGTAGCAGCCTCTGGAGAACCTGGCGGACATGGTGGCGGTGCTCCTGCACGGTCTTGGAAAAGATAAGGATGTCGTCGAGGTAGACAAAGACGTACAGGTTAATCATGTCCCTTAAGACGTCGTTGATTAGGGCCTGAAACACAGCTGGTGCGTTGGTGAGTCCAAAGGGCATCACTTGGTATTCGTAGTGCCCAAACGGGGTGTTAAAGGCAGTCTTCCACTCGTCTCCCTGTCGGATACGGATGAGGTGGTATGCGTTCCGTAGGTCCAACTTGGTGAAGACGGTGGCGCCTTGGAGCAGGTTGAAAGCAGTGGACATCAGCGGAAGGGGATATCGGTTGCGCACAGTGATCTTGTTCAGGCCCCTGTAGTCAATACATGGTCGGAGCCCCCCATCCTTCTTGCCGACAAAGAAGAAGCCGGCACCAGCAGGTGAGGTGGAGGGTCGAATGAACCCAGAGACCAGGGCGTCTTTGAGGTATTCCTCCATGGCCTTGCGTTCTGGCTGAGAGAGGGAAAACAGTCTGCCACGAGGAGGGGTAGTCCCAGGGAGCAAGTCGATGGCACAGTCGTAGGCCTGGTGCGGAGGAAGAACGGCGGCCCTGCTCTTACTGAATACCTCCTTGAGATCCCAGTACTCTGTGGGAACTTGAGATAACTCGGTGAGATCAGGGGGCTCGGCAGGAGACACAGGAGAGCTAGAGAGCAGACAAGAGGCATGGCATGCAGGGCCCCATTCCACAACCTGGCTTGTTACCCAGTCTATGCGAGGGTTGTGGCGAGTAAGCCAAGGAAGGCCTAGAATAACTGGGAACTCAGGTGAAGGAATCAGGTGCAGGGATATTTCTTCCTTGTGACCTTGAGACTGGAGGAAGACTGGAGAAGTAACTTGGGTGACTCTTCCATCACCTAACGCTTGGCCATCGAGAGCAGACACAGACAGTGGGACTTCAAGAGGTGCAGTCAGAATATTGATGCTTTGGGCGAAGTGAATATCCATAAAGTTCCCAGCCGCCCCTGAGTCTAACAAAGCTTGACAAGAGTGGACAGACTCACCCCAGGAGATGGAGACCGGGATGTAGATTCCTTGGCCAGGGAGTCCGGGAGAGAGGGTAGGCCCCGTCACAATCCTCCCTCGGCTGGACGGGGCGGTCCTTTTCCCAAGAGTTCGGGACATGATGCTCAGAAGTGACCAGGCTTGCCACAGTAGATGCAGCACTTGTCCCTCCTTCTGCGCTCCCTCTCAGATGCGGAGAGGCGAGTACGACCCACTTGCATGGGTTCTGGACAGTCACTGAAGGAGGTAGACGGTTTCCAGGTAGAGGTAGGGAGGCTGGGGGGGCTCAAGGCTTGGTGGCATTCTCTCATCCTGTTGTCCAGATGAATAGCATGTGAGATGAGGGCTTCGAGGTCACTTGGGCATCCAATAGAGGCCAGACCGTCCTTGATGGGGTCAGACAGACCATGGTGGAAGGCTGACACCAGGGCAGTCTCGTTCCATCCACTTACTGCTGCGAGCGTTCGGAACGAGATGGCGTAATCTGCGACGCTTCCTCCTTGCCGGATGGGCATGAGCTTTCGGGCTGCGTCGGTACTGATGTCCGCCTGATCGAAGACCCGAAGCATCTCTTCAGAAAACAGCTGGAAATCAAGGCACTCAGGTCCCTGTCTTTGCCAGATAGCAGTAGCCCAGGCTCGCGCCTTACCAGCTAATAAGGTGATCACAAAGGCAATCTTGCGGCGATCCGTCGTGTAGGTGGTAGGCTGAAGCTCAAAGGTGAGTTGACACTGGGTAAGGAACTCTCGGCACTCACTGTGCTTGCCGTCATACCTCTGTGGTGCAGGAAGGCTGGGTTTGCAAGGTGAAGAAGGCAGCATGGCAGGAGGCACAGGAGCAGGAGATGCAGGCAGAGATGTCAGCTGTGCCGGGTTTTCCCGATTTGCTGAAGCAGTTCCTCGTGGCGAGCAAGGGCCTCACGTTGGCTGGTGAGCGTACGTCCATGGTCGCTCCGAAATGTGTCAAAGCTGCCGTAATTCCCTGAAGGTTGGCCGGGTAGACAGTTGAAGCAGCCTCTGCTGAGTCGGTCATGACGGAGTCTTTCTGTTAGGGTTTTGCTGGGATTCGAACCTGGTTCGTTGGTGTGATAATCCAGCAAACCCCCACTAGGCCACCAGGGGGATGACTCAAATGCAGAGGCATGAGGCGGAAGTAGAAAAAGTATCAAAAGGTTTATTTATACTATATACACTATATACAATCCAGGGCAAAACAAAAAAAAAAAACAAAAAGTATAATCCAACCCTGGGAAGACAAAGGGAAAAATAAAATATCCAAAAGTTCAAAGTCCAAAAAGAAAAAGGCAAAAATGCAAAAGCTCAGAAGATCCAAAAACACAGTCACTACTAAATCCAAAAGAAAAGCAAAGTGCAAAACAAAGAACACAGTACAGAGGAAACTGGAGATAAACATAACAGCACAAAGACTCCACAAGAGGACTGAACTCAGGGGTATAAATACACAAACTAATTAAGGACACAGGTGAAGATAATCAGGACTAAACAGGCAATTAACACAAACACAAAACACAGGAACAATGGCGGCCTCTAGAGTCCAAAATAAACATGACACGAAAAGGAAATAACAGCGGCCTCTAGAGGCCAAAACAGTCCTAGTCCTAACAGGGGGAAACCGGAGCACCCGGAGGAAACCCACGCGGACACAGGGAGAACATGCAAACTCTGCACAGAAAGGCCCTCGCCGGCCACAGGGCTCAAACCCGGACCTTCTTGCTGTGAGGCGACAGTGCTAACCACTACACCACTGTGCCGCCCATATATATATATATATATATATATATATATATATATATATATATATATACAGTATATAAAGTGCCTTGCAAAAGTATTCATACCCCTTGAACTTTTTCACATTTTTCCACCTTACAACCACAAACTTAAAAGTTTTTTATTGAGATTTTATGTGATAGACCAACACAGAGTAGCACATAATTGTGAAGTGAAACAAAAATGATAAATGGTCTTCAAAATTTTAAACAAATAAAAATCTGAAAAATGTGGTGTGCATTAGTATTCAGCCCCCTGTACTCTGATACCTCTAAATACAATCCAGTGCAATCAATTGCCTTCAGAAGTAATCTAATTAGTTAATAGAGTCCTACTGTGTGTAACTTACTCTCAGCATAAATACACTTGTTCTGTGAAGGCCTCAGTGGTTTGTTAGAGAACACTGAAGAACAAACAGCATCATGAAGACCAAAGAACTCACCAGACAGGTCAGGGATAAAATTCTGGAGAAGTTTAAAGCAGGGTTAGGTTATAAAAAAAATCCCAAGCTCTGAACATCTCAAGAAGCACTGTTCAATCCATCATTCAAAAATGGAAAAAGAATGGCACAACTGCAAACCTACCAAGACATGGCCGTCCACCTAAACTGACAGAGCGAGCAAGGAGAGCACTGGTCAGAGAAGCAGCCAAGAGGCCCATGATCACTCTGGAGGAGCTGCAGAAATCCACAGCTCAGGTGGGAGAATCTGTGCACAGGACAACTATAAGTCATACACTCCACAAATCTGGCCTTTTTGGAAGAGTGGCAAGAAGAAAGCCATTGTTGAAAGACAGGCATAAGAAGCCATGTAGGGGACACAGCAAACATGTGGAAGACGGTGCTTTGGTCAGATGAGACCAAAGTTGAAATTTTTGGCCTAAATGCAAAGCGCGATGTGTGGCAGAAAACTAATGCTGCTCATCACCCTGCACACACCATCCCCACTGTGAAACATGGTGGTGGCAGCATCATGCTATGGGGATGCTTTTCTTCAGCAGGGACAGGGAAGCTGGTCAGAGTTGATGGGAAAATGGATGGAGCTAAATAAAGGGCAATCCTGGAAGAAAACCTGTTGGAGGCTGCAAAAGACTTGAGACTAGGAAGGAGATTCACCTTCTTGCAAGACAATGACCCTAAACATACAGCCAGAGCTACAATGGAATGGTTTAGATCAGGGCTTTTTAAAGTGTGGGGCGCGCCCCCCCTGGGGGGCACCAGAGTTCTTCAGGGGGGGCGCAACGTGAGGAAAAATAAACCAGAATAAGTTACTATTGCGGACATTTAGCGAACTTCAGCTAGCCTTTACCAGAGACAAAATAGATCGATTTTTAGTACCTAAAGCTACAGTGAGTGAGGAGACAAAGTCTGGGCCAAGCAAAAAAACAGAGCCTCCAGGATGTTGCAATTTGCAACTTCAGCGCAAATTCAACCAATCCCCGCGAATTCAGGGTGGTGTTGCAATTATATCCAATCACCGCAACTTTCCCGCAAATTTGACCAATTGTTGGCATCGTCTTGAGGTGATGTCGACAAACTACCTTCCACCTTACTTCCGTGTATACGTTCAAGAGAAGCAGCATGTGCGCAGTGTTGCCAGATTGGGTGGTTTCAAGTGCATTTTGGCGGGTTTTGAACATATTTTGGGCTGGAAAATGTCAGCAGTATCTGGCAACATTGTATGATGTGCGAGTCAGTGTTTATATAGGCTTAAATTCTGTTACTGAAAGTGTGTTATGTTTACAGTGAAGGACTGTGTGCAATTTATTTATTTATTTTTACTTAATACAAGAAATTAAAGGATGCCAACATTTTTGCCAAAATGGTATTTTATTTTCCATTGTTTAGGCAGCTTCAGCATCATACTGTGAAATTCTGTTAAAATTGTTTTTTTCTTCTATGAAGCCTGAGCCATTTATTTTAATAGTTTATAATTATTGTTTAATTTAGTCTTCAGGAGAGACTGCCTGCACACAGTACTAGTATTAATAGTTTTTTTTTCTTACATGAAAGCTGAGGCATTTATATGATATTTGAAGGTAACTTCATGTTGTGCTGTGAGGTTCTATGCACTTTAACTTTTGAACCAACAGGTGCATTTGGATAAGTAAAGCCTATTTTTCTGCATTTTTGTAGTCCTGGTAATCTTTTATATTGGTAAAGTTGTTTATAGGACCATTTCTCAGTGTCTTTGCTTTTTTAATCAATAGTTTTTCAGTAGTAACTTAATATTTAACATATCACTCAATTTTAAATCACAAAAAGAGAAAATCGCAACAATTTCTCGCAACTTTCACTTCCTCCCGCAATGTAATCGCAACAAAAACCTAAAAAACACTGCAACTTTCATCGCAATTTTTTGGAAAACCCCCCGCAACATCAGACATTTTAGCCCGCAACAATCACAAAAAAGGCCCGCGGAATCCTGGGGGGACTGGAAAAAGAAGGAAGTATGACCACGATTATTTAAAGTTTGGATTTTCATGGACTGGATCTGAAGATGCTCCACTGCCATAGTGTGTTGTCTGCCAAGAGGTGCTAGCTAACGATGCTATGAGATATTTAAAATGTGTAAAACAAGATGTTTTAAAAAGCACAGATGTTTAAAATGTGAAAAAGAAAAAAAGAAAAATGTGTACAACAACCATTTTTTAAAAATACGAATGGAACATTAAGTATAGCAACAACAAAAATTGTAAGGGGGGGGCGCTGTTGTTTATTTGCACTCTGGGGGGGGGGGGGGGGGGCTGACTCTCCCACACTTTGAAAACCCTTGGTTTAGACCAAAGAATGTTCATGTGTTAGAATGGCCCAGTCAAAGTCCAGACCTAAATCCCATTGAGCATCTGTGGCAAGACTTGAAAATTGCTGTTCACAGACGCTCTCCATCCAATCTGGCTGAGCTTGAGCTATTTTGCAAAGAAGAATGGGCAAAAATTTCAGTGTCTAGATGTGCAAAGCTGGTAGAGACATACCACAAAAGACTTGCAGCTGTAATTGCAGCAAAAGGTGGCTCTACAAAGTATTGACGCATGGGGGCTGAATACTACTGCACACCACATTTTTCAGATTTTTATTTGTTTAAAATTTTGAAGACCATTTATCATTTTCATTTCACTTCACAATTATGTGCTACTCTGTGTTGGTCTGTCACATAAAATCTCAATAAAAAACTTTTAAGTTTGTGGTTGTAAGGTGGAAAAATGTGAAAAAGTTCAAGGGGTATGAATACTTTTGCAAGGCACTGTATATCCATCCATCCATTATCTGTAGCCGCTTTATCCTGTTCTACAGGGTCGCAGGCAAGCTGGAGCCTATCCCAGCTGACTATGGGTGAAAGGCGGGGTACACCCTGGACAAGTCGCCAGGTCATCACAGGGCTGACACAGAGACAAACAACCATTCACACCTACGGTCAATTTAGAGTCACCAGTTAACCTAACCTGCATGTCTTTGGACTGTGGGGGAAACCGGAGCACCCGGAGGAAACCCACGCAGACACAGGGAGAACATGCAAACTCCGCACAGAAAGGCCCTCGCCGGCCACGGGGCTCGAACCCAGACCTTCTTGCTGTGAGGCGACAGTGCTAACCACTACACCACCGTGCCCTATATAAAATATTATATATATATATATATATATATATATATATATATATATATATATATATATATATATATATATATTATTATATATTATTATAATTCAAACTCTTTAGGTACACACTACACACAAATCAAAACCTCTCTCTCTCTCTCTCTCTCTGGAAGAACAGTACAATTTAATAATCTGTTGAATTATGTCCCAGAGCCAAGATCATCAAGAAAATTACAACCCCAAATCAGAAAAAAAAATTATGATGGTATGTTGAAATCAAAATTTAAACTGAAGCCAATGATTTGTAAATAATCTTTGACCTGTATTGCATTCAAAACAATACAACAGCACATTATTTGATTTTATTTACCTTGTGAACTTTATTGTTTAATTTTTTAATCAACACATTTCAATTTAGATTCTTTCCACACATTAAAAAAAAGGTCTGTTTAAATCCATTAAAGTATGGATAAGGTCAGGATTAAAATTATACTTCAGTTACCACTAGATGTAATCAAAGGTATTTTATTTTCAGCTTTCAATCATTAGCCACCACATACTGAGTTACTGTCGCCTTCCTGTCAGTGTGATCCAGTCTGGTCATTCACCTCTGACCTCTCTCACCAACAAGGTGTTTCTTTTTGTCTTTTTGCTTGTGTAATTTCTTCAGACTTTTGTGTATGAAAATCCGAGGACATTTCTGAAATATAAGTTACTGCATGAGTTCATGCATTGTGTTGCTGCCACGTGATTGGCTGATTGGATAAGTACATGAATGAGCAGGTGTACAGGTGTTCCTAATAAAGTGGACAGTGTGAATATAATAATTTAAATATTTTTCCTATTTACAGCACTGCTATTCAGTATGTTATTCTTTAGTAGAAATTATTTTAACTCCAGCACAATGAAACATTATAGGTTTTACAGTGCAAGTCTTAAAACAATCTTAATGTAAAAAGTAAGGGAATGGGAACTACCATCTCTGTGTCAACTAGAATAGAGAATGATACATGCAAATTTTCTCTCTCTCTCTCTCTCTCTCTCTCTCTCTATCACAGGAAGTGGTAAAGCTTTAGCACACACCGCTGCTCTGACAGTCAGTCATTAGAGTTACAGGATGGAGCTCAGTCCACTCCCGGTGATGCTCTGTGAGTAAATGTTCTCTTTGTGTCTTCATTAGAGTGAGTGGTGGGGTATAAAGTTCTTCATCTGCAGTCTGAATGTCCTGAGTGATGAGTTTATTGTGTCATTAGGACATGGGTTTATGTTCCAGTGCTTCTGTTTCTGTTCCCTTTTTAGTGCTGGTTTCACTTACAACAGTGGCTGATGCTCAAGGTGATTTATACTGTTTATTATTTATCCTTTATATTGTGTGAAGTTTTATATTTGTATTGGGGCTGAGAAGATTGTTTAGAATTTATTACAAGTTTATGAATTATCATTCACTTTGTGTTCTTGGTAAATTCAAAAGAATCACTCACATTTAAGATAAATGATGGTAATAAAATGAGAAAAGAATTACCAACAAATCTTGAGATGTGAATACATAGTTTTACATGAATTTCACTGTGGTTCTTTAATCAGACATAAAAAAAACAAAACAAACCTTCATTTTAGACATGCGTCAATACTGGTATGAGTATTTTGTTATCAGTCCATGACAGCGCTCATGTACTCCTGCTCATAAAAATGCTCCAGTATGAGCAGACAAAGCCAGGTGATACCATGTGACATACAGTGGTGCTTGAAAGTTTGTGAACCCTTTAGAATTTTCTATATTTCTGCATAAATATGACCTAAAACATCAGATTTTCACACAAGTCCTAAAAGTAGATAAAGAGAACCCAATTAAACAAATGAGACAAAAATATTATACTTGGTCATTTATTTATTGAGGAAAATGATCCAAAATTACATATCTGTGAGTGGCAAAAGTATGTGAACCTCGAGGATTAGCAGTTAATTTGAAGGTGAAATTAGAGTCAGGTGTTTTCAATCAATGGGACGACAATCAGGTGTGAGTGGGCACCCTGTTTTATTTAAAGAACAGGGATCTATCAAAGTCTGATCTTCACAACACATGTTTGTGGAAGTGTATCATGGCACGAACAAAGGAGATTTCTGAGGACCTCAGAAAAAGCGTCGTTGATGCTCATCAGGCAGGAAAAGGTTACAAAACCATCTCGAAAGAGTTTGGACTCCACCAATCCACAGTCAGACAGATTGTGTACAAATGGAGGAAATTCAAGACCACTGTTACCCTCCCCAGGAGTGGTGGATCAACAAAGATCACTCCAAGAGCAAGGTGTGTAATAGTCGGCGAAGTCACAAAGGACCCCAGAGTAACTTCTAAGCAACTGAAGGCCTCTCTCACATTGGCTAATGTTAATGTTCATGAGTCCACCATCAGGAGAACACTGAACAACAAATGGTGTGCATGGCAGGGTTGCAAGGAGAAAGCCAATGCTCTCCAAAAAGAACATTGCTGCTTGTCTGCAGTTTCCTAAAGATCACATGGACAAGCCAGAAGGCTATTGGAAAAATGTTTTGTGGGCAGATGAGAACAAAATATAACATTTTTGTTTAAATAAGAAATGTTATGTTTGGAGTAAGGAAAATGCTGCATTCCAGCATAAGAACCTTATCCCATCTGTGAAACATGGTGGTGGTAGTATCATGGTTTAGGCCTGTTTTGCTGCATCTGAGCCAGGACAGCTAGCCATCATTGATGGAGCAATGAATTCTGAATTATACCAGTGAATTCTAAAGAAAAATGTCAGGACATCTGTCCATGAACTGAATTTCAAGAGAAGGTGGGTCATGCAGCAAGACAACGACCCTAAGCACACAAGTCGTTCTACCAAAGAATGGTTAAAGAAAAATAATGTTTTGGAATGGCCAAGTCAAAGTCCTCACCTTAATCCAATGGAAATGTTGTGGAAGGACCTCAAGCGAGCAGTTCATGTGAGGAAACCCACCAACATCCCAGAGTTGAAGCTGTTCTGTACGTAAGAATGGGCTAAAATTCCTCCAAGCCGGACTGATCAACAATTACCGGAAACGTTTAGCTGCAGTTATTGTTGCACAAGGGGGTCACACCAGATATTGAAAGCAAAAGTTGACATACTTTTGCCACTCACAGATATATAATATTGGATCATTTTCCTCAATAAATGACCAAGTAAAATATTTTTGTCTCATTTGTTTAACTGAGTTCTCTTTATCTACTTTTAGGGCTTGTGTGAAAATCTGATGTTGTTTTAGGTCATATTTATGCAGAAATATAGAAAATTCTAAAGGGTCCACACACTTTCAAGCACCACTGTAAGCTTAGTGTATGTTGCACTAATGAATAGACGACACAAAACAACAATGTGGATGTACTTCACACATTATGATGAAAGCAAAACCAATGACTGTATATATGGGTGGTCATCGTAACAGGGATTCAAAAGTAAAGCCTAAATGTCTCTGAGGCCCTCTAGTGGTTGGCTGCAGTACCCCGCCCATTCCCATGTTAATGTGTCAATTCCATTTTAACTTACATCTCACCTCAGTTATTTTCAGGACTAGTGTTCTGTCATTTTTATAAGTTCAGTGGACCCTGATATCTACCTCAAATCTTTCCTCACAATAAACGTGTTTTGTAGGCGTTATTTTGTGATCAAAAAGAGCATGGTTGATGAGGTGATTGACAGTTTTGGATATGACAGTTGAGCCTCATGAACACACACTTTCCAACACACACCTGAATCTTTTTACAGACCTGCAGCAGTCATGTCCTGTTCTGCTGTAACAGACCTTCTAACAAAAGGAATTGATGCATCCCTAGTTCATGTCTAAATTATTCATGGTATTATTTCTTGTATGTCTCTGTCCACCTTTGTATGCTTGGGAATTACTTTATATACAATGTTTAAGAACAGAATGTTTTCTAGGGAGTCCTAAAGCTGTGGTGTCCATAAAGCCTGATATACACATGTTCATTGGAGAGCATGTTACTCTCAGATGTAACATAGATGCACAAGGAGACACTCAGTGGCCATACAGCTGGTTTAAAAATAATACCAGACTCAATCAGTACAGAGACTCTGTTGTATATGCTATTGGATACTCTGACCGTGGTTCCTACACCTGCAGTGGATCCTTTTCAGAAATCAGTGATCCTGTTACAATGACTGTATCAGGTAAGTCTGTGGGTTTGTTTTTGTTCTTAAAAACTTAGGGGCACCACTAGAAATCTTGGGCCCTATGGAAGATTACAATTTAGGGCCTCCTCGTAAAATTTTCAAGCACAAGCAACTGAATTTGAAGTCTGTTTTTGGCTGGTACTTCTACTTTACTATCCACGTGATCAGCTGCCGAGCAAGTTTAGGTGATACAATTATTTGGTATATGAACATTTTAAATGCAGAACTGTCAGAATTAGACTGAATAGACTGTTGCCGGTTTAACAGCATCAATTCTTGCACTCCAGCGAGTATCAGACAAGCTGTGGAGAGAGCAGCCGGTAGTTTCTTTGTATATGGCCCATCGTTCTGGACTGGCACTTACAGTAAAGACAATTGATGAAGCCAAAAAAAGCTGACACTTCCTCACTTGATCCTGCAGCGTGTACCCCAGCGAGATTTAACACACGAACATTTTGATTGAATGAACTCCATACTAAGTTACCTAAAAATAGTTGCTCATAAAAGAAAGAAATATCTTTTCATTTTAATGTAAGTCTTAATAGCCTAATGCTGCTTACTGTAGCCTAGCAATTAAAATAGTTTTTAACCCTAAATCCTTTATTCATGGATTGTATTGCTCACCTCCCTCTCCTAGGATTTGGGTTGAGGGCTGGGGTCCTATTCCTGAGGCTGAATCTGTGGATGTTGAGGGCACCTCATTAGTTTTGAAACCAGTTATTAGCACCAGTATCATGTAGGCTAGCCTAATATTTTACCTCACGTATTAGCCCAGTAGGCTAGTTTACTGCACAAGTTTAGCTAGTTCTGTGCAGAACTTCTACATTACATTCATCTGATGTTCCATGGCAATAAACGTGAAGTATTTAAATAAAATAACACTGCACTGCTTATTGAAAAGTGTTGTCTTGATATTCCAACTCGGTTAAAATGAAATCTGCTAGTCTATCATTAGCTAGCATGCTGTAATGGCATCGAGTGTCAGGGAATAATAGGCTAGCTTTCTCTGGGAAAAACTGAGTCACCAATTGTCAACCCTTTTTCTCCCTTTCAGCTTTCTGCTGCTTCTCCTTCCGTTTTTGATATCCGGACTTCATAATTTATCTCACCACCATCACACCTGCTCCTGCTTAGCAACTTCTAGAATGTTCACCTCTGTTGCGCGCGGAGAGAAACTGCCAGCTGCTGTGAGCTGCGCTAATAGCGGCGCTGTGCACACACGGAGCTACACAGTTCACTGTCCCCGCCCACAATCAGACTGTACCATTACTAAAAAGGGAGGAGGGGTGAAATGACAATATCATAAATAATTCAAGGAAAATGTGATAGCAAATCATAGCCATGTATAATTTGCATATTTTAACCCTTTGGTGACTGACCCCTTGAAAATGGTTCCTCCAGGAACCATGACGTTTCAGTTGTCAAGACAACGGAAAAACTAAAATACAAATACAAATACAAGAGCATTTTGTTTTGTGCACAAGAGCATTGTGACATATCTTTCTGTTTTTGTATTTTAGTTTTTCCGTTGTCTTGACAACTGAAACGTCATTGTTCCTGGAGGAACCATTTTCAAGGGGTCAGTCACCAAAGGGTTAACAGATGAAATGAAATATTTTATTTCAAAAACTTACACAAGGCAATACTATTAAAATAATATTAATATCCCTCACAGGCCCCCCTGTCAGTGCCAGGCCCTTAGAATCGTCCTAACTTTCCCCCCTAGCGGCGCCCCTGTCCCTATGTAATAGGTGCTAATTTCTTTCACAAGAATCATCATGACTTTTGTAATATTATCTGGGATGTATGCTAAGTTTACAGTATAATTGTGGTGAGTCAGTATGAATAATAGCATACACAGCAAACTGTTAATTAGACTTATACCACAATAATATGAAGGCAAATGATTATATGAAATTAGAAGAAGGTAGTAAATCTCAGCTTGGCTTATCTGTGCCATTATTTGATTCATTGGAAGGTGTTTTCAGAGGGTTTCAAGAGATGTTGTGAAGTGAAAAGCAGCTCTGACACCATCATTTCATACCAACAGAAAGACCCAAAGCGACTGTGAGAGTGAATCCTCAGAGCTCCGTCTACACTGGAGACACCATCACTCTGAGCTGTGAGCTGCAGCAGGGGACTGGATGGGAGTTTCTCTGGTACAAAAATAATCAGTATTTGCAACATCTGAACACTGGTGCTACAGACACCAGCAACCTCAGTGTGATGGTTGATACTGCAGGAGAAACCGGGTATCAGTGTGGAGCACATAGGCGTAACACATGGGCAAACACAGACTACTACACAGATTACAGTAACAGAGTCAGGATTACAGCAAGAGGTACGTCATGAGTTTTCACATTTATCAACAGGTTTGAAGTTAATAAGGGTGTGAATAGAAATATTCCGTAATTATTTCAATTCCATGTTATTCTATAATGTTGTAACTAATCTTGAAATAAGGTTAAAAACGTATTTGTCATTTGTGGCTTGTGAGGTCTAACAAAGTTCAGTAAAACAGTTGAGTGTGTGTTTATCAGGGAGTGATTCAATCTCCTATGCGAGATACAGACTGGTGGATACAGATGATAAAAGTTATTTAGCTAAATAAATAAATGAATGAACCTATTCCTAATCTCTTATAAAGGTGTTTATACCTGTATGGAAATAGAGAAGTGCAGAAATACTCACTATAACATTATTCCATGTAACTGTTGAATTCTGGATTCTGACTGGTCAAAAGGTGTTGATTAACTTTTAGTCTGAATATGCAGGTGATTATAGAAATTTGCAAGTGCTGATTGGTTGAGAAATTCAGACTATTTCTTAATATTCATCTTGAGTGACTCGGCAAAATGGTGGCCAATCGCTTCGTCACCGTAAGTGAGGAAGAATTACAAATGAATGAAAATGCTGTTCCTAAAAGCACTAAAGATGCTATGAAGTTTGGTTTAAAACTATTCAAAGGTAAGGTGGAATTGTGATTTATTTGATCGATTTCAAAACAAAGGATTTTATGTGAGTCGGTATAGATAAGCTGTCAGTCCTGTGCGCTGTGGCGCATGCACCTGAAGAACTCTCAGATGCGCCTTGGGCTGCGTGCGCCTCGAGCGGACTCTATGATACACGACATTAACAATGCGCATCTGAACTTAAAGAGCTATATGTTCACCTATTTAAGGACTGTTCAGATTCAGTATCAGTGCAAAAGTATTATGCTATGTTAGTATGCATTACCGAGCCTTATTACCCATGTTTCTGATTTCCTGGTTTCCTGATTGTTGTTCCTGTTCCTCATTCCCATTTTTCACTCTGGCTCTGATATCCTGTTTGCACCTCACCCGACCCTTTGCATGTTTAACCTTTTGGATTTAGCCTGCCGATTTGGCTTGTTTGCCTGTGTCTGTTTTCACTATTGTAATTATAATTATCTTCACCTTTGTAAATAAATACACTTCTGTACTTACATCCACCTACCCCGCATCTGACAGAATACTTTGCCAAACAATGGATGTCGTGGAAGTGATCCAGTTTGCCATACCATGCATCTACTGGGTTCTTGTATCTTGGCTCCTCGAACAGAATGGCTCTCCCAGCAATGTACCATGGAATATCATGCTAGGGGAGTCATCATGCAGTGTAATCTGTTCTATGAGGACTTTATAGAACCCAAGCCTCCAGAACCTATCTGGGTGAGCCTCCTGCTCATGTGGACAGCTGGACAAGCTCGCCAATGGGTGGAGTATCTCATAAGGGTCGGGCACCCATGCCTTCGGAGTGCACAGATTTTCTTTGCCATGCTCCAGTTTATTATTGAATCTTTCGAGAAGGAGGAATTCAATAAAAAATTTTTTTTGAGGGGGGCTATCACGCCTATGGCCGACGCAGTTGCAACGGAGGAGGCCATCACTCCAGAGCTCCCTCCAGTGGCCAATGCAGAGACAGCGGAGGAGGCTGTCTTTCCAGAGCCAGCACCTAAATCAATGCCTGAACCAGAGCCTGCATCAGAACCCATGCCTGAACCAGAACCAGCTCCAGTACCAGTGCCAGAGCCGGTGCCAGCTCCAGTGTCAGAGCCAGCACCAGCATCTGTTCCAGTGCCAGAGCCAGCATCTGTGTCTGCTCCAGAACCAGTGCGAGCACCAGAGGTGGAGTCAGAGTCAGCACCAGTGTCAAACTCCAGAACCCATACCAGTGCCAGAGTCAGCTTCAGTGCCAGAGCCAGCGTCAGAGCCTGCACCAGTGTCTACTCCAGAGCCAGTGCCAGCTAGAGCATCAGAGCCAGCACCAGAATCAGAGCCAGTGCCAGCTCCAGTGCCTATGCCAGAGTCAAGGCCAGTGCCAGAATCGGAGCCTGTTTCAGAACCTGTGTTAAAGGACGTCAGAGCGACCTCTGCCTCAGCCGGCTTCGAAGGCATCGTCGTCCCGCTGCCACCCAGCCAGGACCATAGCAATGTGCTGAAAAGCTCGAGCCCATGTCTGAGTCCAGTTCTGAATCCAAGTCAAGTCCAGAGTTTGAATTAGAGTCAAGCCCAGAGTCCATGTCCAGTCCAGAGTTCAAACTAGTCAAGTCCAGGGTCCAAGTCAAGTCCTGAGTTTGAACTAGCATCCAGTCCTGAATCCGAGTCTAGTCCAAGGTCCAAGTCAAGTCCAGATTTCAAACAAGTCAAGTCATTGGTCCAAGTTATCTCCAGAGCTCGAGCCTGAGTACAGCCTGGAACCTGAGTCATCTCCAGAGCTCGAGCTCGAGTCCAGCCCAGAGCCCAAGTCAAGTCCAGATCTCAAGCACACTTCCAGCCCTGAGCCCAAGCCAGGTCCAGAGCTCAAGCCTGAGTCATCTCCTGAGCTTGAGTCTGAGTCCAGTCTAGAGCTCGAGTCATCTCCGGAGTCAGAGTCCAGTCAAGAATTCAAGTTCAGGCCAGAGATCGAGTCCTCTACAGAGCCTGAGTCCAGACTGGAGCCTGAGTCTTCTAAGCTGGAGCCAGAGTACATCTTAGAGCGTGAGTCCAGTCCAGAGCTCGAGTCCAGTCCAGAGCTCAAGTCCAGTCCAGAGCTTGAGCCTGAGTCCAGTCCAGAGCTCAAGTCAGCTCCAGAGCTTGAGTCCAGCCCAGAGTTTGAGTCCACTTTCAGTCCTGGGTTTGAGTCAAGTCCAGGATCCAAGTCAAGTCCAGAGTCTGAGCTTGCTTCCTGCCCAGAGCCCAAGTTCAGTCCAGAGCCAGAATCATCTCCAAAGCTCAAGCCTGAGCCATCTCCAGAGCCCAAAACCAGTGCAAGTCAGTAGTCCAAGTTTTGTCCTGAGCCTGAGCCCCCACTGGAGCCAAGAAGAATGGATTTTTGCTCCCGGAGGGAGCTCTTTGGAATGGGGTTCTTCAGTCCTGCACACTGTGGCACATGCACCTGGAGAACTCTCAGGCACGCCCTGCGCTGTGCATGCCTTGAGTGGACTTTAGCACTCTCACCATTAACAATGTGCACCTGAACTTAATTAATGAGCTATATGTGCACCTATTTAAGGACTCTTCAGATTCAGTATCAGTGCAAAGTATTATGCTACATCATTACGCTAAGCATTACCGAGCCTTACTACATGTGTTTGATTTCCTGGTTTCCTGCTTCTTGTTCTTCGTTCCCGTTTTCGCTCTGCCTCTGATATCCCATTTGCACCTTGCCCGACCCTTTGCATGTTTAACATTTTGGATTTAGCCTGCCGATTTGGTTTGTTTGCCTGTGCCTGTTTTCACTATTGTAATTATCTTCACCTTTGTAAATAAATACACTGGTGCACTTACATCCACCTACCCCGCGTCTGTCACATGCCATTTTTGAAGTTTGAAATAATTTTTTTTGGAATTAAAAAAAATAATAATAATAATCACCTGTGTATTTATACTAAAACAATTATCTGCCTCAGGCTCAGTGAATAATTGTTAAATAACCGCTCTGATAATGCACTCATTCTAATATGACATAACATAATCTAAGCCTGATAATACAGATATTACAACATGGTATTTGCAGTGAATATAAAAAGTGTACACAGCCCGTTAAAATGGTAGGTTTTTCTGATGTAAAAAAAATGAGACCACCTTTAATGTGACCTATAACCTGTACAATTCAATTGAAAAACAAACAAACAAAAATCTGGTAGGGAGAAAAACATAAAAAATAAAAAAAGTACAATAAGCTGGTTGCGTAAGTCTGCACACCCTTAAATTAAGACTTTGTTGAAGCACTTTTTTTATTTAATTACAGCATTCAGTCTTTTTGGGTAGGAGTCTGTCAGCCTGTCACATCTAGACATGGCAATATTTGCCCACTCTTCCTTGTAAAAGCGCTAAAAATCTGCCCGATTACGAGGGCATCTCTTGTGCTCAGCCCTCTTCAGGTCACCCCACAGATTTTCAATTGGATTTAGGTCTGAGCTCTGGCTGGGCCATTTCAAAACTTTAATTTTCTTCTGGTGAAGCAATTCTTTTGTTGATTTTGATGTATGCTTGGGTCATTGTCGTGCTGAAAGATTAAATTCCTCTTCATCTTCGGCTTTCTAACAGACACCTGAAGGTTTTGGGCCAAAATTGACTGGTATTTAGAACTGTTCATAATTCCCCCCACCTTGACTAAAGCTTCTGTTCCAGCTGAAGAAAAACAACCCCACAACATGATGCTGCCACCACCTTGCTTCACCATGGGTATGGTGTTTTTTTGATGATGTGCAGTGTTGTTTTTGCACCAAAAGTACCTTTTGGAATTGTGGCCAAAAAGTTCAACCTTGGTTTCATCAGACCATAACACATTTCCCACATGTTTTTGGGAGAGTTGATATATATATTTTTGCAAATTTAGCCAGGCCTGGATGTTTTTCTTTGTATGAAAAGGCTTCCGTCTTGCAACTGTACCCCGTAGTCCAGACATATGGAAAATATGGGAGATTGTTGTCACATGTAATGCACAACCAGTACTTGCCAGAAATTCCTGCAGCTCCTTCAGTGCTGTAGGCCTCTTGGCAGCCTCCCTGACCAGTTTTCATCTTGTCTTTTCATCAATTTTGGAGGGACGTCCAGTTTTCAGTAATGTCATTGTTGTCCCATATTTTCTTCACTTCTTGATGACAGTCTTCACTGTGCTCCATGGTATATCTAATGCCATGGAAATATTTTGTACCCTTCTCCTGACTGATACCTTTCAACAATGAGATCCCTTTGATGCTTTGTAAGCTCTCTGCGAAACATGGCTTTTGCTGGAGGATGCAACTGAGTAAATGTCAGGAAAATCCTACTCGGACAGCTAAACTTTATTTGGGGTTAATCAATCAGAGTCATTTTAATTGATGGCAGGTGTGTACCCAAAAAGACTGAATGCTGTAATTACATCAAAAGGTACTTCAACAAAGTATTAGTTTAAGGGTGTGCACACTTATGCAACCAGCTTATGGTACATTTTTATTTTTGTCCCCCTAACAGATTTGTATGTTTTTCAATTGAATTGTACAGGTTATAGGTCACATTAAAAGGTGGGAAAAGTTTTGAAATTATTTATCGTGGTCTCATTTTTTTACATCAGAAAAAACTATCATTTTAACGGGGTGTGTACACTTTATATTTACTGTAATAAAAAATGTGTAATCAGAGATTAATTTTCTGTCAGGCACGAGGTAGGCAGATATAAGTGCAGAAATATATTTATACTAGTGGAAACACACATAGGCAAACAGTCTAAATCAGCAGGCTAAATCCAAAATGTTAAACAGGCAAAGGGTCGGGCGAGGCACAAACAGAATATCACAGGCAAAGAGAAAAAGGGGACGAGGAACAGGCACAGCAATCAGGAAACCAGGAAATCAGAAACATAAAACAAGGCTCGGTAATGCATACTGACATACCATAATATTTTGCACTGATAGTGTGTCTGAACAGTCCTTATATAGGTGCACATATTACTCCTTGATCATATTCAGGTGTGTGTCGTTAACGGCGCACGTGCAAGAGTCCGCTCGATGCGCACGGCCCGGGGCCCGCCTGAGAGTTCTTCAGGTGCATGCACCACAGCACGCAGGACTGACAGAACCCCCCCACCCCCACCTACCTAAAAGAGCTCCCTCCAGGAGTGAAAATCCATCCTTCTTGGCTCTGGTGGGGGCTTGGGTTCAGGCTCAGGCCAAAACTTGGACTCCTGACTTGCACTGGTCTCAGGTTCTGGAGATGGCTTGGGCTTGAGCTCTGGAGATAACTCTGGCTCAGGACTTGACTTGGACCCCGGACTTGGCTTGGATCCAGGACTGAAAGTGGACTTGAGCTCTGGAGATGATGTGAGCTCTGGATTGGAGTTGGGCTCTGGGGATGACTTGAGCTCTGGGCTGGACTCTGGCTCCAGCTCAGGAGAAGACTCAGGCTTGAGCTCTGGATCAGGCTCAGACTCGGGGCTGGTAGTGTGTTCAAGCTCTGGGCTGGACTCAAGCTCTGGAGATGACTTGAGCTCTGAACTGGACTCTAATTCAAACTCTGGACTTGACATGTACTCAGACCTGAACTCAGGCATGGGCTCTGGACTTGACTCGGATTCAGGACTGGATGCTAGTTTGAACTCAAGACTTGACTTGGACTCGGAACTGGGCTCTAGGTTGAACTCTGGACTTGACTTGGACTCAGAACTGGACTCAGGCATGGGCTTGAGCTCTGTCAGCGCATTGCTATGGTCCTGGTCAAGACCTGGTGGCGGGACAATAACACCTTCCTGGCTGGACAGCGGCGGGATGACAATGTCTTCATTACCACACTCAAAAAAACCAACATGGGTGTCTGTTACATGAACCTAAGTCTAACATGCAACGGTTGACATTTAGGTCACTCAACAAAATTGTTTCTGGCTAAGTTAACACATTTTACTTGGGTGGAAATACTTTCCATAATTTTATTACGTTCACTGAGCAAATTATTTTTTTGAGTGCAGCTGAGGCAGCACCATCGTCCTTGGACACTGGTTCCGGAACAGGCTCAGTGTCTGGATCTGGCACTGGTTCTGGAACAGGCACTGGCACTGACTGACTCCAGTGCTGGTTCTAGAACAGGCACTGGCACCGACTGACTCTGGTGCTGGCACTGGAGCACACACTGGCGCTGACTCTGACACGGGTTCTGGAGCAGACACTAACTCAGGCACTGACACCGGCTCTGGCACTGGAGCTGACTCCGACCTTGGCACTGGTTCTGGAGTGGACACTGGCTCTAGCTCTGACACTGGCGCTGGCTGTGACAGTGGAACTGATTGACTCTGGCACTAGCACTGGTTCAGGGGCTGGCACTGGCTCTGAGACTGGCACTGATGCTGGAACTGACTCCGACTCTGGCACTGGTTCTGGTTCAGGTGCTGGCTCTGATGCAGGCTGAGGAACTGGTTCTGGTTCAGGTGTGGGTTCTAGGTTCAGACACTGGTTCAGGTGCTGGTTCTGGCTGTGAAACCAGCTCTGGAACAACAGTGTAGGTACAATAGTACCATGCCTCACACGGCACCAAATTATGTAGGCACAATACCAGTCCTAACACGAGGCACCAAAATTATCTCATATCATCTCTAGCTGCTTTATACTGTTCTACAGGGTCGCAGGCAAGCTGGAGCCCATCCCAGCTGACTATGGGCAAAAGGCGGGGTACACCCTGGACAAGTCACCAGGTCATCACAGGGCTGGCACATAGACACAGACAACCATTCACACTCACTTTAGAGTCACCACTTAACCTAACCTGCATGTCTTTTGACTGTGGGGGAAACCGAAGCACCCAGAGGAAACCCACGTGGAGAACATGCAAACTCTGCACAGAAAGGCCCTCGCTGGCCACGGGGCTTGAACCCGGACCTTCTTGCTGTGAGGCGACAGCGCTAACCACTACACCACCGTGCTGCCGTCACACCAAAATTATGTGGGTGCAATTACATTGTTAAATCAGTCTCAAAATCTCAGTCTCATAAAATATATCAGTTCATCAATATTTCTATTAATTATTAAATTCATGAATTCATTACTCGAGTGATACACTAGATCATTGAAGGCAATATGAATTTTTTGATGGCAGAAAATGGCTTCAAGCGAATATTGCAGCAAAAGGCAGACAAGATACCATTTCTTTTAAATATCTAATTTATTAAAAACATTATCAAATGAGAATAATACTGATCAGGTACGTTCACTAATACTAGCAACAGTTTAACAAATCAAGGCATGAAAATGGTGATGAGGTACTAAGGTATGTGTGTTTGTGTAGATAAGTGTTTGCAGGCTAACAAAGAATTGTTTGCGCATGAAAAAGGTGTGAAAAGGTGGTGGAAGGGGCTGTAGGTGTTCTGTGAGACTGAGTAGATAAAGGACAATAAATAATTGTTGACCCATGCAGGGATCAAACCTGCAATCTTGGTGTTATAAATGCCCTGAGCTAATCAATTGAGCTAACCAGCCCTTAGTTTATTGAAGTCTGAATGTTCAGATGTGTATAATAGAGTGTTAGAGGGAGAGAGAAAGAAAGAGAAGAGTTAAAGCATGCAAAGTCTATCTACCAGAGTAAAACTGAGTAAATAGTAACATAATCAAACCGAACTGTGTGATTATTGTGCGCACACTTGAAACAACCTTAGGTTTAAGTAGCACTTTTCACATAAACTAATTAAACTAAGACTAACATTGCCCAAAATGCCAGCCTTACTTGGGACCACTTTCACGTGTCAGCAATGAAGTAGTTTGTCAGTGATTCTCCTTTCCGGTGTACATTTTTGAAGAGCGGAGCCATTTCAATGTAGTTTAAATCAGCTTTCCTGTATTGTAAAAGTCCTTCCCAGGTGGGATCTCGTGCTCCAGAAGGTCCTTGGTCAGAAGTTCGTCAGTTCAAGATGCGGAGGGAACTGATCGCCTCTAATCTTCTAATTTATGTTATTACTGTGTAGTAACAACAGTGGCCAGTTTCAAACACCATGAAAGCAAAACATGACTGAGGTAGTTTTAACCGTAGCTTTACAGCCATGTGTTTTGTTCCTTTGTTCTTCACCTCAGTCTGCAATGTCTCCTTTAAAAATACCAACAGCGCTTTGGCCAGAGAGAAAGCGCGAGGCAGAGAGGAGAGGCCAGAGAGCAGTGAGGCACATCTGCTGCGCATGGCCGTGGTGAGATGTTCGCATGGTGGGACATGTGAGGCTCGTGTCGGGAGGTCGGAGGCAGAGAGAATGGCGGTCAGAGCGTGCCAGAGGGTATGCTGGTCCAAGAGCCAAAGAGGCAGAACATCTCAGTCCCCCCCTTTTATGGGCAAGCTTGCATCATGATCTACATAGTGCAGTGAAAGAGGAGATGAGCCAGTCGTGGCACAGTGAAAGATGAGATGAAGTGGATATCATCCAGGGCAGGAACTGAGGGAATTATGGGAAATTTATGCCGCTTTTCCACTACAAACGCGGCTGAGCCGTGCCGTGCCGAGTCGAGCTGAGTCGAGCTGAGCGGGGCTGTTGGAGTTGCATTTCGACTACAACCGCGCTGAACCGTGCTGGCTGGAAGTGGGTGGACACATTGGGTGGAGTTAGCGAAAGTGGGTGGACGTCACGTGATGTCGTTAAGCAGCGCAAACAGTGACATCAGTGACAGTGGCGGAACAAGTCAGAGCCGGGCCGGGGGCGGGGCAAATGACCGGGCCCTTTATTAAAGCTTATCATAACATCATTTTAGGCTACAAAATGTCCGCAACTGCGGTGTTTACCAATTTCAACACTACCGGGTGCAACTATGTTATTTAGTACATCAAGTCCTTCAAACGAACATGTAACTCAGAAACAAAAAACATTAGGATACTGTACATGGCTCATAATAAAACATCAATAGCCTATACTGCGCACATTATTTGAAGGGCATACGAATGAGCGCTCAGAGGTTGCAACGGTGACAGGAAGAGTCAGAAATAAAAGGAGGGCGGTGCAAACCTCACTGAATGCACTGTGTTTACCAATTTCAGCACTACGGGGTGCAACTATGTTATTTTGTACATTAAGTCCTTCAAACGAACATGTAACTCAGAAACAAAAAAACATTAGGCGACATACTGTACATGGCTCATAATAAAACATCAATAGCCTACTGCGCGCATTATTTGAAGGGCATACGACGAGCCTTGCGCTCCCCGAACTCGTCCACGATGCTCTGTATGTCACTGATTCAGTGATCTTTTCAGCGGTAGTCTCATGACCCGGATAGTAAACAATAAACATGGAGGACATGGAGTCGTTAGTGTTGCTGGTCTTGGTGCTGTGGCTTGTTGTCACCGACAACGCCAACAGATACTGGCAAGAGCGTATAGATGAGGCGAGGCGCATAAGGCTTCAGAAATTCTCGTAATTCATAATTATTCTCCTTCCGGGTTTGCGGTGTTTACAGATCCCAGCGCGCTCGCGGGGCGTGTGTGGGCATGTGAGGACACGCCTCCTCACCAATCAGTGCACAGGGGAGTGTCTGCTCACGCCCCCAACCTCAGTCGGCACGGTTTGGCTCGCTTCAGCCCCACTCCAAAACGGTGCGAGTTTTAGGGGCTAAGCAGGGCTGAAATGAGCTGAGTCGTGCTGGTTTTTGGTAGTCGAAACGCGAGCCGTGTCGGGCTGAAGTGAGCTGAAGCGAGCTGAAGTGAGCTGAAAAAGGGTAGTGGAAAAGGGCCATTAGTTGCAGAGATTGTGCTGTACCTACACTGAAAAAAATGGCCTGTTAAATTAACACAAAAAAATCTTGTACATCGGTTGCACTTATTAAAATCATATCCACTAAGACCAATTAAGTCATGTTCAGTCAAACAGAACATGACTTAATTGGTCTTAGTGGATATGATTTTAATAAGTGCAACCGATGTACAAGATTTTTTTGTGTTAATTTAACAGGCCATTTTTTTCAGTGTACAACAGCCTCCTCTGCTGTCTCTGCAAAGGCCACTGGAGGGAGCTCTGGAGCAATGGTCTCCTCCACTGCTGCTGTGTCAGCCACTGGAGTGATAGCCCCCTCTCAAAAAATTTCATGGCGGTCCCCCTTTTCCAAAGATTCATAGATAGACCCAAGCATGGCAAAAAAGGTCTGTGAGCTGTGGAGGCATGGGTACTCTACTCTGATCAAGTACTTCACCCATTGGCATGCTCATACAGAGATAAACATGAATACAAAGCTTACCCCGATAGGTTCTGGTGGCTTGGGCTCTTGGAAGTCCTCATAGAAAAGGTCACAATGTAAACTGAATCCCCTAGGATGATATATTCCATAGTAGGGTGCTGGGGGACTCCAGTCAGAACTCAGCCAGAAATACGAGGTGAGGGGCTGAGATAAGGACACCTGGAAGCGGTGTGGAATCGTGTGCTGAAATAACTCCGCTATATCCATTGTTTGGCGAAGTATTCTGTCATGCACGAGGTAGGCAGATGTAAGTGCAGAAATATATTTATTTATACTAGTGGAAACACATACATAGGCAAACAGTCCAAATCGGCAGGCTAAATCCAAAACGTTAAACAGGCAAAGGGTCAGGCAAGGCACAAACAGAATATCACAGGTAAAGAGAAAATGGGAATGAGGAACAGGCACAGGAATCAGGAAACCAGGAAATCAGAAACAAGGCTTGGTAATGCATACTGACATAGCATAATACTTTGCACTGATAGTGCATCTGAACAGTCCTTATATAGGTGCACATATTGCTCCTTAATCATGTTCAGGTATGCGTCGTTAACGACAAGAGTCTGCTCGATGCACGCGCAGCCTGGGACACGCCTGAGAGTTCTTCAGGTGCACATGCCACAGCGTGCAGGACTGACATTTTCAAAGAAGATATTTATTCAACTTAATTTATGTAAGGAGTCTCCAGTGTCAGCACTTTGTAACAGTGAAAGGTAAAGCAAAATTTGAGAGAAACAAATAAAGGCTGGTGAGGAAATGCCTGCTTATAGCTGCTATAATGCACGTTTTAACAGAGACGCACTTGTTTTGCAGATGCTGTGCAAAATTAAATGGTAACTGCAAATGATTAAAAAGCAGGATGCCATTCAATAACAAATTAAAAATGAAAATCGTTAGCACACCGCTGGAGTATAAGAGGAATGAAACACTTTGGTACATGCTGTTATAAAGAAATAATCAATAATACCAGAATATTTAATTTAAACTTTTGCAAACTCTTCCAAATTGTTATTTAGTTGTAAATATCATGTAAACTCAAATGTGTAGTTCCACTTATGACAGCTTGGTGTAATTAGTAATTATTTGTAACTTTTCCTGACTGTGTAATTGGTCTTTTGTAGTTACTCTTTAACCAGGGCTTTGTAAAATAAAGTATTTCTGTAAGAAACCATAACTGCTGACAAATCACTTTAATCACATTCACACAAAATGGAACTGCTGACATCACGATCACCACTTATTGCTTATCTAGCCATTTTTCACAGCCCAGTTCTGCTTCCTTTTACCAGTGACAAACACGAGTGTAGGATATGGTTCATAAAGACAACAGCTAGCATTATCCAGTTCAGTTTGGAAACAGATGCAGAGATCAACATCTATCCATCCATTATCTATAGCCGCTTATCCTGTTCTACAGGGTCACAGGCAGCTGACTATGGGCAAGACGCAGGGTACACCCTGGACAAGTCGCCAGGTCATCGCAGGGCTGACACACAGACACAGACAACCATTCACACTCACATTTACACCTGCAGTCAATTTGGAGCTACCAGTTAGCCTAACCTGCATGCCTTTGGACTGTGGGGGGAAACCGAAGCACCCAGAGAACATGCAAACTCCACACAGAAAGGCCCTCATTAGCCACTGGGCTCGAACCCAGGATCTTCTTGCTGTGAGGCAACAGTGCTAACCACTGTGCCGCCCACAGAGATCAACATGAACTTTTTAATCCACTTGTCCAGTCAGACAAGCAGCAAGATTTTTCACTTGTCCTAACCAGAACCTTTTTATTACTATGTATTTACTAGTTCAATTAAAGGAAAGTGGTTGTCACACCCACATGCATTAGTGTGCAACAGACTTTCACTTGTGTGCATGCCTCTAAGGACAAGTACCTGTTAGATATCAACATGTGTCAGAGAGACAGGGGCTTGAACCCAGGGTTCCAGATTGAGAGATAGAGCAAGATCCCCTGAGCCACCACAATGGATGAACTGGCCCCACTTGCAGAGACACACACAATCACAAGAACGTAGCTGAAAAACTTTACTTTAGATCTGGTAAATTTAAAAATAATGCAGGTCTTGCACAAAACAGGTCCCATACAAGATCTCAGTAACAGAGTTCACAAAAGGATGCCCAAACAGGCAGCACTTTGAACAGTCCAAAAAGCAAAATCCAGGAAAAACAGGCCAAAGGCAAGAACACAGATGATCAAAAAAAAAAAGACACAAATGAGATTCCAAAAAACTGAGAGCAGCAAACAGAAACACTAAGAAACTAAGGCACAGTATCAAAAAATAGCAGTCAAAGGCTTCAAACTAAATGGTTACATACTCAGGAGCACAGCAGACTGTAGAACTCAGCAAGGAGCATAAGGCCAGTCACACAATATACGGTATATCTCCATGGTAACTAGACACAGGTGTAAACAATTAGCAAAATGGGTACATCTAGTGGTGGAAGAGAGAACTGCAATGTGTGAAAAGTCCCAAATCCTGACAGTGGGAGATTCCCGGAACTTCTGGGAGAGTTGGGAATAATTCAGCTTGTCCTGTCGGACAAGCAGATACAGATTTGACTTGCCTGGACCAAACATTTACTTGTCCCATCCAGTCGGACAAGCATTAATGTCAAGCCCTGAGATGAAAATTGTAGATTTTGTAGCTGATAAAAAAATTTCTTCATAAATTAGATTATATATTTTTCCACTGTTCTTAAATCATCATTATCTAGGAACAATGATGAATTCATCATGATAGCTTAGATACTTTATTTTTCTCCAGTGAGCTCAAACCTTATAGCATCCATGAATCCTGATAAACAGGTGTTCAGTGGAGACGCTGTCACTCTGAGATGTGACACAGAGGATGAAAGTGTCTCTAGCTGGCAGTACAGCTGGTATAAAGATCCTTCACACAGTCCTGTCAGTAGTGAACAGGTGTACACAGTCAGTGGTGTTGAAGTGACCCACACAGGTAACTACACCTGTAGAGGAGCAGAGGGAGGAGTCTCATACTCCGCACACTTCAGTGATGCTGTTACACTGGAAGATGTGGGTGTCTGAGTTTGCTTTAGTGACACATTAAAAATGTACAATTGTTCATTCTTAGATTATAATTGTTCATGAAATAAATCTAGTATTTAACCATTTTGTATTTCCTGTGTAACAGAGAGACCACCGCCAGTACTGAGTGTATCTCCACAGAGCTGGCTGACTGAAGGAAACTCAGTGACTCTAAGCTGTGAGGTTACAGGCTTCTCTACAGACTGGATATTCAGCTGGTACACAACTGTTCCCTACAGAGATGGATTAACTCAAATAAGAAATAATCATGGTTATAACATGTATCTGGAGCCCCTCCCAGACAGCAGCAGAGAATCTGGAGGCAAATACACTCTCAGTCCTGCTGCTCTGAATCACACAGGAGTTTATATGTGCAGAGGAAAGAGAGGAGAACCAGCCTTTCACACACAGTACAGCAATCCACAGCCTCTATGGATCACTGGTGAGGAAAATTAACAATGGTTTTGGGTTAAATAGATATGGAGGTGTGACTGTAACATAAGATTCATGCAACATTTATTAATATGTATTAGGCAGTAAATTCAATTCAGTTCAATTCAACTTTATTGTCATGTACTACAGACAGTGTCACACAGTACAATGAAATTCTTATTCTGTGAGTCCATTCATCCATCCAGCCATTATCTGTAGCCACTTATCCTGTGCAGGGTTGCAGGCAAGCTGGAGCCCATGCCAGCTGACTATGGGCAAGAGGCGGGGTACACCCTGGACAAGTCGCCAAACATCACAGGGCTGACACACAGAGACAAACAACAATTCATGCTCACGTTCGCATCTACAGTCAATTTAGAGCCACTACTTAACTACCTAACCTGCATGTATTTGGACTGTGTGGGAAACCGGAACACTCGGAGAAAACCCACGCGGATACAGGAGAACATGCAAACTCCACACACAAAGGCCCCTGTTGGCCACTGGGCTCGAACTCAGAGCATTCTTGCTGTGAGGTGACAGTGCTAACCACTACATCACCGTGCACCCCTAAACATGAATAAAGACATTAAAAACCAGAGATATAAAGTAAATAAAATTAAATAATAAAGTAATTAAAATAAAGTAATTAAAAACAAGCACATAAAGTAGTATAAAAAGATGCAGCAAAGTGTAAAGTGCCAGTGCAAATAACTGCATAGTATAGGGCAAACTCTACAGGACTGGGGGGAGAGGCAGTGGTTGAGTTTTGTTAACAAGCCTGATGGCATGGTGGAAAAAACTGTCTTTCAGCCTAGTTGTTCTGGCTGCAATGCTCCTGTAACATTTCCCCGATGGCAGCAGCATGAACAGTTTGTGTTGTTGATGGGTGGTGTCCTTGATAATGTTAAGGGCCCTCCTGAGAACTCTGGTATTATAAATGTCCTCCAGTGCAGGGAGTGCTGTCCAGTGATGCTTGGTGCTGATTTTACCACCCACTGTAGAGCCTTGCGGTCATGTGCTGTACTGCTCCCATACCAGACTGTGATGGAGTGGGTGAGGATGCTCTCAATTGTAAATCTGTAGACGTTGCTGAGAGTAGTGCTTGGCATGCCAAACTTCCTCAGCCTTCTCAGGAAGTACAGATGCTGTCAGACTTTCCCCATCAGGTCTGTGATGTTGTGGGTCCAAGTCAGCTCCTCAGCAATGTTAATGCCTAGGAATTTAAATGTGGCAACTCTCTCTACCTCAGTCTATCCAATATGCAGTGGTGGGTGCTGTCCTCTCTTCCTCCATGTGTCAATGATCATCTTTGTTTTGCTGATGTTAAGAGAGAGATTGCTGTCTTGACACCACTTCACAAGACTTGTCACGTCCTGGTGCTTGAAAATTTGTGAATCCTTTAGAGTTTTCTATATTTCTGCATAAATATGACCTAAAAAATCATCAGATTTTCACACAAGTCCTAAAAGTAGATAAAGAGAACCCAGTTAAACAAATGAGACAAAAATATTATACTTGGTCATTTATTTATTGAGGAAAATGATCCAATATTACATATCTGTGAATGGCAAAAGTATGTGAACCTTTGCTTTCAGTATCTGGTGTGACCCCCTTGTGCAGCAATAACTGCAACTAAACGTTTCCAGTAACTATTGATCAGTCCTGGACACCAGCTTGGAGGAATTTTAGCCCATTCCTCCGTACAGAACAGCTTCAACTCTGGGATGTTGGTGGGTTTCCTCACATGAACTGCTCGCTTCAGGTCCTTCCACAACATTTCGATTGGATTAAGGTCAGGACTTTGACTTGGCCATTCCAAAACATTAACCTTATTCTTCTTGAACCATTCTTTGGGAGAATGTCTTGTGTGCTTAGGGTCGTTGTCTTGCTGCATGACCCACCTTCTCTTGAGATTCAGTTCATGAACAGATGTCCTGACATTTTCCTTTAGAATTCACTGGTATAATTCAGAATTCATTGTTCCATCAATGATGGCAAGCCGTCCTGGCCCAGATGCAGCAAAATAGGCCCAAACCATGATATTACCACCACCATGTTTCACAGATGGGATAAGGTTCTTATGCTGGAATGCAGCGTTTTCCTTACTCCAAACATAACGTTTCTTATTTAAACCAAAAAGTTCTATTTTGTTCTCATCTGTTCACAAAACATTTTTCTAATAACCTTCTGGCTTGTCCATGTGATATTTAGCAAACTGCAGACGAGCAGCAATGTTCTTTTTGGAGAGTAGTGGCTTTCTCCTTGCAACCTTGCCATGCACACCATTGTTGTTCAGTGTTCTCCTGATGGTGGAGTCATGAACATTAACATTAGCCAATGTGAGAGAGGCCTTCAATTGCTTAGCCCATGTTTACATTAGACCGTATCAGCGGATCATCAGATTAACATTTTTAAAACGATTAGTGTGCACACAGCAACACCAATACATGATTTGCGTGCACACAGCAACACCAATACACGGCTCCGCTCGGCTCCGCAGGCATCCTGCGCTCCAAATCACTCCGCCCTGAACAGCGAGTGCCCTCTGGAGGGTGCGCACTCCGGCCCTGCGCAGCTCACACAGCGCGCGAGTGAAGTGCACAACCAGTGATTCGGGACTGAGCTGCTGTGTGTGTGATCCCAGCGCATATCACTTACCACTTGCAAGTGGAAGGATGGCAAGCCTAAAGACAATCATAAGTACACAATGGGCAGTATTTGCATCAGTATTTGCAGTATTTTCATACTTTTATACTCTTTAATGAAAGGTGATACAAGGCGGAAGTCCGCGCCGTTTTTCAGCAGTCGCGTCACATGACCAACGCCAGTGAATCAGGAAGGTGGATGTCACAGTGACGTTGTCCAATGACGACGCCAGCTAGAGCTCAGCACAGCGTATCCGCGTATCTCAATGTTTACACAGCACCGGAGCTGACACGATCTGGATTGAATACGTGGACCCTGGCGGATTCCCGTTTCCTGGCGTTTCCCGGCGGTTTAATGTAAACGGACAGTGCATCCGCGAAGAAAACGAGACAGATACGGTCTAATGTAAACTTGGCCTTAGAAGTTACCCTGGGGTCCTTTGTGACCTCGCCGACTATACATAGTTTTCACATGATGTCACAGAGTCGGGGATTCCCTAGTGGCGGCCATCTTGTGGGGCAAGCTGAACCCAAGCAGGCTATTTAAAGCTAGCAATGGTGCACACCTGTTGTATTCACGGCTGTCGTAATAGGTCAGATGATGACATCAAGCGTAGCTTTTATGGAATTCCCACTGTACGGGAGCACGAAGGCGAGCAAACAAAGAAACTCAGCATACAAAGGAGAAATCTATGGTTTGCGAGAATCAACCGCAAGGATTATCAGCCTTCCAAACACAGCAAAGTCTGCTCCGATCATTTTATAAGTGGTAAGTTATTTAAATAAACAATCAATTGTGTTTAAGTTTGTTTTTGGAAACCAAAACATCGTGTAAACAATCTCTGGAGAATGCCTAACTGGAACCGCTGAGTGTACGTTTACATTGTACACTGACATGGTACTGTAATACCACTAATGGATGTAAAATTTGTCTTAAATCAACTCGATATTATACACACACATATATTTATATGCAGTGTTGAGAGCTCTAAAATTCCAATGTTTACATACCTTGTCTGTAATTAGGACACGACTGTCACTTGTTTTTATATGGTGGACTTCACGGATCCAGCCACAGACAAAATAATTGTATGACTCCAGCGACTTGTATGCTTTGAGGTCGTCAAGTGTGTAGGCACTTTTACTATTCACGAAATAGTTCACAATATCAGGGTACGATCTGGATGGCAGCCCTGCATAGTCACTTGAAAATGCATCTTTGTCCACTTCGTAGGGGTCAATTCCCCCAATCAAGGCCAGTTTGGCTGCATACTGTTGTCGTGAGATGTCGTCCAATGTATCTACATACTTCCGTTTGCTTGATTTTGCCGACATTGATCTTTATTTTAGAAAACTGACTATATAACTTCATAAATTCGTCCGAGATAACGTAGCCGGTAATGGCAATGGTCCATTTTGTTTGCCCCACAAGATGGCGGCTGGGGGACTTTCCCCGGAATGCCGTGATGTCAGTGAAAACTATGTATTACACGCCTTGCTCTTGGAGTGATCTTTGTTGATCAGCCACTCCTGGGGAAGGTAACAATGATCTTGAATTTCCTCCATTTGTACACAATCTGTCTGACTGTGGATTGGTGGAGTCTAAACTCTTTAGAGATGATTTTGTAACCTTTTCTAGCCTGATGAGCATCAACAACACTTTTTCTGAGGTCCTCAGAAATCTCCTTTGTTCGTGCCATGATACACTTCCACAAACATGTCATGAAGATCAGACTTTGATGAAGCCCTGTTCTTTAAATAAAACAAGGGCCCATTCACACCTGATTGTCCTCCCATTGATTGAAAAACACCTGACTCTAATTTCACCTTCAAATTAACTGCCAATCCTAGAGGTGCTAATCCCTCAAAGCATTTCATCACTATGGGAGTCAATGCAACAGGCCGGTAATCATTCAGACAGTTAGCTTTGCCCTTTTTCGACAGTGGAATGATGGTGGTTCTTTTGTAGCAGGTAGGGATTGTGGCTCATGAAAGGGATAAGTTAAATCAAATCAAATCAAAATCAAATCAAGTTTATTTGTACAGCGCTTTTAACAATAAACATTGTCGCAAAGCAGCTTTACAGAATTTGAACGACTTAAAACATGAGCTAATTTTATCCCTAATCTATCCCCAATGAGCAAGCCTGTGGCGACGGTGGCAAGGAAAAACTCCCTCAGACGACATGAGGAAGAAACCTCGAGAGGAACCAGACTCAAAAGGGAACCCATCCTCATTTGGGCAACAACAGACAGCCTGACTATAATATTAACAGTTTTAACAGGTATAACCCTCAACTGTCCTCATGGGGCCGTCCTTCACAGGAGTGGGGCGATAAAACTCCGACCAGACACAGGGCACCAGGATGGATCAAGCAGGTCCGAGGGGCAGAAGAGGCCAGCATCTCAATCCCAGGATCAACATGTAACTCAGAGGGACAGATGGGGGGGGGGAGAGAGAGAGAGAGAGAGAGAAAGAAAACACGTTGTTAGGTATGCCCTAAAAATGACAAGTATTAAATCTGTGTGGTAGGCTCGCAGAGACGAGAGTCTTTACATCAGGCATGACGCACAATGGCATGTTAATATGGTAAAAAATATATCATGACCTGCTCTGGCTGGATGCTTGATTGGGTGATGGGAGCACACTCCTCAGCAATGATGAGATGCAGATGGGACCCTTAGGCCTGGCCAAGACAATTCAGTTACATTTCACCGGGTCTGGGACATGCGACAGAATGTCTGACGGCCGATTCCCTGCAGGCTACGATAGCCAGTCGAGGTCCCCACCGTCTCCACCAAAAGATTTCCTGTTGACTCCATGTAACTCAGAGGGACAGATTTGGGGTGGGGGGGGGAGAGAAAGAAAACACAGGTGGTTAGGTATGCCCAATGTCACCTGAATAAGTAGGAACAGTATACATATTGCACCGAGTACAAGCAGGGACTCTGGCAACTAACTATGACAGCATAACTAAAAGGAGAGAGCCAGAAGGTAACACAGGCATGAGGGAGCCCCGGGACATAAAGCAGCCAGCCACTGCACCGTCAACAAACTCGAGTGAGCAAGCGAGTGGGGACTGACAGCATCCATACATCCCAGTTTACCAAAACACTCTATGTCTGAGGACCCTCCAGATCTACTCCTTTACCTCATAAACACCATTAACAAAAGGCTTGACTAAACAGATATGTTTTCAGCCTAGACTTAAATGCTGAGACTGTGTCTGATTCCCGAACATTACTTGGAAGGCTGTTCCATAACAGTGGGGCTTTGTAAGAAAAGGCTCTGCCCCCTGATGTAGCCTTCACTATACGAGGTACCAGCAGATAGCCTGCACCTTTTGATCTAAGTAGGCGTGGCGGGTCATAGAGGAGCAGAAGTTCACTCAGGTACTGTGGTGCGAGACCATTTAGTGCTTTAAAGGTCAATAGTAGTATTTTATAATCAATACGAAATTTGATTGGGAGCCAATGCAGTGTGGATAAGACAGGCGTGATGTGGTCATATTTTCTAGTTCTAGTAAGGACTCTTGCTGCGGCATTTTGAACTAACTGGAGCTTGTTTATGCACTTATTGGAACATCCAGACAGTAAGGCATTACAATAATCCAACCTGGAGGTAACGAAAGCATGGACTAGTTTTTCTGCATCATGCAATGACATTAAATTTCTTATCTTTGCAATATTTCTGAGATGAAAGAAAGCTATCCGGGTGATGTTATCAATGTGAGTTTCGAATGAAAGACTGGGGTCAATAATCACTCCGAGGTCTTTTACTGCTGCACGTGAAGAAACAGAAAGGCCATCCAGAGTTACTGTGTAATCAGAAAACTTACTTCTAGCTGTATGTGGTCCTAGCACAAGTACTTCAGTCTTGTCAGAGTTAAGCAGAAGGAAATTTATAAGCATCCAGTGTCTAATGTCCTTAACACATTCCTCAATTTTATTAAGCTGGTGTCTCTCATCAGGTTTTGCAGAGACATACAACTGTGTGTCATCAGCATAACAGTGGAAACTAATACAATGTTTATGAATAATATCGCCCAGAGGTAACATATATAGAGAAAAAAGCAGTGGACCCAAGACAGAACCTTGTGGAACACCAAACTTTACCTCGGTACGTCTAGAAATATCACCATTTATATCGACATACTGATAACGATCAGTTAGATAAGACCTGAGCCAGGAGAGGGCCATTCCCTTAACTCCCACAACATTTTCTAGTCTATCCAGAAGAATGGAATGATCAATGGTATCAAATGCTGCACTAAGGTCAAGCAACACAAGTAGCGAGACACAGCCCTGATCAGACGCCAACAGTAGGTCGTTTACTACTTTAACCAGTGCTGTCTCTGTGCTATGATGAGGTCTAAATCCTGACTGATACATTTCATGGATGTTATTCCTATGTAAATATGAGCATAACTGCTGTGCCACAGCTTTTTCAAGGATCTTGGAGATAAAGGGGAGGTTTGATATTGGCCGATAATTGGACAGCTGACAGGGATCAAGGTCAGGTTTTTTAATCAGGGGTTTGATAACTGCTAGTTTAAAGGATTTGGGTACATAGCCAATCATAAGAGAAGAATTTATTATTTTTAGAAGCGGTTCAATTACTCCAGGCATTATCTGTTTGAATAGATGTGTCGGTAAGGGAGCTTTATTAAATATGTCAGCCAGAACATCAACAAGCTCTGGAGCACAGATTTTGAGTGCCTGTCCCACGATGTTATCTGGGCCAGCTGCCTTCCAGGGGTTTATCCTCCTCAGAGACTTTTCCACATCAGCAGATGATATTGTGAACAGTGATGATAAACACTCATTAGACCCCTCCCTGCCCACTGGCTCAGTGTTGTGGGTCTCAAAGTGGGCATAGAATTCATTGAACTCATCTGGTGAGAAGTAGCTGTCAGTGGACATCCCTCTACTTCTGTCTCTGTCACCTGTGATGTTTTCCAGTTCCTGCCACATGTGCCAGGTATCAGCAGTAGTGTAGTGACCCTCCAGTTTCAGTCTGTACTTGTTCTTGGCTTCCGTAATGGCCCTACATAGATTATATCTGGACTTTTTGTAATCACTGGCATCGCCTGAAGCATATGCCTTGGAGCAAGCATAAAGCATGGAGCGAACTTCTGAGTTAATCCAAGATTTTGTGTTTGAATATGACCAGATGTGTTTGTGGGGCACAATGAAGTCAATGCAGGTGCTTATGTAGCTGGAGACTACTGAATTGTATTCCTCCAAGCTGACAGTGCCATCCTCATTCATTGCAGCAGTCTTAAAAACATCCCACTAAGTGCACTGAAACCATTCCCAAAGGTCCTGTTTAGACTCTTCTGTCCATACTTTAACAGTTTTTCTTGCAGTGGGTGCTTGTTTCAGGAGCTGTCTGTATGCTGGTTAGAGGAACACAGAGATATGGTCTGACTGTCCAAAGTGAGGTACAGCCTTGTACACCCCCCTCATGTTGCTGGATACAGTGTGTTTTCCTCTCATGCAGGAAGAGTGACATGTTGTTAATATGTTGGCATCACAGTCTGTAGGTTACAGTGGTTAAAGTCACCAGCCACTATAAACACTGCCTCAGGGTATTTGTTTTCTTGTGTATTTATAGCCTCATGCAATATCCTCAGTGCTGCCATGGGGTTTACATATGAAGGAGTGTAAACAGACAGGTAAACTCCCTTGGCAAGTACGAGGGTCTGCATTTCAGCATTCGGTACTCAATGTCACTCAAACAGTGTTTAATGACAGTCTGCATGTCTGAGCACCATCGGCTGTAAATGCAAATACATGTTCCCTCACCTTTGAGTTTGCCCGATGCTGCTGTGCGGTCCCCTGCGATGAATGGAGTAAGTGTGTAGCCAGATAGCTGATTCTGGGATATTGTCCAATAGCCAAGTCTCAGTGAAAATCAGCCATCTTATTTTCGAGAGAATGGATGTTAGTGAGCAAAAGGCTGGGGAGAGGTGGTCTGCTAGCCTTAGCCTTTAGCCTAGCATGTAGCCCAACTCTCTTGCCTCAGTGCCGCTTTGGTTGCTCCTTCTTTTGGCTGCACCATTCACTCAACTCTGCGGCAAACAGGTCTGGCCTGCAAGAGTCCCGGCAGATAAAATATTATAAAATCCAGAAAGCCAGAGCAGGTCAACACGAGAGATGTAAATGAATATAAATATATTACTGAGGAGGAACAGATCATGTGTTCTAAACAGATACAAAAATGTTAACAGGAGGCACAAGATTCTGGGGTTGTTTTATTTGTTTGATTTCAGAAAACTTTTCAGAAAGACAAGCCCATACCTACTTCAGGTTTAAACACTAATACAAACACAGATATGGATATTCAGAGGACCACACAGTTACAGATACAGATGAAGTCATGATGTTAGACTGTTATTAAACACAATACAAATAGCAGATTGTAAAACAGGTAAGAGTCCAACACAGTCAAGTGCAAAATGAGAGACGAGGGAAAATCCAGAAGAGTAATCAAAAGCAAAGGGTCTAAACACAGCAATGGCAATCACAAACTAAACATGGCTCTGAACTTTGCACTGTGTAAATGTATGTGCTGGTTGAATGTAATCTACAATGAGGAAGTGACCTGGAGGCGGTGTGTTGGAGCTTGGCTAATACTGAGATGATAGTGTCCTCCAGTGGTGAGGAGGCATTGCCCTGTTGTCCTGTGTCTTGGACCAATGTTTTTGTGCCTTTGCAGCAAATGAAAGACTTTCCTGTGCTCCTAGTCCCAGTTTTGTTTTTGTTTCTTGGTTTTGACCTTTGCCTTGATGCAGCATTTATGATTATGGATTATACAGGGAGGCGGCACGGTGGTGTAGTGGTTAGCACTGTCGCCTCACAGCAAGAAAATCCTGGGTTCGAGCTCAGTGGCTGGCAAGGGCCTTTCTGTGTGGAGTTTTCATGTTCTCCCCGTGTCTGCGTGGGTTTCCTCTGGGTACTCTGGTTTCCCCCACAGTCCAAAGACATGCAGGTTAGGTTAACTGGTGGCTCTAAATTGACCGTCGGTGTGAATGGTTGTTTGTCTCTGTGTCAGCCCTGAGATAACCTGGTGATTTGTCCAGGGTGTACCCCACCTCTTGCCCATAGTCAGCTGGGATAGGCTCCAGCTTGCCTGCAACTCTGTAGAACAGGATAAGCGGCTACAGATAATGGATGGATGGATTATCCTGGGTTAAACTTTTCTGTGTTATGACCCATGCTATGGACTGTGGCTTTGATTATTGCATTAATAAACAGATAGCCACTCCCACTACCGCATCTACCCTTGCATGCCTGGCATGTGGGCATACCTTCAAAGCCCAGATTGGCCTCATCAGTCACCGCCAGACCCACAACCAACACCCACCAAATTGAAGTCATGGTCATCTTTAACCCCGAACAACGAACACCAATTAACAGGCTCTGAACACATAAGCACTTACTGTATATCCTTATTGCATTTTGCACTTATTCTTATTTACATGACTCGCTTCTCTGTTTAAGGTGAATCTCCTCCAGTTTCTTTGATCATCCATCCCAACAGAACTCAACACTTTACTTATGAGTCTCTCTTATTGAGCTGTAACTCTACTGACCAGAGTAACTTTACTGGATGGACAGTGAGACGATATGCACACAGTGAGAGAGTGTTAGATTGTTTATGGTGGGGATCAGTTACAGGATCCACATGTGAAATCAGCCCCCTCTCTACATTAGATACTGGAGTTTACTGGTGTCACTCTGAATCTGGAGAAAACAGGAATCCTGTTAACATCACAGTGCAGAGTGAGTCTTCATGTCATGTGTTTATTATTAAAGGAAAAGGGAAATGTTTCATTACAGAATATTCAGAACTCTGAGTTTCCAACTGGGAAAAACTGTTCAAGAAGACAAAAATATCTGGGTTTGGTTGTTCAAAACAGGTTATTTTAACGGCAAGTTCACTTGTAACAATCCGTTAAAATTTTAACCTGCCGTTAGTTAACCAGCCATTAAAAAATCATTTATTGAAACTAATTTAACCATACCATTAGCAAACCAATTGGTTTAGCTTTAACCATTTGGTTATGATGTCACACTGTGTCAAAATCAATCCCACAACACCACGCCCACCATTGCAACAACATGGCTGATTTTACGTCTGCTTCACTTGACTGTTCTTTGATGAAGAAATGAAAGAAGAGAAACAACTTTCCTCCAGATGAAGAAAATTTGATACAATGGTGGAGGAGAATCATCAAATCCTCACCTCTAAACACAGCAGCAACGTAACCAATAAGAAGAGGGCAGCTTTATGTATGTCATCATGAAGCCATGTAATGTACTGATTGGACTTGGACACAAGGACATTTGTCACTTCATTAACCACTCTTCTAACAGTTCCTTTCTCAATGCCATTGTATCGCCGATGACTTGGAAAAAACTGCCACTTGCATAAAATCTAAGGACAATGAGCACCTGCTCCTCAATGGACAATGCATGGCTTCTTCATGTTGGGCATTCCAAATCTTCTTGCAACAAATCAAATATATGACAGAGAGATTCTCTACCAGATTGGGACCAATGTTGAAGTTCTGTGTCATTATAACTCGTTTGGTCCTCGTCTGAATTGGTTTGGACGGTGTGCATTAACAATCGGGAACATGCCAGCAGCGTTTGCCTGTAAGAGGAACACCATTTTGATGTTTATATAACCACTTGGTTAAAAGATAATGGAGGCTGGGAGATGTGTTAACTTTAACCATTTGGTGAACTTTAATGGAGTTTTGAACAGCAGTTTAACAGTAGATTATATTTAACATAATGCTAATAGCAATTTAACCATTGGTTAAAAGATATCCATGTTTTGAACAACCAGACCCTGGATTTTACTTTCTTTCTGAGTATGGATATGTTTATGCTGTTACTTTCCAGACTGAGTATGAGGACATGCTTCCAGATACCCACACTGATAATGATAACAAAATGAGTATTTTATTGAGTATTAATCAATCAGGGATGTCACAAAGCATTTTATTTATCTGTGTTTATGTTGATTGCTGCTGTGTGCAGCAAATTTATTGTTTGGTTTCTGATTAATATGTTCTGGTATTAAAACAGTGTTTGTAATAGAGAGTGCAAGGTGGCAACCTGAGTCATATCAGTGAGTTTAGTGATTAGAAATGTGCTGTGAATTTCACCTTCACTCGCAAGTAAAGTGTAGACGGTGTGGAGCGAGGGGAAAGGAAGTATGGCTCAGTGCTGTCATGTGTGACAGTTTCTCTACACACTCTCTTCACTATTCACTGATACTGCTCTACATACATGTCAACCCCTCACGGCTCTCACCTGTACTCCCTGGTAAAGAAATCCATAATTTCCATACCAAATCCATAGTAATATTTCATGCATAATAAAAATGTATCAGATCTTACCTAATATATGCAGTGGTTTATTTCTGTACATCCATATGTACTGTTAACACTCAATTAAACAACAGTCAGTGTTTTCTTAACCCTATATCAGTTCAACAAAATTTAGTGTCTCTTCTCACATAATCCAATAATTTGGAGTTCACTTGGCACATTGTTCAGCAATGTTCCTGATTGTATGAACATGTTGCACTTCTACCCAACTTTACATGTTCATGGGTTATCTCTAATTTGCAGCATAAGTCACTGTTCATCTTGGTCTGCAGGAGTGCAGTTAGAGTATCTGCATTCATATTTCAGACATTATCAATACGAAAGGAAATATTAATTCCACATAATTACAAATGTTTTTAAAACAAATTACATGCAACTTATATTAAAAGGAATATTTCAGACATAATTAACACAAAAGGGATAATATTTATTTCTCATAAATAACATACTTAAATGATATGCAACTTTTTAACATGTATACTTCAGACAATCATACAAAGGAGATAATTGTGTGTAACATTAGAGTTAAAGAATTTATTTTTATTCATATATTAAAGCCTATTTACAAATACATAATCACATCAGGCATTTAATTTTTTTCTCATCTCTTGATTTTAAATGATCATCTCATTTATTAGTATTACGATCATCATGCATCTTTAAAACAAAGTTATATTTCAGAAATTATTCATACAAATAGAAATGTATTTATTCTATATTCATTAAAATGGACATAACATACTTACTGTAATACTTCATCCAAAGTTTTGAAAACTGACTCCACTGTACCAATGTTATACACTGGCATGTCCAAAATTCTGGATCGAGCCCCAACATTCACGTCAAAAATTCGGACAAGCACTGCCAGTCTCTTGTCACTCTTTTTATCATTTCTTTCATCAATCATTACAGAAAAGGGCATAGTCTTACAATGATCTATCACTGGAGAAGTGGCCTCTGGTGCTAGACTTCGTTTTATAATCTGAGTCGCCTTGGTCCGTTTACAGCTGAATTTCTTTGCTAGATCACTATCTGGAAATAGTGTAGAGACGAGTTCTGTGAAATGGTCTGCGACGGACATCGGGAGGTTGTGTTGAGCAATGAAATTGCAAAATGCCACTTCTGATTTTAAGATAGTGTCAGATACAACCTTTGTTGGCTTTTGCGTGAAGAAATTAATTGACAGCTGTCTCTTTTTCTGGTTTGCATTCTTCACATGCATTTGAGATTTCATGTGTTCCCTCACGTCGTAAATTCCAGAAGCAAACACTTTCACGTCTCTACAACAAATTGTGCAGTTGACATGCTCGGCACCCATTTTGGAAGCGATAATTATTCCATTGAATGTTTCTGTCCATTCGGGAAGAAAGCGACCTCCAGTTTTAGATGTTTTGAGTTTTTTCTTCGGTGGTGACGACATCTTGACCTCTTGACCTGTCTATTGTTACGCTACATGTGCTGTTATTTCCTGCTCGGTGTGCAGGAAAATCACAATTGCGCATGCTCAGACATTTGGAATGGCTTGTTGGTACTAGCGGAAGTACCGGTTGAGTAATTCTAAATGTAGAAAATGGCGGCTCCCATGCATTTTCGTATTTCATGACGAGTTTTTTTATGGTAATAAATCAAAATAATTTTAAGGTGAAAATGTAGAAAAATCCATAGTTGAATACCACTATGCCCGTACCATTTTTAAAATGCCAAAATCCGTAGGGAATACGGGAAATCCGTAGGGGTTGACATGTATGGCTCTGTGCACTCGGGGGTCACCCTCACACTCTCTGTTAAATATCATGTTTAAACAGTATAATGTGTTTTGTCAGGTTATTCATCAGGCTTGTAATACTCGAGTCCAGGACTCGGACTTGACTTGGACTTGAGCACTGATGACTCAGACTTGGACTTATGCATTAACTGCATTAGGACTCGGAAATTGGAGACAATGACTTGGATTTTTTTCTTTATTTTTTTGTAACATGCCATAATAATTTAGCATAAGATATTTATATCTTCATTAATTTTGTACTAATTTCGTGCAAGAGTGTCACACCTGTGCGCCTTGGCAAATGCATCAGATAGACTCTTGGGTGTGCTCTGGACAGCGCACGCACCAGACGGACTCTTGTGTGAGTGCCGTTAATGGCTCACACCTGCACAGGATTAAAGCGCAATCAGCGCGCCTATATAAAAACTGTGAAAACACACTTATTTTGTGAAGTATTGAGTTGCATTGCTGACACATTACCAAGCCTTATTTCCTTGTTTGGTTTCCTGATTTCCTGTTTCTCATCTTTGATTCTGCAGAGTCTACGATAGCCTGTTTGTGCCTCATTCAACCTATTGCCTGTCTCACTGTTTTACGATTTTGCCTGCCGTTCTGGATTGTTTACCTGTCTTCACTTGTATTAATAAACACGCTTTCTGCACTTGCATCCATCTCCCAACCATTTCTGACAGAATACTTCACACTCCCTGACAAAGAGAATGCACATTCACCCGTTCATATGTCATGTTCAGGAACAAACTAATGTTAATGGCGCTGAAACAGACACCATCAAATGGTGTGGTTGGAGTCTTGGACTCTGACTCAACTTGGATCAGTAGTGGACTTGACTTGAAATTTTCTTGAATGACTTGGACTTGACTCAGACTTGAACACTAGGGACTCGAAACTGGACTCAGACTCGAGGTTTAGTGACTCGACTAGCTACAACACTGTTACTCATACTGTAGACAGATGCTGTAGTTTCTCCTCTTGATATTTTCACAGAACCCAGTTTGAAGTCGGCTTTCCTTTGATCATTGATCGTGAAATATTTCCAGATCACTTTCATTTTATGTCATCTGTTCATTCGTGTGACAACATACACAAGGATTATCTGACATAGGAGCACATCACATGTTTGTCTCAGAGTTGTATTTTTTATTAAAATTAACTAAGAATGAACATGATACCTGATGCCAATTCTGATGCAGCTGTAATTCATGCTGTGGAGACAGTTTAAGTCCACAGCCCACAGGTTTAAGTTATATACAGATTAAATAGAGAGAGCATTTATTTACAGTGGTGCTTGAAAGTTTGTGAACCCTTTAGAATTTTCTATATTTCTGCATAAATATGACCTAAAACATCATCAGATTTTCACACAAGTCCTAAAAGTAGATAAAGAGAACCCAGTTAAACAAATGAGACAAAAATATTATACTCGGTCATTTTATTTATTGAGGAAAATGATCCAATATTACTTATGTGAGTGGCAAAAGTATGTGAACCTCTAGGATTAGCAGTTAATTTGAATATGAAATTAGAGTCAGGTGTTTTCAATCAATGGGATAACAATGAGGTTTTGAGTGGGCACCCTGTTTTATTTAAAGAACAGGGATCTATCAAAGTCTGATCTTCACAACACATGTTTGTGGAAGTGTATCATGGCACGAACAAAGGAGATTTCTGAGGACCTCAGAAAAAGCGTTGTTGATGCTCATCAGGCTGGAAAAGGTTACAAAATCATCTCTAAAGAGTTTGGACTCCACCAATCCACAGTCAGACAGATTGTATACAAATGGAGGAAATTCAAGACCATTGTTACCTTCCCCAGGAGTGGTCGACCAACAAAGATCACTCCAAGAGCAAGGCGTGTAATAGTCTGCAAGGTCACAAAGCACCCCAGGGTAACTTCTAAGCAACTGAAGGCCTCTCTCACATTGGCTAATGTTAATGTTCATGAGTCCACCATCAGGAGAACACTGAACAACAATGGTGTGCATGGCAGGGTTGCAAGGAGAAAGCCACTGCTCTCCAAAAAGAACATTGCTGCTCATCTGCAGTTTGCTAAAGATCCCGTGGACAAGCCAGAAGGCTATTGGAAAAATGTTTTGTGGACGGATGAGACCAAAATAGAACTTTTTGGTTTAAATGAGAAGCGTTATGTTTGGAGAAAGGAAAACACTGCATTCCAGCATAAGAACCTTATCCCATCTGTGAAACATGGTGGTGGTAGTATCATGGTTTGGGCCTGTTTTGCTGCATCTGGGCCAGGACGGCTTGCCATCATTGATGGAACAATGAATTCTGAATTATGCCAGCGAATTCTAAAGGAAAATGTCAGGACATCTGTTCATGAACTGAATCTCAAGAGAAGGTGGGTCATGCAGCAAGACAATGACCCTAAGCACACAAGTCGTTCTACCAAAGAATGGTTAAAGAAGAATAAAGTTAATGTTTTGGAATGGCCAAGTCAAAGTCCTGACCTTAATCCAATCGAAATGTTGTGGAAGGACCTGAAGCGAGCAGTTCATGTGAGGAAACCCACCAACATCCCAGAGTAGAAGCTGTTCTGTACAGAGGAATGGGCTAAAATTCCTCCAAGCCGGTGTGCAGGACTGATCAACAGTTACCGGAAACGTTTAGTTGCAGTTATTGCTGCACAAGGGGGTCACACCAGATACTGAAAGCAAAGGTTCACATACTTTTGCCACTCACAGATACAGTGGGGCAAAAAAGTATTTAGTCAGTCACCAATTGGGCAAGTTCTCCCACTTAAAAAGATGAGAGAGGCCTGTAATTTTCATCATAGGTATACTTCAACTATGAGAGACAAAATGAGAAAAAAAAATCCAAAAAATCACATTGTCTGATTTTTAAAGAATTTATTTGCAAATTATGGTGGAAAATAAGTATTTGGTCAATAACAAAAGTTCATCTCAATACTTTGTTATATACCCTTTGTTGGCAATGACAGAGATCAAACGTTTTCTGTAAGTCTTCACAAGGTTTTCACACACTGTTGCTGGTATTTTGGCCCATTCCTCCATGCAGATCTCCTCTAGAGCAGTGATGTTTTGGGGCTGTCACTGGGCAACACGGACTTTCAACTCCCTCCAAAGATTTTCTATGGGGTTGAGATCTGGAGACTGGCTAGGCCACTCCAGGACCTTGAAATGCTTCTTACGAAGCCACTCCTTCGTTGCCCGGGCAGTGTGTTTGGGATCATTGTCATGCTGAAAGACCCAGCCACGTTTCATCTTCAATGCCCTTGCTGATGGAAGGAGGTTTTCACTCAAAGTCTCACGATACATGGCCCCATTCATTCTTTCCTTTACACGGATCAGTCGTCCTGGTCCCTTTGCAGAAAAACAGCCCCAAAGCATGATGTTTCCACCCCCATGCTCCACAGTAGGTATGGTGTTCTTTGGATGCAACTCAGCATTCTTTCTCCTCCAAACACGACAAGTTGAGTTTTTACCAAAAAGTTCTATTTTGGTTTCATCTGACCATATGACATTCTCCCAACCCTCTTCTGGATCATCCAAATGCGCTCTAGCAAACTTCAGATGGGCCTGGACATGTACTGGCTTAAGCAGGGGGACACATCTGGCACTGCAGGATTTGAGTCCCTGGCGGCATAGTGTGTTACTGATGGTAGCCTTTGTTACTTTGGTCCCAGCTCTCTGCAGGTCATTCACTAGGTCCCCCCGTGTGGTTCTGGGATTTTTGCTCACCGTTCTTGTGATCATTTTGACCCCACGGGGTGAGATCTTGCGTGGAGATTGAGGGAGATTATCAGTGGTCTTGTCTGTCTTCCATTTTCTAATAATTGCTCCCACAGTTGATTTCTTCACACCAAGCTGCTTACCTATTGCAGATTCAGTCTTCCCAGCCTGGTGCAGTTTTACAATTTTGTTTCTGGTGTCCTTTGACAGCTCTTTGGTCTTGGCCATAGTGGAGTTTGGAGTGTGACTGTTTGAGGTTGTGGACAGGTGTCTTTTATACTGATAACGAGTTCAAACAGGTGCCATTAATACAGGTAACGAGTGGAGGACAGAGGAGCTTCTTAAAGAAGTTGTTACAGGTCTGTGAGAGCCAGAAATCTTGCTTGTTTGTAGGTGACCAAATACTTATTTTACCGAGGAATTTACCAATTAATTCATTAAAAATCCTACAATGTGATTTCCTGGATTCTTTCCCCCCATTCTGTCTCTCATAGTTGAAGTGTACCTATGATGAAAATTACAGGCCTCTCTCATCTTTTTAAGTGGGTGAACTTGCACAATTGGTGGCTGACTAAATACTTTTTTGCCCCACTGTATGTAATATCGGATCATTTTCCTCAATAAATAAATGACCAAGTATAATATTTTTGTCTCATTTGTTTAACTGGGTTCTCTTTATCTACTTTTAGGACTTGTGTGAAAATCTGATGATGTTTTAGGTCATATTTATGCAGAAATATAGAAAATTCTAAAGGGTTCACAAACTTTCAAGCACCACTGTATATTGTAAATGTGATTTTCTGTGTTCTAGATGCTCTTGTGATCCTGGAGAGTCCTGTCCATCCTGTGACTGAGGGACATCCTCTGACTCTACGCTGTTTATATCGAAATCCAAAGCCCTCAAACCTCCGAGCTGATTTCTATAGAGATGAATCAGTCCTCCAGACACAGACTACAGGAGAGATGATAATCCATAATATCTCAAAGTCAGATGAAGGTTTCTACCACTGTAAATATCCAGAGGGAGAAGAGTCACTGAAAAGCTGGGTCTCAGTCAGACATGAGAAACCTTGTGAGAATTTCTTTTTATTTGATTCTCTTTTGAATAACACAGTTTAAATGTAGAGTGTTTTAAAGTTAAATTCTGCTCTCTTTTTCTCCTCAGTCCCAGGATTTAGATCCAGTGGTGGAACAGTAGGAGTGGCTGTGGGCTTGGGATTTTTGTTCATCAGTTTACTGATCTTAATGATCCTGCTGTGGTCCTACAAAAGAAAGAAAGGTCTGATAACTGCTTTATCTCTTTTATGTTGAATATAATCAGAATTAAAAGTAACAGTTTTTTAACGGTTGTTACTTAAAAATTTAAAAAAAATGATGCATCACATAATTGTTTTATTGTTTTTCTTTTTCTTTTCTTTTTTTCAAATTCTCAGGAATTATTTTGGGTGTTTGATCTGTTGAGTCATAGTGAACCCAGTTTAATAATAGAATCTGACTTTTTGCTCAATCATTAAGTTTGTAAATTTAAGTTGTAAATATTACTTTACTGCAGGTTGTGCAGTTCAGACATGTAGTTACAGTCATCTAACTCCATATTGTGATGAGAATTATATCCATAGTTATTATTTGTATCTATTTATATTGTGTAATTGATCTTTTGTAGAGACTATGTTCTTTACACTGTAATCAGGGCTGTGTAAAATAAACTGCTTCTTTTCCTATTTACACCTTGTTCAGATGTAGAATCTGTCTCCCTCTATAGAAAAGCAGCAAAAAAACAATCAGACATCAGAGCAGAACCAGAGACAGTCAGGAGCTGAAGACTCTCAGTCAGGATATACAGCACTTCAGGCTGGTCAGACACTGTCTTAATGACTTTTTATTTCTACATCTATTCATAGAAACTCACATCTTTCTTTGAAATTCATTGTAAAATTATCATCTCTTTAATATGTAAAATTCATGAAATCCATTTAATTTGTTTGAAATCTATTATGTGTTGGAATCTACAGTCAGGCGGCACGGTGGTGTAGTGGTTAGTGCTGTTGCCTCACAGCAAGAAGGTCCGGCTTCGAGCCCCATGGCCGGCGAGGGCCTTTCTGTGCGGAGTTTGCATGTTCTCCCCGTGTCCACGTGGGTTTCCTCCGGGTGCTCCGGTTTCCCCCACAGTCCAAAACATGCAGGTAAGGTTAACTGGTGACTCTAAATTGACCGTAGGAGTGAATGGTTGTCTGTGTCTACAGTGGTGCTTGAAAATTTGTGAACCCTTTAGAATTTTCTATATTTCTGTATAAATAGGCCCTAAAACAACATCAGATTTTCACACGTCCTAAAAGTAGATAAAGAGAACCCACTTAAACAAATTAAACAAAAATATTAGAATTGGTCATTTATTTATTGAGGAAAATGACCCAATATTACATATCCGTGAGTGGCAAAAGTATGTGAACCTTTGCTGTCAGTATCTGGTGTGACCCCCTCGTGCAGCAATAACTGCAACTAAATGTTAGTGGTAACTGTTGATCAGTCCTGCACACCAGCTTGGAGGAATTTTAGCCCATTCCTCCATACAGAACAGCTTCAACTCTGGGATGTTGGTGGATTTCCTCACATGAACTGCTCGCATCAGGTCCTTCCACAACAATTTGATTGGATTAAGGTCAGGACTTTGACTTGGCCATTCCAAAACATTAACTTTATTCTTCTTTAACCATTCTTTGGTAGAACGACTTGTGTGCTTAGGGTCGTTGTCTTGCTGCATGACCCACATTCTCTTGAGATTCAGTTCATGGACTGATGTCCTGACATTTTCCTTTAGAATTCACTGATATAATTCAGAATTCATTGTTCCATCAATGATGGCAAGCCGTCCTGGCCCAGATGCAGCAAAACAGGCCCAAACCATGATACTACCACCACCATGTTTCACAGATGGGATAAGGTTCTTATGCTGGAATGCAGTGTTTTCCTTTCTCCAAACATAATACTTCTCATTTAAACCTAAAAGTTCTATTTTGCTCTCATCTATCCACAAAACATTTTTCCAATAGCCTTCTGGCTTGTCCACATGATCTTTAGCAAACTACAGATGAGCAGCAATGTTCTTTTTGGGGCGCAGTGACTTTCTCCTTGTAACCCTGCCATGCACACCATTGTTGTTCAGTGTTCTCCTGATGGTGGACTCATGGACATTGGCTAATGTTAATGTGAGAGAGGCCTTCAGTCGCTTAGAAGTTACCCTGGGGTCTTTTGTGACCTCACCTACTATTACATGCCTTGCTCTCAGAGTGATCTTTGTTGGTCAAGGGGAGGGTAATAATAGTCTTGAATTTCCTCCATTTGTACACAATCTGTCTGACTGTGGATTGGTGGAGTCCAAACTCTTTAGAGATGGTTTTGTAACCTTTTCCAGCCTGATGAGCATCAACAACGCTTTTTCTGAGGTCCTCAGAAATCTCCTTTGTTCGTGCCATGATACACTTCCACAAACAGGTGTTATGAAGATCAGACTTTGATAGATCTCTGTTCTTGAAATGAAACAGGGTGTCCACTCACACCTGATTGTCATCCCATTGATTGAAAACACCTGACTCTAATTTCACCTTCAAATTAACTGCTAATCCTAGAGGTTCACATACTTTTGCCACTCACAGATATAAAATATTGGATTATTTTCCTCAATAAATAAATGACCAAGTATAATATTTTTGTCTCGTTTGTTTAACTGGGTTCTCTTTATCTACTTTTATGACTTGTGTGAAAATCTAATGATGTTTGAGGTCATATTTATGCAGAAATATAAAAAATTCTAAAGGGTTCACAAACTTTCAAGCACCACCATATGTGTCAGCCCTGTGATGACCTGGCGACTTGTCCAGGGTGTACCCCGCCTTTCGCCCATAGTCAGCTGGGATAGGCTCCAGCTTGCCTGCGACCCTGTAGGACAGGATAAAGCGGCTAGAGATAATGAGATGAGAACGAGAATCTACAGTCACGTTTATTAACCCCATGTGCAGAAAAGTTGGGATATTTTTAAAAATCCATCCATCCATTTATCCATCCATTTTCTTCCACTTATCTGAGGTTGGGCCACGGTGGTAGCAGGCTTAGCAGGGTATTCCAGGCATCCCTCTCCCCAGCAATGCTTTCCAGTTCCTCCTGGGGGATCCCAAGATGCTCCCAGGCCAGGTGAGATTTATAATTTCTCCAGCATGTTCTGGGTCTACTCTGAGGTCTCCTTCCAGTTGGACATGCCTGGAAAACCTTCAAAGGAAGGCACTCAGGAGGCATCCTAATGAGATGCCCAAACCACCTCAGCTGACTCCTTTTGACATGAAGGAACAGTGGCTCTGTTGCGAGATCCCTCCAGATGTCTGAGCTCCTCACCCTATCTCTAAGGGTGAGCCCAGCCAACCTACAGAGAAAACTCATTTCAGCCACTTGTATCCACGAGCTCATCATTTCTGTCACTACCCAAAGCTCATGACCATAGGTGAGGGTTGGAATGCAGATTGACTGGTAAATCGAAAGCTTTGCCTTCTGGGTCAGCTTTCTCTTCACCATAATGGTCCAGTACAATGTCCACATTACTGCTGATGCTGCCCCAATCTGCCTGTCCATCTCATGATCCATTTTACCATCAGTCGTGATCAAGACCCCAAGATACTTGAACTCCTTCACTTGGGGCAGCAACTCATTCCCAACCCTGAGGAAGCACTCCACTGTTTTCCAGCAGAGAACCATGGCCTTAGACTTGGAGGTGCTGATTCTCATCCCAGCTGCAAACCATCCCACTGCATGCTGAAGGTCATGCTCTGAAGAAGACAACAGAACTACATCTGCAAAGAGCAGAGATGCAGTTCTTAGGTTCCCAAACCGGACACCCTCCACACCCCAGCTGAGCCTTGAGATCCCATCCATGAATATCACAAACAAGATCGGTGACAAGGGGCAGTCTTGGTGGAGTCCAACACCCACCAGAAACGTGTTTGAATTTATACCAAGAATATGGACACAGCTTAAACTTTGGTTGTACAAGGACTGGAAGACTCGTAGCAATGACCCTGATACCCCATACTCCCGCAGTGCCCCCCATAAGAGCCCCCGGGGGACATGGTCATAAGCCTTTTCCAAATCTACTAAACATATGTACACTGGATGGTCATACTCCCATGAACCTCCCAACAACCATGCCAGGGTAAAGAACTGGTCCACCATTCCATGGCCAGGACAGAATCCGCATTGCTTCTCCTGAGTCTGAGGTTTGACAATCAATTGGAGCCTCATTTCCAGCACCCTGGAATAAACTTTCCAGGGGACACTGAGCAGTGTTATACCCCTTTAATTGGAGCACACTCTCTGGTCCCCCTTTATAAAAAAAAAAGGAACCACCACCCCGGTTTGCCACTCCACAGGCATTGTACCTGACCTCCATGCAACATTGAAGAGGCATGTCAGCCAAGACAGCCCAACAATGTCCAGAGCCTTCAGCATCTCAGGGTGAATCTCATCCATCCCTGGCGCCTTGCCACCAAGGAGCTTCTTAACTACCTCAGTGACCTCTGCCAGAGATATGGGTGAAGCTTCCCCCGAGTCCTCAGACTCCGCCTACTCCATGGAGGATGTGTAGGATGGGTTCAGGAGCTCCTCAAAGTGCTCCTTCCACCACCTGACAATATCCCCAGTTTGGGTGAGCACAGCCTGAGGCAAGCTCTGCTTCCCCTTCCTGAGTCATCAAATGGTTTGCTAGAACTTCCTTGAGGCCAACCAAAAGTCCTTCTCCATGGCCTCCCTGAACTCTTCCCACAGCTGGGTTTTTGCTTCAGCAACTGCTGAAGCTGCAGTCCTTCTGGCCTCCTGGTACCTGCCTGCTGCATCAAGGGACCCCTGGGCCAACCATGCCTGAAAGACCTCTTTCTTCAACTTGACGGCTTCCTTCATCATCAGTGTCCACCAGCAGTTTCTTAGGTTATTGCCACAACAGGCACTGATGACCTTTTTGCCACAGCTCCTACTAGCTGCCTCTACAATGGAGGCTTTGAATATGGTCCATTCAGATTCCATGTCGCCAACCTCCCCTGGGATGCATGAAAGGCTCTTCCAGAGGTGGGAATTGAAGATCCTACGAAAAGACGACTCCATCAGACATTTCCAGTTCACCCTCACTATATGCTTGGGTTTGCCAAGTCTGTCTGGCAGCCTCCCCACCATCTGATCCAACTCACCACCAGGTGGTGTTCAGTTGACAGCTCTGCTCCTCTCTTCACCCAAGTGTCCAAGACATACGGCCGCAGATCTGATGATATGACCACAAAGTCGATCATTGATCTTTGGCCGAAGGTGTTCTGATACCAGGCACACTTATGAACCACCTTATGCTTGAACATGGTGTTTATTATGGTCAATCCAGGACAAGCACAGAAGTCCAACAACAACAAAACCCCAGTTGGGTTTAGATCAGGCAGGCCGTTCCTTCCAATCACCTCCTTCCATGTTTCTCCATTATTACCCATGTGAGCATTGAAGTCCCCCAGGAGAACTATAGAGTCCTCAGGTTGCACCCCTTCCAGGACACCACCCAGCAACTGCAAGAATGCAGAATACTCTGCACTGCTGTTTGGTGCATAAGCACAAACAACAGTCAGAATTTTCCTCTCAGCGACTTGCAGTGGCATAGAGGCAACCCTCTTGTTCTCCGGGGAGAACTCCAACACAGTGGTGCTTAGCCAGGGGCTCGTGAGTATCCCCACACCTGCCTGACACCTCTCACCCTGGACAACTCTGGAAAAGAAGAGTCCAACCCCTCTCCAGGAGTTTGGTTCCAGAACAGGTGCTATGCGTGGAGGTGAGCCCAACTATACCTAGTTGGTACCGCTCCACCTCCTGCACCAGCTCCAGTTCCTTCCCTGCCAGACAGGTGACCTTCCATGTCTCAAGAACTAGACTGCACTGCCGAGGATCAGCACACCCAGGTTCCCACCTTTGCCTGCTACCCAGCTCACAATGCATCCAACCCTGGCAAGCTTCCCTCCCAGGTCTGCCTCCAGGAGCAAGCCCCAGTTTCCCACTCTCAGGCAAGGTGCTGCAGCTCTTACTTCATTGTTTCATCAGGGTCCATGAATTGTTCTTAATCTGGCCCCTCCCCTGGAACCAATTTGCCTTGGGAGACCCTACCAGGGGCTAATGCCCTTGACAACCCAGCTCCCAGGATCTCCGGGACACTCAAATCCCTCCACCACGTTAAGGTGGAGATACTTTAAAGGAAAATAATAAAAAATAGTTACTTTTTTCCCAAAATGCAATAAAAATATCTGTGATGTGTTAATTCATGTGAACCTTTATTTAACTGACAAAAATACAAAGAAAAGATTTTCAATAGTTTTACTGACCAACTTAATTGTATTTTGTAAATATAAAGAAAGTTAGAATTTCATACCTGCAACACACTTAAAAAAGTTGGTACATAGGCAAAATAAGACTGAAAGGTTAATAGGATATTCAAGTACCACCATTTGGGAAGACTCCACAATAAGCAGGTTAATTGGTATCATGATTGGATATAAAAGGAGCAGCATCAAAGGCTCAGTCTTTGCAAGCAAGGATGGGTCATGGCTCATTCCTTTGTGCTAAAATTCATGAGAGACTTGTTAGTCAATTCAAAAAGAACATTTCTCAATGCAAGAATTTAGGGCTTTCAAAATCTACAGCACATAATATTATGAAACGATTCAGGGAATTCAGAGACATCTCAGTGTGTAAAGGGCAAAGTCGCAAACCACTGTTGAATGTGCATGACCTTCGAGCCCTCAGGTGGCACTGCCTGAGGAACTGGCATTCTAATGTGACAAATAGCCACATGGGCTTGGGAGTACTTCTGAAAACTGATGTCACTCAATGCTATCTGCCACTGCATCCAGAAATGCAACCTGAATCTGTATCACACAAGGAGGAATCCATTCATCAATTCTATGCAGAAACGCTGCCAATTTCTCTGGGCCTGAACTCATTTCAGATGGACTGGAAGACAGTGGAAATGTGTGCTGTGGTTAGATGAGTCCACATTTCAGCTTGTTTTTGGGAAAACTGGATGTCAGGTTCTCAGTGCCAAAGGTGAACACAGCCATCCAGTTTGTTATCAGAGAAAGATGCAAAAGTCAGCATCTGTGATGGTATAGGCGGCATCAGTGCCCACGTCATGGGGGATTTGTATGTGTGTGAAGGTACCACTAATATATTGGGGCATATATTAGGATTTTAGAGTGACCTATTCATCAAGGCAACGTCTCTTCCTGAGAAGTCCATGTTTATTTCAGCAGGACAATGCCAGACATAATTCTGCATGGGCTACAACAGCATGGCTTCATAGATACAGGGTGCGTGTGCTTGACTGGCCTGCTGCCAGTCCAGATCTGTCTTCTATTGAGAATGTATGGCACATCATGAAGAGGAGAATCGGACAATGGCGACCATGGATTGCTGAGCAGCTGAAGTCTTGTATCAAGCAAGAATGGACAAACATTCTAATTGCAAAACTCCAACAATTAGTATCCTCAGATCCCCATGATTAAAAAGCATTATTAAAAGAACAGTGGTGTAACACAATGGTAATCATGCTTCTGTCCCAACTTTTTTTTGAGTGTGTTACAGGCATCAAATTCTAACTTCATTCATATTTACAAAATATAATTAAGTTGGTCAGTAAAACTACTAAAAAAATTTTTCTTTGTATTTTTGTCAGTTATCACTAGGCATATCAGATGCTCACTGGCTGCGCTGTGAAAATTGTGCATGTAGATGCTCATCTGAGTTTCCAAATGGATCATTGCTTAACTCTTAAATATTTTCTGTTGTGAATACTATCATTAAAAAGCTTATAATCTCTGCTTTCCAAAGAAATTTATCTTGTTAAGATCTGTTCAGTACTTTGGGAGTAACGGCGGGTTGAAGTTGGTACAACAGAGCACACTGTCTGCTTGCATGACATTGGGAAATTGCCAGTGCTTTTTGAGTCACAGGAAATCGGTGAGGCTCTCTCTCTTCTGATTGGTTTCCAACTGGGTTACTTGTGAATATCAATCAAATAACTTTTATCGGGATGTTCTCTAGCTCTCACTGTTTCTGATGACGTATTCAGCAAAATTTTCCATCTGCCAGTTTTGATGTAATGCCTAATTATGCCTAGTTATGCCTAATATGATGTTTTACCTAATTAGCATAATTAATACTACTTAAATACTACTTTGCATCATTGGTTTTTACTAATTTTTCAAACTTTGCATTCAGTATACAACCATCTACAGTATGTACCTGCCAATTTCTATGTAAGTATCTTGAAAAAAAAACCCAAAAAAGTTAAGAAAAAACATTTCATCTCAGTTTTCTAAATATTAAGCCATTTTTAAATCTTTGATTTGTAATATCTCAAGAATGGATAAACATATTTTAATTCTGTAAAGAGTATGTTATTTAGCATTCAATTCTGAATACAGTGAGGGCATTTTCAAGCGATTTGGATTTGATTTAGAATTTTCAACTGATATGCCTACTATCACAGAAGTTCATGTAAATTAACAAATCACAGATTTTTGTTTTTATTGCATTTTGAACTAGATAGAAATCGATGCCAACGACGTCGATGGGGATGCCTCCGCCTGGTAGACTACACGCCTTATTAAGTTGTGATTAAGTTTATGTCAACTTGGTATTTAGTGTTATTAACGAAAGCGGAAATAGCTACTCACATTTACCACGTAGGTGACCTTATTCTCTAGGCAGTTCATCTTTGTCTACAACTGCACAGATGCTGAAAGATATTGTGTTAACAACGCTTTGGGATGAGCATTTGACCTAACAGTAACTTCACCTTTTGACTTCAAAATCTAAAGTTCATCTTTGTCCAAGTGCTGAATATTAAGTGACTTTCCTTTCATTTGCTATTGAGATATTGCGTTCACAAGGTTTTGGGGCAGACATGTGACCTCAAAGTAACCTTGACCTTTGGCCTTCATATTCTTATCATTTCATCTTTGTCCCCAGGTGCACAAATGCTGAAAGTGTGGTGAAATTCCTTTTATTAGCCTTTGAGATATTGTGTTCACAAGGTTTTTGAACAGACATTTGACCTCACAGTGATCTTGACTTTTGCCCTTTTGATCTCAAAATCTAATCAGTTCATCTTTGTCTCCAAATGCACAAATGCTGAAAGTTTGGTGAAATTACTTGTATTAGCCTTGGAGATATTGTGTTCACAAGGTTTTTGGACAGACATTTGACCTCACAGTGACCTTGACCCTAGACCTTTTGATCTCAAAATCTAATCAGTTCATCTTTGTCCCAAAGTGCACAAATGGTGAAAGTTTGGTGAAATTCCTTTCATTAGCCTTTGAGATATCGTGTTCACAAAGTTTCGGGATGGACACACGCACGGACGCACGCACGGACGCACGCACAGACAGACAGACAACCTGAAAACATAATGCCTCCTGCACCTTAAGGTGGCGGAAGCATAAAAAATATCCATACTTTTCTGGAAATGGTGCTTGTATCACAAATTCAGTTAATCTTTGTTGTTTTTTCTGTAGGAAGTGAATACAGTTATGACACTGTGGATCAGTGGATTTATTTCATATCAGACATTTCCTCTTGCATTAGGAGACTCAACTATAGATTACTTCGATACAGTAAAGTAGAGAAGTGTCTTGTCATGATTAACACACTGCACTGTGTTTAGGTGAAGCTGCAGCTGAGAGCAGTGAAGTGATTTATACACAGGACATGAAGGAAAAGAAGGCAAACAGGAACAGTGGTAGAGTATTTTTAATGCTGGGACACTTCATGGATTAATTAAAAAACAAAATCTGGATAAAGATCATTGGGATGGTTTTGTTCTCTGCTACTGCAGGTGCGGATGCTGATGTGACTTATGCTGAGATTGAATTTAGTCCAATGAAAAAAGAAAGGAGAATGAAAGGTAGATCAAAATAAAGAAATTTAAGTTTGTGTCATAGATCACCTGCACCCTACTCTTGTTTCATGTAATGAAAAAAAAAAACCCACTCTGTTGTACTGTTTGAGGAAAATAATCAGTGACAGTATGGTGTGAAGAAGCAGAGTTACTGGTTCAGAGTTCCTACCTTGAAGATGATTATTTTCCTGTAACAGCACAACCGAGGGTTTCTCCACAGCAGCTTCCCTGTTTAATTAATTAAAGAATGACACGTCATATTTTTCATCCATTTATTATTGTTGGATGTCTGTAAAAGTTAGTTCCTATTATCACTTGTGTTGCAGCATGTTTACACAGTCATTCATTTAACAGCTTGTCTCTTAAACTGAATAAGACAAAAAAACAAAACAAAACCACACACAATCTGTCAGGTTACTAAGCATAAAGTCTTTCCCCAAGTCAGAAACTAGTAGTGTCTGATTTAATATCCTGTTCATTTTCGATCAAATACTTGACATGAGTTATAATTTTTCAGGAGATTAATTCAGGATTTCTTTCTCCCCATTAGAAAAAGCCAGTGCAGGTGATGACACTGTGTACTCAGATCTGAAGCACAACATGGAGGTAAGACTCATGACATTTACACTAGCCATCCATCATCTGTAGCCGCTTATCCTGTCCTACAGGGTCGCAGGCAAGCTGGAGCCTATCCCAGCTGACTATGGGTGAGAGGCAGGGTACACCCTGGACAAGTCACCAGGTTATCACAGGGCTGACATACAGAGACACACAACCATTCACACTCAGTCAATTTAGAGCCACCAATTAACCTAACCTGCATGTCTTTGGACTGTGGGGGAAACCGGAGCACCCAGAGGAAACCCATGCAGACACAGGGAGAACATGCAAACTCCACACAGAAAGGATGTGTGCCCTCGCCAGCTGCTGGGCTTGAACCCAGGACCTTCTTGCTGTGAGGCGACAGTGCTAACCACTACACCACCGTGCCACCACATTTACACTATAAATCTTAAAAGACAAACCAAACACCATGAAGTCAGAAATATTTTTAAAGGTGCATTGGGTAGAATTTGTCATTTAGCAGTTATGCTATCCATGTACCGGTACAATGGTGCTTGAGTTTGTGAACCCTTTAGAATTTTCTATATTTCTACATAAATATGACCTAAAACATCATCAGATTTTCACAGAAGTCATAAAAGTAGATAAAGAGAACCCAGTTAAACAAATGAGATCAAAATATTATACTTGGTCATTTATTTATTGAGGAAAATGATCCAATATTACATATCTGTGAGTGGCAAAAGTATGTGAACCTCTAGGATTAGCAGTTAATTTGAAGGTGAAATTAGAGTCAGGCGTTTTCAATCAATGGGACGACAATCAGGTGTGAGTGGGCACCCTGTTTTATTTAAAGAACAGGGATCTGTCAAAGTCTGATCTTCACAACATATGTTTGTGGAAGTGTATCATGGCACGAACAACGGAGATTTCTGAGGACCTCAGAAAAAGCGTTGTTGATGCTCATCAGGCTAGAAAAGTTCACAAACTTTCAAGCACACAAAACCCCACCTCACAGAATCTGAAAGAACTCATCCATGTTAGTTTGGTTGCTGTCTAGATCACTTTCCATCATGTCATTCTACTTGGACAGTTCTAACGTAGTTGTCGATGAACATGCAAAATACTGACATGCCAAATAACTTCCTGATTTCATGCTGCAGTCACTGATTCAAAATGTTAACTAGTTTGTAACATCAGTGACAGCAATATCAGGAGAAATGTATTAATTAATGTGCTTATTGTAATCTCTTTCTGTCTCTCTGCAGTGAGCCATGTGTCTGTGTACACTGATGAAGCTACATTTATCAAACAGACAGCTGGAAAACCACAATCTGTGTTTGTTTCTAAAATGCTCAGCAAAATTATGGGACTTGTGTCACTGTCCAAATACTTATGGGCCTGACTGTAGCTCGCTAGATACAAATACAGTCCTCTGAGTAAATGTAAGTGACAGAACCAGTAACAACAGCTTCAATTTTATTTATTTAAACTGCATGAGCAACATGCAGCGTGCTCCTAATACACTTTTAAAATAAAATAATACGTGGAATAAAACATACAGCCAGCAAGTAAAAATAAAAATTAAACAAGGCAAACACATCAATGTAGAATTAATAGCAATTTAAATACAGTGACCTTAAAACATCATGTAAGTAAACCTTTGAATGTAAATCGTAAAAGATAAATAAAATCAAGTAAAATAAATTAATGGATGGACACTGAAAGCAAACAACCACATTAAGGGGATTAAACCTGCTTGAGCTCTCAGGTAGGCTGGAGTGAAGGGAGTAAAGAAGGGTTTTAAGTCTTGATTTAAAAATTATCCACTGAGCATGCTTCTCTTAGAAATAACAGAAGGCCATGACAGGGATAGGGTGAACGGTAGGTGATCTGTGACCAGCTGATTTTTCTGAACTAGTTGAATGACCAAGAGACCATCATGAAGAGAGTGAAGAGATGTACCAGTGTGTATGGTGTAATTAGCTTAGCTAAGTTAGGTGGTGTGAGTTCATGCAAAGCCTTATAAGTTAAAAGAAGAACCTAAAAATCAGCTCTAGTTTGTACTGGTAACCAGTGAAGAGAGGCTAGGATGGTGTTATCTCATCTCATTATCTCTAGCCGCTTTATCCTGTTCTACAGGGTCGCAGGCAAGCTGGAGCCTATCCCAGCTGACTATGGGCCAAAGGCGGGGTACACCCTGGACAAGTCGCCAGGTCATCACAGGGCTGACACATAGACACAGACAACCATTCACACTCACATTCACACCTACGGTCAATTTAGAGTCACCAGTTAACCTAACCTGCATGTCTTTGGACTGTGAGGGAAACCGGACCACCCGGAGGAAACCCACGCGGACATGGGGAGAACATGCAAACTCCGCACAGAAAGGCCCTCACCGGCCACGGGGCTCGAACCCGGACCTTCTTGCTGTGAGGCGACAGTGCTAACCACTACACCACCGTGCCGCCCAGATGGTGTTATATGATCAGATTTTTTACTTTTTGTCAGGATTCTTACTGCAACATTCTGGACAAGCTGATGACTTCCAGGAGCACTAAAAAGACAAAAATAAATTTCCAGTAATCAAGTCTGGAGGATACAAATGCATGTATTGGCATTTCAACATCAAACAAATATAGAATTGATCTGATTTTGATAATATTACAAACATGAAAAAATGATTGCTTGGTAGTAGCCTTGAGATGAGTCTGGAAAGTCAGATGAGAATCCAGCATCACTCCAAGATCTTTGAGGAGCAAACTTTCAGAAATACTGTAGTCATCAGTGTTGCTCAAATTCTCACACGATTATCCATATTTGACTGTTCTAACAATCAGTAGCTCTATTTTATCAGCATTTAACAGCTGAAAGCTCATACCCATCCATTTCTTTTTAATTTCTAAGAGGCATGCCTCTAAACTTAGGAGTTGGGAAAGGCCATTTGGTTTCACAGGTACATTTAGCTGTGTGTTGTCAGTGTATTTGCACATGATGTCACCAAGGAGAAGTATACAGATGGAAGAAAGTACAGAGGCAATCCCTGATCCCTGGGGTACCCCAAACTTTACTGAAGAGAACTCAGAGATTGAATTATTATAACTTACACATTGAGTTCTATTTGATAAATACTGTAAGGCAAAGTTCTCAATTTACTGGTCCATCTACGTTCCCACTCTCACCTATGGTCACGAGCTATGGGTAGTGACCGAAAGAATGAGATCGCAAATACAAGCGGTAGAAATGAGTTTTCTTTGCAGGTGGCTGGGCTCTCCCTTAGAGACAGGGTGAGAAGCTTGGTCATTCGGGAGAGACTCAGGCTACGTTTACATTACGTCGAATCAGCGGATCATCAGATTAACGTTCTTAAAACGATTCGCGTTTACACTAAAACCGTTAGCCGTGCACACAGCAACACCAATACGCGGATACGCTCGGCTCCGCAGGCATCCTGCGCTCCAAATCACTCCGCCCTGAACAGCGAGTGCCCTCTGGAGGGTGTGCACTCCGGCCCTGCGCAGCTCACAGAGCGCGCGAGTGAAGTGAACAAGCCACGATTCGGGACTGAGCCGCTGTGTGTGAGATCCCAGCGCATATCACTTATTACTTGCAAGTGGAAGGATGGCAAGCCTAAAGACAATCATAACTACACAATGGGCAGTATTTGCATCAGTATTTGCAGTATTTTCATACTTTTATACTCTTTAATGAAAGGTGATACAAGGCGGAAGTCTGCGCCGTTTTTCAGCAGTCGCGTCACATGACCAACGCCAGCGAATCAGGAAGGTGGATGTCACAGTGACGTTGTCCAATGAGACGCCAGCTAGAGCTCAGCACAGCGTATTCGCGTATTCTCAATGTTTACACAGCACCGGAGCTGATACGATCTAGATTGAATACGTGGACGCTGGCGGATTCCCGTTTCCCCGCTTTTTCAGGGGGGTTAATGTAAACGGACAGTGCATCCGCGAAGAAAACGAGACAGATACGGTCTAGTGTAAACGTAGCCTCAGAGTAGAAAAGCTGCTCCTCCACATCAAAAGGAGTCAGTTGAGGTGGTTCGGGCACCTTGTTAGGATGCCCCCTGGATGCCTCCCAAGGGAGGTTTTCTGGGCATGCCCCACTGGGAGGAGACCCTGGGGCAGACCCAGGACATGCTGGAGAGATTACATCTCTCGGCTGGCCTGGGAACGCCTTGGTATTCCCCCAGAAGAGCTGGTGGAGGTGGCTGGGGAGAGGGAAGTCTGGGCTGCTCTGCTTAGGCTGCTACCCCCGCGAACCGGATCCGGATAAGCAGTAGAAGATGGCTGGAAATTAATAAAATATATTATAAAAAAACAAAACAAATGCAAACTCAGCCTGCAGAAAAATCATTGCTGACTGTGTTATCTGCCGTCGTCTTCAGGGGAGGGTTGGAGAACAAAAAATGTCTGACCTTCCAGTTGAAAGAATCTTGCCAGACTTGCCACCATTTACTGTATCCAGCCTTTCGCCCATAGTCAACTGGGATAGGCTCCAGCTTGCCTGCGACCCTGTAGAACAGGATAAAGTGGCTAGAGATGATGAGATGAGGGGTGGATTATTTTGGACCTATTGAAAATAAGAGAGGTCGTAACCTGGTCAAAAGATATGGAGTGGTCTTTACATGCATGACTAGTCGAGCAGTACATCTTGAAGTAGCCCACTCACTTACTACTACAGATTCATGTATAAATGCCATTCAGTGGTTTGTGTCAATGTGGACAAGTCTCCAACCTCAGGTCAGACACTGGTACAAATTTTGTTGGAGCAGAAAGAGAGCTAAGAAAAGCTCTCAGAAATTTGGATCACAGCAAAATACAAAGTGATTTAGCAAAAGGAGGAATAGAATGGATATTTAACCCCCCTACTGGATCTCATTATAGTGGAGCATGGGAGCGGATCAATTCACCTCATAAGTAAGGTGTTGTATTCCATCCTCAATAGCAAATCGTGCATGATGAGTTTTTGTACTGTTCTCTGTGAGGTTGAAGCCATTCTTAATAGTCACCCAATCACTAAACTGTCTGATGACCCTAACGATCTGGAAACACTTACACCAAATCACATTCTGCTGTTGAAGGCCAAACCACTTCTTCCTCCTGGACTTTTTAATGAAAATGACTTGTACATTAAACGGAGATGGAGACAGGTACAGTACCTGTCAGATTTATTTTGGAACTGGTGGGTAAGGGAGTATCTTCCACTGCTTCAAGAGAGACAAAAATGGACAGTTACAAAGGAACTTCTCTGTTAATGACATTGTTATTATCATGGGCCCCTCTGCTCCACGAAGTTCATGGCTGATGGGCAAAGTGATTAAAACCTTTCCAGACAGAAGAGGTGTTGTCTGGTCAGTTCAGCTTAAAACCAAGACAGGCTTTCTGGAGAGACCTGTCACAAAGCCCTGGCTGTTACTGGAGGCATGTAATTAAGGACTGGTATTAAAGACTAAATATGAACATTGACTTCTGACCAATGAAGAAAGAAGACTTGCACATACACCTTTTTGGCTCCTTTTGAAATGCATGTAATCATGTAATTGTAAGTGCACACCAATACAATTATGGGGCCGGTGTGTCGGAGCCATTCTTCATTATGTTTTGTGCAAGTACCTTATTTTGACCACAAGGGTGTAGTGTAATTCTGTTTCTGTTTAATTGGTAACCACCCAGTAACCTCCCAGCAGCAGGTGTATGAAATAAGGTGTAAATCAGCGCGAGTTAAATGGTGGTGTGGTGGAGCACAACAGTTCTTCCCGACATCCAGATGAAAGACAGTTTACATAAAGTTCCAGTCAACATCAACTTTCATGGTAACGGTCTGTTTTTGTAACTATCTTTTTTTTTGTTGCAATAAATGGGAACCTCACCCAAAAGAGAACAATCTTGCACAGAACTTTGTTTTACCTGGAATCGAGTAAAGATCAATCCTCAGGCCACCATTATGTGACTAACTTTTCTTTTGGATAGTCACAACATTCATTTTTCTCAAACACCATTTGGTCTTCGAAAATGAAAGTTTGAGTTTTGAAATTAGCTACTACTTAAAATAAGTTTGAGAATAAATCCACTAGAGGATCCCTAATGATCAAACTGAAAGAGAGCAGTTTAACGAGGTGTATCAGACACTTGCTGGCTGTGGTGTGAAAACTGTGCATGCAGACACTCATCTAAGTTTCCAAATCTGTCATTGTTGAACTCTTGAATATTTTCTATCAATTTAAAAAACAAACAAACAAAAACCTCTGCTGTCCAAAGAAATGTATCTGGTTAAGATCTGTTCAGTACTTTGGGAGTAACAGCAGGTTGAAGTTGGTACAACAGAGTGAAAACTCTGCTCACAGGATGTCAAGAAATTGCCGGTGCTTTCTGAGTCAGGGGAAAGCGCTCAGGATCCCTCTCTTCTGATCGGTTTCTGACTGGATTACTCGTGAATATCAATCAGATAACTTTTATGGGGATGTTCTCTCGCTCTCACTGTTTCTGATGAAGGATTCAGCAAAATTTTTCATCTGCTACTTTTGATATGATTCACGGGAGACTGTGAAGTGAGTTTTCATAGCTTTACCTACTTTTTTTTTTCCAAATCAAATCAAACTGATTCATGTAAATAAATTACTATTTTAGAATATAACTAGTTTTTGATAAATATTTAGATCTTAATGGTCAGAATGAGATTTAAAAAAAAGAAGTCAAAAACACAAGTTTATTGGATGTGGCTCACAAGGTTTTTTCAAGGTTTGCCTTGAAAGCTGTGAATATCATTTATATTCTTTATATAAACACTAGTAGGCCCTACTGCGAAATACAAAGGCCTACAGAGAACAAAAAGGGGATTTGAAATAATCTTATTACTTTATTCAGTGTACCAATTTAACACTTAAAAACCTGATTAGCATAATTAATTCTAATTCAATACTAATTTGCATAATTTGTTTTACTAATTGTTTAAACTTTGTATTCAGCAGAGGTGGACAAAGTACCCAAGTTTATTACTTAAGTCAAAGTACAGATCCCACTGGTCAAATGTTACTCCGATACAAGCGAAAGTTATCCAGTCAAATTTTTACTTAAGTACTGAAGTACTTGCTTTTAAAAATACTTAAGTATTAAAAGTTCTGTCAATGCACTGTTGTATTATTGCTACAATGCTTGTACTACCGAATGCCTCTGAAGCAACCGACTGGATTTTCTGACTAGTTTGTAGAACCTGTAGAGCTGAAGCTCCATCTGACATGCTAGCAAACTCTTCTCAAACTCAATCATATTTGGCAGCTAACGCTACTAGGAAAGAAAGATTTCTACATTCTGTTTATTTGGCAAGATTATGCTGAAGTTAATTTTATTCATGTTAGCGTAACTCCGTTTTTACATGCTAACTAACAGTGTCCAAGTTAACTAGCTATGCGTTAACGTTAGCCATGGGCATCGCCACCATTGAATGTGAAGGGGGCATGTCCCCCTCACATTTCATAATTCTTCGTTTGGACCCCCCCACATTTAACATAAAATATGAGTTCACCCAGCGCCGTTTCTATTGCTTCGTGAAAGAATCCATTCCACTTGATCGATAAGAGAAAACACAGAGCACTGAAAATCCACTCCGGGTTTTCCGGGCGCTCCCTACAACAGCTCACCGCGCGCAAGTTAAGTGAATCTCAGCGCGAGCAGAGATGTGTTGGTGCAGCTGCTGGAAAGTGGAGGAGGTGACGTCAGCCACATTGCAACCTCACAATGTCTAGCTTTTGCTAAAACCGTATTCTTTTATGTGCCCTCAAAATTAATCCTAGGACACGTTAAATTAATGTTCAACTAAACAGTGAAATAAGCTTAGCCTAATGGGGTATTCTTGGTTGATGATGAATTGTTTGCAGTATTTGCTCCCCCCCCCCCCCCCCAGACACAATGGACATGAGGACATTCTTTACAAAGAAGCGGAAAGTCAGTCAAAGGACAGGGGTTTTTTTTGTCCCAATGGAAATGTCTAGTCAATGTTAGATGTATCAGCTAGCTTAACCTTAGCTATCATTTAATTCAAACCCAGTAGGCCTGCCTTACTGTAATGCCAAGAATGAGGTCAAGTCTGCTCTGATGATATTTATTGATTCCTTGTTTGATTTGAAGAACTTGTTTTGTCTGGTCTTTGGCAGTTTTCTGGAAAGTAAGATGGGAAATCAGTGTATGGGGAAGGAATAGTAGAAAGGAAAGTAATGGAGAGAGATGGATGTTATTCCAGGTGGATTGTGAAGGAAAGGGGGATAAAAGTTATGAAGTGGTAGAAATTGTGGTGGCACCAATATAAGAAGGAGTTATATCTATAAATCTATTTGTTATACTAATCTGTAAATGCTACTGTAGTACCACCATTGCATGTAGGTTGACAAAACTGCACTTGTTCATTGTGTGAAGTTCTCTTTTATGTGTCATTGCTTGACCCAGTGTAATTTTGTGTTATGAAGACTGCATGATGCCATGCCATTTTTGTTATGAGTATCACTAAATCGGAAAAAAGTAAAATGCACCCACTAAAGTCACTGTTGGTGGTGAACAAAATTGCACCTGTTCATTGTGTGAAGTTATTTTTTATGTCACCGTTGCTTGACACAGTGTGATTTTGTGTTATGAAGTTCGCATGATGCCATGTCATGCCTGTTCATTGTGTGAGATTATGAATATTCTTATTTTTAAACATACAGTTGAGTGTCACTATTGCTTGGCCCAGTGGCATGTTGTGTTACATCTAAAACTAAATAGAAAACACAAAATAAAAAGTAAAATGCACCCATTAAGTCATTGTTGGTGATAAATTGTGTCACATTCATCTCATTATCTTAGGCGTAGCGGTGGGTTTAAAAACAGGCTGATGAATATATGGACTAGTTGAATGAGGATTTATTGTTGAGTCTCTAAAATAGTCATTGAATTAAGTGACTTTTGTAGGTAAAATTAGGTGTTTAACAACCTGTTAAAAATACACCAGAATGCAGGAAATGGCATCTAATTAATTAAAAATTTTCTGGCGGAGGACCTCCCGCCAGTGTGTCCCCCCCCCCCCCACATTAAAAATGCTTCTGACGCCCGCCCCTGACGTTAGCCATGGACAAGGCTACGGCAACTTGGCAGGCAAATCCATAGAAAGTCATTTGACTAATCAGATTGCATAGTGCAATCTTCTTGCAAGCTTTCTCTTGGGGGGGGGGTTTAAAAAAAAAAAAGTTTATATACCCCAGTATGCTTCCGCAGGCTGGACGGCGAGTTTTTGTAGGCCGTGATGTGCGCCATTTTAGGCAAACAAAGCAAGCATTTAAAACGAAATGAATCTTTAATCCTTTCAGAAAACTGAAGCATGGGTTCGAGGTAAAGCCATGAGTGCATGCTTTCCCCAGAAGAACCGCCTCCTTCCATTCTGCCATCAACTGATCGTGTTTAAATAATACTGCTAAGGAACTGATCTTGATTTTATCCAGTCTATGAATGTGATGTGACTCGTGATTACTGATCAGCTGTCTCAGTGTCGCCTGTGAAAAAAACATCATGTTTTAAAAAAGAAAACAAAAAAAATCCACTTTCAAAGCTGCTTCATAGTAATGAGGACCTTGACAGAAATGTAGTGGAGTAAAAAGGACGATATTTGTCTTTCAAATGTAGTGGAGTTACAGTCATAAGTTTCCAAAAAAATTAATACTCAAAGTACAGATACTCAAAAAGTGTACTTAAGTAAATGTACTTCGTTACTGTCCACCTCTGGTATTCAGTATACTACCATCTATGTGCCTGCCAATTTCCATGTAAATATCTTGGGAAAGAATTCCTGATCTCATCCAGAGGCTGTTGCTAATGTTTTATCTACATTTCTCTCTTTCAAAATTCTGAAAGGGTGTCTAACCCTCAATATTACCCCTTTTCCACCAAATCAGTTCCAGGGCTGGTTCGGGGCCAGTGCTGGTACTGGTTCACAACTCGTTCAACTTGCGAGCCAGCTGAGAACCAGTTTGCTTTTCCATAGCTTGGGGTGCTAAGGGGAGCCACGTCATTACATCACTGTATACGTCAGTTACGTCGCTGCATTTGCATAAACCTTGGTGCGAACATCGAAGCAAAAACACCACGGAGAAGGAAAAGAAGAAGCAGCAACAACAACAATGGATGACTGCTGCTTTACTGCATCCATGATATCTCGTAGCTTATTTAAAAATGGCGGCCTTTCGCGGTCTTGCTATTGTTATTGGTCTTAACAACTCCGCCCCCCCGCTGACGTAAGCGGTTCTTTCCTCTGGCCCAGCAGAGAGTTGGTGCTAGCCTGGAACCGTTTTTTCTGGCCCCAGAGCCAGTTCTTTGTCAGTGGAAACAGAAAACCTGGTTCCAAACTAAGTACTGGCCCTGAACCAGCCCTGGAACTGATTTGGTGGAAAAGGGGCATATGTGTGCCAAATATTGGATCTGTACCTCTTCTAGTTTTCCAGCTACAGGGAATTTAAAATTCACAATATTCAAGTTTAGTGGCGAACTTGTGATTTTTCTTGTTTTTGTGGCCTTGTATCTCGGTGAATACTATAGACAGAACAGAGAAACTAAAGAAACCCACTCACTAACACCCAGAGACCTCCCAAAAATTAAATCAACCCTCGAGCTTACACTGTCAGCTTGTATGAAGCATTCAAAAATTAAAAAAAAAATCATAATTTTACATATTGTACCAAATTTTCACCTAGGATTTTGACAATTTGAGTGTTCTAAAATAGTCATTAGTGCAACTAGAGCTTTGAAAATGCGGTTATTTATTGTTTGGGTACCAAAGATCATGTGGATATTCTTCACAGTTACATGTACAAATTCACTGGGCAAATATTTTATCTTAAAAATGCCAATTTAAGCTAAATTTTCACTCGCGAGTGCTATTTTTATATGAAAAAGTATGAGGCCTGACACCTACAGTAAGAATTTTATTCAGTTCAGCATAAAATTCTGTGTTAGTACAAGTTGTATGACACTTGTAGTGCCTGAGACTGGATAGATATTGAGACCTCAAGTTGGACATTCATTAAAAATTGCACAAGTTCACGGCACGAGAACCCCAAGAGGGTTAGGTACTAGGGGGCTGCAAAAATTTTTTGAAGCAGATCTATCTTATATCTTTCAGAATCTAAAAAATCATGAGGGTTTTTTTTTTGTCTAATTTTTTCCTGGTGCAAGGTCAAAGTTATCACCTGCTGGAAAAAACATTTTTTAGCATTAAGGCTCCTGAATAATTTAATCTGAAGGATTATGGAGTTAATTTTCAGACTCTGGGAGCCATAGTGGAAACATGTGGTCCAGTACTGTCAGAAATTTATTTTTTCTAAAAATTCTTGGTGATATTATAATATTAGGAATCTTGGAACGTTTTGATGACGAGTTTGTGCACAGATTGTGGCTGAAGGTAAATGAATCTTTTGTTTGTGTGTTTGTTTATATATATATATATATATATATATATATATATATATATATAATATATATATATATATATATATATATATATATATATATATATATATATATATATAACTATAACTATATATATATATAGTTTGATTGCTTATTAGTGAACTATTTATTTTGTGTCAAATACCACCACCAGCTACCACAAGAAGAGTATGACAGTACAAACTGACCCCCAAATCAAGAAATGACATTCAGCAGAAGTATGAGCAGTTTAACAAGAGATAATGCCACCCAAATATACCAGCTACAACTATCCAAATGTATGTGTAGATTTTTCTAATTACCCAAAGAATGCTAAGCTACCTATATTAAATTTTAAAGACTTTCTAACCATGGATGACTAGTTCTTAAAAGGCTTGATGGTAAGAACATTTTTTCTAGCAGCTGTTCACTTTGAACTTTCACAGGGATAAAATGGGGGAAAAAAACCCTCATGATTTTTTATAATCTGAAAGATCTAACGTAGATCTGCTTCAAAAAAAATTTGCAGCCCCCTAGTACCTAACTCTCTTGGGGTTCTCGCGCCGCGAACTTGTGCAATTTTTAATGAACGTCCAACTTGAGGTCTCAATATCTATCCAGTCTCAGGCACAAGCGTCATACGACTTGTACTAACACAGAATTTTATGCTGAATTGAATAAAATTATTACTGGAGGTGTCAGGCCTCATACTTTTCATATAAATGCATCAAAAATAGCACTCACGAGTGAAAATTTAGGTAAAATTGGCATTTTTAGGATCAAATATTTGCCCAATGAATTTGTACATGTAACTGTGAAGAATATTCACATGATCTTTGGTACCCAAACAATAAATAACTGCATTTTCAAAGCTCTAGTTGCACAAATGACTATTTTAGAGCACTTTAAAGTTGTCAGAATCTTAGGCGAAAATTTGGTAGAGTTTGTAAAATTATGATTTTTTTTTTTTTTTTACTTTTTGAATGCCTCATACAAGCTGCTAGTGCATGTGAGAGGGTTGATTTAATTTTTGGGAGGTCTCTGGGTGCTAGTCAGTGGGTTTCTTTAGTTTCTCTGTTTTGTCTATAGTATTCACTGAGATACAAGGCCACAAAAACAAGGAAATCACAAGTTCGCCCCTAATATAAAATATCTTTAAATTAAAATTTCATGTAGAACAAAAATGGTATATGATAATGACTTGATATTTTACACATATACTCACAGTCTGATGGTGTTTCAAAATACTTAAAGAAAAGTAACTGTGAAATATATCAGCAACAAATTTTTAGAAGGCTGGAAGGTATCAGGAATTCTTCCCCTCTTGAAAAATACAGTTATGAAGAAAAACATTTGCTCTCATTCATTAATGAGGCCCATTTTGGACCATGTGATCCTAGTACATAATATTACGACAACTGTCTAAAGATTAAACTGTTTTTTTTTCAATCTTTGATTTGTAATTTCTCAAGAACTGTTAAACATATTTTAATTCTGTAAAAAGTATGTTCTGCATTCAATTCTGAATTCAGTGAGACCAGTTTCAACCAATTTGGACTGAAGTTGAATTTTCACCTGATATGCGGGTCAAAAATGACCCGAAACTGTGTTTAACAAGGGGTGTATACAGAAAACGAAGACAACAGGAGGGTTAAAGGTCATAGGCAAGGGTCGGAGGTGAAATGTAGAATATCAAATTTATTTTCTAGAAGAACGACCGAAAAAGCAAATTCAATCTTCCTGGTGTCTAATTTGCACCCTAAAATTGAATAAAACGGTTAAAATACAGTGGTGCTTGAAAGTTTGTGAACCCTTTAGAATTTTCTATATTTCTGCATAAATATGACCTAAAACATCATCAGATTTTCACACAAGGCCTAAAAGTAGATACAGAGAACCCAGTTAAACAAATGAGACAAAAATATTATACTTGGTCATTTATTTATTGAGGAAAATGATCCAATATTACATATCTGTGAGTGGGAAAAGTATGTGAACCTTTGCTTTCAATATCTGGTGTGACCCCCTTGTACAGCAATAATTGCAACTAAACATTTCTGGTAACTGTTGATCAGTCCTGCACACCGGCTTGGAGGAAATTTAGCCCGTTCCGCCGTACAGAACAGCTTCAACTCTGGGATGTTGGTGGGTTTCCTCACATGAACTGCTCGCTTCAGGTCCTTCCACAACATTTCCATTGGATTAAGGTCAGGACTTTGACTTGGCCATTCCAAAACATTACCTTTATTCTTCTTTAACCATTTTTGGTAGAATGACTTGTGTGCTTAGGGTCATTGTCTTGCTGCATGACCCACCTTTTCTTGAGATTCAGTTCATGGACAGATGTCCTGACATTTTCCTTTAGAATTTGCTGGTATAATTCAGAATTCATTGTTCCATCAATGATGGCAAGCCACCCTGGCCCAGATGCAGCAAAACAGGTCCAAACCATGATACTCCCACCACCATGTTTCACAGATGGGATAAGGTTCTTATGCTGGAATGCAGTGTTTTCCTTTCTCCAAACATAACACTCCTCATTTAAACCAAAAAGTTCTAGTTTGGTCTCATCCATCCACAAAACATTTTTCCAATAGCCTTGTGGCTTGTCCATGTGATCTTTAGCAAACCAGATGAGCAGCAATGTTCTTTTTGGAGAGCAGTGGCTTTCTCCTTGCAACCCTGCCATGCACACCATTGTTGTTCAGTGTCCTCCTGATGGTGGACTCATGAACATTAACATTAGCCAATGTGAGAGAGGCCTTCAGTTGCTTAGAAGTTACCGTGCGGTCCTTTGTGACCTTGCCAACTATTACACGCCTTGCTCTTGGAGTGATCTTTGTTGGTCAACCACTCCTGGGGAGGGTAACAATGGTCTTGAATTTCCTCCATTTGTACACAATCTGTCTAATTGTGGATTGGTGGAGTCCAAACTCTTTAGAGATGGTTTTGTAACCTTTTCCAGCCTGATGAGCATCAACAACGCTTTTTCTGAGGTCCTCAGAAATCTCCTTTGTTCGTGCCATGATACACTTCCACAAACATGTGTGGTGAAGATCAGACTTTGATAGATCTCTGTTCTTTAAATAAAACAAGGATGCCCACTCACACCTGATTGTCATCCCATTGATTGAAAACCCCTGACTCTAATTTCACCTTCAAATTAACTGCTAATCCTAGAGGTTCACATACTTTTGCCACTCACAGATATGTAATATTGGATAATTTTTCTCAATAAATAAATGACCAAGTATAATATTTTTGTCTCATTTGTTTAACTGGGTTCTCTTTATCTACTTTTAGGACTTGTGTGAAAATCTGATGATGTTTTAGGTCATATTTATGCAGAAATCTAGAAAATTCTAAAGGGTTCACAAACTTTCAAGCGCCACTGTATACCGGTTTGTGCAAGTTCCGAAGTTTTGTTAACATCTCATTTATGCGCACTTTTACCACCAGGGGACCGTCATCGTAATGTCATTCAAGGCAAACAGACTGGGAGCAGTTCTGTGTTTACTTGCGAACCGAGCACACGTGTACAGACTTTGATCGTGAGAGGTTGTGTAAAATGTCTGAAAGTAGCGATTTTGAAGTAGGTACTCTTCAAATTGAATATCGAGAGGAGAAACCATATATGTATGAACCTATGGCTGTTGCGAAGCAATTGGTGAATGTGGCTCACTGGTTTAACCATGCAGCCTCGGAATCGGACAGCGACTCGGCCGACTCTGATCGTGGCGACCCCGGACCTCAACAAGACTTGCGCCCAAACGATTTATCCTGGTAGTTATGATAAATTCTTACTTTCATCGTAATACTAAATAAAAATAATTAAACCACACGGGCACACACACAATCCCTATAATGCAACGTGGATTCATTTATATTGCTAATATAATATATTGCTAATAATAATACAAGCATTATACTATTTATAGCCTACTCGAAGCGAGGAAATATCCCTTTTGTCTCATTTTCACAATGATTGTACAGGATCCCTCAGGATTCTTGACTTGTCAATTGCAAGCAAAGATAAAAATGTTTTTACCGCCAATCTTCTCCTTTTTGCTTGAGCATTGCTGGTCTAATTCTTCTTTGACTGCTTGATTTTGTGTTCGAATTTTGTTGGAACAGCGTCAGGTTTGAGCCTTCTTTGTCTGACACTGACACCTAAACTCTCCAAAAGATGGGGATTCTTCAAAAAGTGATCGGAGCACAGAGTGGCATATTTACCCGGCTGCCAACCCTCTCGCTTCCCACGCACAATCCACTCTCTCTGCCTCTTCCGGAAAAAGCCAATCCTCTTGCTCTGCCTTTTCTCCTCTTCCGGAAAAAGCCAATCCTTTTGCTCCGCCTCTTCTCCTTTTTCGGAAAAAGCCAACCCTCTCGCTCCGCCTTTTCTCCTCTTCTGGAAAAAGCCAATTCTCTCTCTCTGCCTCTTCTCCTTTTTTTGGAAAAAGCCAACCCACTCGATCCGCCTCTTCTCTTCCGGAAAAAGCCAACCCTCTCAATCCGCCTTTTCTCCTCTACGGGAAAAAGCCAACCCACTCGCTCCGCCTCTTCTCCTCTTCTGGAAAAAGCCAACCCTCTTGCTCCGCCTTTTCTCCTCTTCTGGAAAAAGCCAATCCACTCGCTCCACCTCTTCTCCTTTTTCGGAAAAAGCCAATCCTCTCGCTCCACCTCTTCTCCTTTTTCGGAAAAAGCCAACCCTATCGCGCCGCCTTTTCTCCTCTTCCGGAAAAAGCCAACCCACTCGCTCTGCCTCTTCTCCTCTTCCGGAAAAAGCCAACCCTCTCGCTCCGCCTTTTCTCTTCTTCTGGAAAAAGCCAATCCACTTGCTCCACCTCTTCTCCTTTTTCGGAAAAAGTCAACCCTCTCGCTCTGCCTTTTCTCTTCTTCCGGAAAAAGCCAACCCACTCGCTCCGCCTCTTCCGGAAAAAGTCAACCCTCTCGCTCCACCTTTTCTCCTCTTCTGGAAAAAGCCAACCTTCTCACTCTGCCTTTTCTCCTCTTCTGGAAAAAGCCAACCCTCTCACTCTGCCTTTTCTCCTCTTCTGGAAAAAGCCAATCCTCTCGCTCCACCTCTTCTCCTTTTTCAGAAAAAGCCAATCCTCTCGCTCCGCCTCTTCTCCTTTTTCAGAAAAAGCCAATCCTCTCGCTCCGCCTCTTCTCCTCTTTCGGAAAAAGCCAATCCACTCTCTCTGCCTCTTCTCCTCTCTCGGAAAAAGGTAAAAACTTCTTCCTGAACTGGTCCCGTTGTTACAGTTCATTGCACAACAATAAGGCATGGTTTTTCTTTGAAAATTCCCGAACGCATGTCTGCACTCAAGCCGACTGGCAATGCAAGTAAACGGAAGTGGACTCAACTCAAGCGGTTTGTCTGCCATGAATGACGTCACGCGCCAAGTATTCACGAAAATAGCCGAACAGAAATTCGCCACTATCCGCACTAACTTATTTTAATTATTACTGATTAACAATACTTCTTGGGACCAGAAGAAAATTACAGAGGTTTTTTTTTAACATATAAAGTTTCAAATGGGGATAAAATTAAAACCTTTGTCTACAACCTTTAACAAATAACTGAAGGAAACTAGAACAAAGATTAAAAATTAGTAATGACATAAGATTCACATTTTACAATCTATGTTGTGATATAAACAGTTAATTCCTCTATTTTCAGTCCGAGCGCGGTCTAAACGATTGAATAAGTCCCTGTGCAGCCGAGCTATGTGGCTAACTCACCTGAAGAAGCTGTTTTTACCTCAGAGCAGTGATTTCTGCCTTCACCACAGATACCCGGATGTGAAGGCGCTCTCTGATTGGTCCAAATGTTCCCCGATACGGAAATGTAGTCCATAAAAGGAAAACACAGGAAGAGCTACAGGATTTAAAGTTATATATCACCACATGATCAAAAGACAGGAAAAATAATTCAACTTGTCCAAATATTATTTTAAACCTCATGAAATGAAACCGTTGAATCGTTTGCGAAGATCACTCTGCCCTTAAAAAAAACGGATGACGTCACTTCCTCCATACATGAATGCTGAGCGGGTCTTTGTTGTAGTTCAGGTGAAACGAAATTTCAGTGAAAGCGTTTCAGAAAGTCCACTGCAAATTCTCTAAAGCTATTTTTATTCACTGTGAAACTTCTCCAGTGTTTATTTAAGGAACTAAAACTGCAGCAGGTAAATTATAAGGGAGCAGAAAACTGGAAAAACAGGAAAAGAGAGAAAATTAAAGCAGGTAAAGTGTTTTATTTCCTCCATTAGTGGTGAATGAGATTCTCGAGTGAACAGGGTCGTTTTGTTAAAACAGTAACTCTCAATCAGTCTTAGCCAGTTTATTACTGATATGCTTACAAGTATTTTTGGATCTTATTCTAAATAAACAGCACATTTTTTTTATTCACACTCTGAGGTCCTGGGCCTGTCGGACACTCTGTGGCAGTCTGATAAACCTTGACATTTTAAAGTATTTCGTCTCACTAAAAACATCCATGCAAAAGTGACACACATGGTTATATTCTGGACACCCTCAGCAATAATAATGAGAGTAAACTGAATGTAATGAAATTTGCCTTTATTTAAATTAAGTGCAAACACAACCTTACAAAAAACTATTTTCAGAGTCTTCAAACCTTGTAAAAAAAACACTAAATATATCTGCACAAGACTTTTGAAGTCTGAACCTTGTAAACATAGGTGTTGGCTGCATAAAAGTAAGAACAGCATTCAGAAATGTTCTGTAGTTTCAATACTAATTGTAGAAACTTCAGACTACCTATTGTTTTCTCCAAAGTCAGTTGGCCTTTCAAATGAATATTGATGAGGTAGGTGTAATTCACCTGTAATTGTCACTGTCAATAGTCCATTTGTCAAAGACAAAGGCCCTAGCCCCTGTACCTCCCTGCTTGGAAAATTATATTCTGGCTTCTTCTAAATCTTATAAATATGCCCTCTTCAATAAAATGTTCAATAGCTAATGATCATCCCTGGATTGTGGCTGTCTGCTGTCAGTCCTCATCTGGATGCCAAGCATCATAACAGTTCCTGTCAGGTTGAAGGCAAAGGAAAACATCACACGTTTTGCACTTCCACAGGGTTTGTTTTCCTTCCCTGCAACCTGCAGTACACACAGGCTCTGCGACCATCACCGGCCCTGTTCCCATTTGTGTTCAGCTCAATCCCACAAACTGGCTTGTGAGCCTTGCCAACTTTCTTCAGAGGAGCCTTTGGGGCCTCAAAGTTTCTCAGTTGGTATGGAAACAAGTGAACATGTGCACTTGTTTATACCGGTGTTCTCACCTCCCCTTGCTACACAACGAGCAAATGACAACACTGATGTTCCATGTGCTTAAAGGGATAGTTCGGGATTTTTGACATGAATCTGTATGGCATCCCCATCAATAGTGTCGTGCAAACACACTGACTTACCCCTGACAGCATCCTGTGAGTCCAGTTCTTGTCCAGTTTTGGTCCAGACGAAAGTAGTCCGGCAAGTTTGTTGGGGTCACGAAAGTAAAAGGTTTTTTGTCTCAAAACAGTATGTGTTCAAAAGAGTGATATATTTGCATCACAAAACCGTTGCCAAATAAAAAGTCAGACCTCGAAATCGCTTGGCACTATTTTCTCTCCCTCAGTATCACTGCGCGCTGCCACCAGGTGACAGCTACGGCTGTTTCATTCATTGTTTACTAGTGATGGGAATTTCGGCTCTTTTGGCTCTTCTTACTATAAGGAGCCGGCTCTTTCGGAAGATTTTTTTATAATTATTTCTCATGACTTGTACATTCACATCGAGTACACATATCAATGCAAATTAACATGAAGGGATTTACTAGACCAATTTATATCTGGAACTATTTTCAGCCACAGCACAAGCAAAGCACCGCTGCAGGCGCAAAGACACCATGCAGCGCCTGAAAACGGGTGCGCAGCGCCTGAAAACCCGTTTTCAGGCGCTGCGCGGTGTCTTTGTGCCTGCAGCAGTGCTTTGCCTGTGCTGTGGCTGAAAATAGTTCCAGATATAAATTGGTCTAGTAAATCCCTTCGTGTTAATTTGCATTGATATGTGTACTCGATGTGAATGTACAAGTCATGAGAAATAATGATAAAAAATCTTCCGAAAGAGCCGGCTCCTTGTAGTAAGAAGAGCTAAAAGAGCCGAAATTCCCATCACTAGTAAACAATGAATGAAACAGCCGTGGCTGTCACCTGGCGGCAGCGCGCAGTGATATCGAGGGAGAGAAAATAGTGCCAAGCGATTTCGAGGTCTGACTTTTTATTTGGCAATGGTTTTGTGATGCAAATATATCACTCTTTTGAACACATACTGTTTTGAGACGAAAAACGTTTTACTTTCGTGACCCCAACAAACTTGCCGGACTACTTTCGTCTGGACCAAAACTGGACAAGAACTGGACTCACAGGATGCTGTCAGGGGTAAGTCAGTGTGTTTGCACGACACTATTGATGGGGATGCCATACAGATTCATGTCAAAAATCCCGAACTATCCCTTTAACATGTGAATAGCTGATGGGTGTGTTGTTAAGAGACTGCAGCTGGCTGAAGTACTGAAATTCGGAAGATTTGTTTTTATTCTCTTTACAAAGTGCTAAAGATAAAGTTTGTTTTAAAGATATATTTGAAAACTAGAAGATTCAAGGTTTCTAGTGGTATTACTTGAATGTTTCTAGCACAAAAACTCGCGGAGCTTTCGATGTGTGTTTACTAACAGTCCTAAAAGTCCCCTGTGGGGGGGTTTAAAGAAATTATTTCCCAACAATCCCCCCCCCCCCCCCCCCATGCAGATATATGCATCTTCAAATGACCTGCATCTGATTTGCATGAATAGTGAGGGTTTTTTTTTCAAGTATCTTTTTTTTTTTTGTATAAAATGTAACATGAATCCAAGTGATAGGAATTAACTAAATTAACCTTTCCTGAATAAAATGAGCATGAAATGCTCATGACAGAAAACAGACTTTGACAAAAACACGATGTAGTTTGTGTTTGCACTCTAGTTAGTGTGGTTTATATGGTTTATAAAGAAAAATAATATGTAACTCATGATGACAGATACATTGGCATGTATACAGCGAACGTATGGAGAAGATCTCAGTGATGTTATAAATAAATAAATTCTACCAAATATGTTTACATGGAGCTTTAAAGTGTTACATTTACTGATAGGTTTTTTGGGGTTTTATTGTGTCAGATTATTCTCATGACATCTCTGTCACTTGTATCAGTCATGGCTTCCTCCAGCAGTTTCCTTTCTGAAGACCAGCTCCAGTGCTCCATCTGTCTGGATGTGTTCACTGATTTAGTGACGACTTCATGTGGACACAACTTCTGTAAGATGTGTCTCACAAAGTGTTGGGACAACAGTTCACACTGCCAGTGTCCAGTGTGTAAGGAGGATTTCCCCAAAAGACCTGAGCTTCGTGTGAATATGTTCATCTCTGGACTGGCTGCTCAGTTTAAGAAGTCGGTTCAAGTGAAATCCAGCAGTGCTGCAGATCAGGTTCCCTCGAAGACAAAGGTGGTTCTGTGTGACTCCTGCACTGAGGAAAAGCTGGAGGCTCTGAAGTCCTGTCTGCACTGTGGAGTTTCTTTCTGTAACACTCATCTGATTCCTCATAAAACTACACCCAAACTCATGAAGCACAAACTGATGGATCCTGTGGAGAACCTGGAGGAATACATCTGCCAGAAACATGAGAGACCCCTGGAGCTGTTCTGTAGAGATGACCAGATGTGTGTCTGTCAGTTTTGTATTGAGGGAGAGCACAAAACTCACAACACTGTTCCTATAGAGATTTTGCATGTGACGTCACAGCCAATCCAGATTGTAAACAGACGCCATCTTGTCGGTCAAACGCCATATTTCCGCCTTCTACTTCTACTTCTGGTTCTACTTCTGCTTCTACTTCTACCTTTTCTTCTGGAAAACCCTACTATATACAATTCTACTACAACGGCTGCGGCTACAAGCATTCCCTACCTGTGCACGTTTTTTTTATGTTTTTTGTGTGTATTTTTGCGTGTTGTTCGTCTGTACTGGACTTCAATATCCACTACAACCGTATGGACTTACTGGACATTGGTTTCCAGCAGAAAATGACGGTTTGTAGCGATTTCCATCGCATGCACAACATTCCGGACGAGATAGCGAGACCAGCGGGGTCTCCGTGGATTGTTATCGGGTCTGGCAGGCGAAGGAGGCGGCGTCGGGAGAGGAAGCAAAAGTGAGGCTGCAGAGCCAGCCTGTTGACTAAGCTCAGAAAAGAGTCACTCAAACCTCCATTGCCAAGCCTCTACCTCTCCAACACCAGATCCATGGTAAACAAGACGGACGATTTGGAATTACAGCTGGAATTACCTTATTCTATTCTATTCTATTCTATAATCGGCTGGTCAGTGCTATACTAGATACTACTGATATATCTAGTATCAGTACTAGTACTCAATACTTAAGTGACTTACCCATCCAATGAGGATTGTTATTTTCTTGTTTACAAGATGCCACATCTGAGGGGGGCTGAGTCGCTGACAAATCCTGAATTTCTGTAAAGATAACTGTCCAGAGATTTATAAGCACGCAGTGCTTCACCGCTGAACAGCGAGGGAAAGTTAATGAGGTAATTATACACGTCTGGGTATTCCACCTCTGGCAGTTCAATATCCACTGACACGGTCGTGAAAACTATGTCCGGTAAGCGATAAGGGTCACTAACGGGTGATAGCGTTCCGGCGCCACGCCGGATTTCCGGCGTACCGTGGCTGGGGAAAAAAAAAAAATCTAGTTCGCCCATTGTCCTGTGTCATTCTGAGATGCGCAGATAGACAGTAAAGGGAATTCGCATGATATGGAACTAGTGGGGAAAAAAGTGCCGTGACGGCACGAATTAGACCCTCTAATTCGTGCCGTCACGGCACGAATTAGAGGGTCTAATTCGTGCCGTCACGGCACTTTTTTCCCCACTAGTTCCATATCATGCGAATTCCCTTTACTGTCTATCTGCGCATCTCAGAATGACACAGGACAATGGGCGAACTAGATTTTTTTTTTTCCCCAGCCACGGTACGCCGGAAATCCGGCGCGGCGCCGGAACGCTATCACCCCTGCACTAATCTGTAGGTCGTTTATTTTAGACATATATCTAATTATCTGTTCATTAAAAAAAAATGAGCCATGTAGTCCGTCGGTTGAAATGTATACAAAATGGATCAGAGTGCAGCAGTATTCAGCTGCGTTGTTGACCGACAAGATGGCGGCTGTTTACATTCCGGTCACGTGACTGCAAGAGGTCCATAGAGGAGGAGAGTGGAGACAAGAAAGTGAGGGACATTTAGATACATTAATAACACTTATGTTTTGCTGCTAACAATTAATCAAATAATTTACTCTAATTTGTAACCTCACATTGATCTTTCTTTCTTTTTTTTTTGTTAGAATCACTTGGGGAAGAAACAGGCAGATTTTCAGATGATGATTCAAGACCGACTGAGGAAGATTCATGAACTCAAACAATCTGTCGAACTCAATAATGTAATTCTCCCTCATGACAATAATTCATGACTGTTCAGCCTTGAATCTAATGCATATGTATAAAAAGTTGATAGAAAATTCATTTTTATCCTGTTAGAAAAACACAGAGAAGGAGAAAGCAGACACTATGAAGGTCTACAGTGCTCTGATGCACTTCATTGAGAGAGGTCAGGCTGATGGAGGAGAAGCAGAAAGCAGCAGAGATGCAGGCTGAAGAGTTCATTAAAGAGCTGGAGCAGGAAATCACTGAGCTGAAGAGGAGAAACACTGAGCTGGAGCAACTCTCACACACTGAGGATCACCTCCACCTCCTACAGGTCAGAGTCCCTCTGTTTCTCAATAGCAATGCAGCACATGACAGGACAGCAGTCCCCATGCTGAGGGATTTCTCCTCTCTCCTGCTGTACTGCAGATTTACCCGTCACTGTGCAGCCCTCCACACACCCAGGACTGGACTGGCATCACAATTGACTCTCATCTGAATATGGAGACTCTGAGGAGAGCTCTATCTCAGCTTCAGGAAACTCTCAGTGAGGAAATGCAGAAGGTTGATGCAACTGGTCAGTATTTACTGATCTGAAAGACATTTGTGTGATCTGAGATGATTAACTCTAAAAAATAAATAAATTTTGCTGAAACGTATAAAGATCCTGATCACAGAAATACACGTTTTTATCACTACTTTGTTGTGTTATGGTTGCAGTATTTTTCTGTAGTTTATAATCAAGCATTTAATCTCAACAAATAAAACTGTAACAGCAAATAACGTTGTCCAAAATTATTTTCCCAACAGACCTGAAGATAATTCAACAATATGCAGGTTTGTGAGCTCTTATTGGTCACATGACTAAATATATATATTTCTTCACTGTTCCACACTGTGCAATGATAAATCTAATGTTCACTGTGTTTCTGTCTCTCAGTGGATGTGACTCTGGATCCTGATACAGCTCATCCTTCTCTCATCCTGTCTGATGATGGGAAACAAGTGAAAGATGGAGGCAAGACATAGAATCTCCCTGATAACCCAGAGAGGTTTGATCATTGTGTCGATGTGCTGGGAAAGGAGGGATTCTCCTCAGGGAGATTTTACTATGAGGTGCAGGTCAGAGGGAAGACTGAGTGGGATTTAGGAGTGGTCAGAGAGTCCATTAACAGGAAAGGGGAGATTACAGCCAGTCCTGAAAATGGATACTGGTGTGTATTTCTGAGGAATGAGTCTGAATATGAGGCTTGTGATTCTCCCTCTGTCCCCCTCTCCTTGAAACAGGCTCCTCAGAAGGTGGGGGTGTTTGTGGATTATGAGGAGGGTCTGATCTCCTTCTATGATGTTGATGCAAAATCTCATATCTACTCTTTCACTGGTCAGAATTTCACTGAGAAACCTTATCCATACCTCAGTCCCTGTCTAAATGATGGAGGTAAAAATTCAGAGCCTTTGATTATCACCACATAAGGGTCAGAGGTGAAATGTAGAATATCAACTTTGTCTAGAAGAACGACCCAAAAAGTGAATTCAATCTTCCTGGTGTCTAATTTGCACCCTAAAATTAAATAAAATGCTTAAAATATACTGTTTTGCCTGATTTCCGAAGATTTATTTACATGTCACTTATGCGCACTTTCACCACCAGGGGGTCGTCGTGACGTCATTTAAGCCAAACAGACTGGGAGCAGGGGGCGGCACGGTGGTGTAGTGGTTAGCGCTGTCGCCTCACAGCAAGAAGGTCCGGGTTCGAGCCCTGTGGCTGGCAAGGGCCTTTCTGTGCGGAGTTTGCATGTTCTTCCCGTGTCCGCGTGGGTTTCCTCCGGGTGCTCCGGTTTCCCCCACAGTCCAAAGACATGCAGGTTAGGTTAACTGGTGACTCTAAATTGATCATAGGTGTGAATGTGAGTGTGAATGGTTGTCTGTGTGTCAGCCCTATGATGACCTGGTGACTTGTCCAGGGTGTACCCCGCCTTTCGCCCGTAGTCAGCTGGGATAGGCTCCAGCTTGCCTGTGACCCTGTAGAACAGGATAAAGCGGCGAGAGATAATGAGATGAGATGAGACTGGGAGCAGCTCTGTGTTTACTTGCGAACTGAACACACGTTTAGGAGGTTCATTTATTTAACCACTTTCCAAATATCCTTTTTTTTTTTTGCTGGAGAGAAACATACAGGGCTAATTTTCAGCAATTCAATAATAACATACCAGGACATTTAATGGGGTTACCCACTGATGCGCACAGGGGCACACACATAATCCCTATAATAGAATGTGGATTCGTTTATATTACTAATATAATTTATTGCTAATATTAATGCAAGATTATACTATTTATAGTCTACTCTAAACGTACACATAAACATCAATCATATTAGCCAATAGCATGCTAGCAGGTAGCCATTGCAAATCAACTTCAACTTCGTGGCCACTTTATTAGGGCCCGAGCCCGAGTGGGCGAAGGCCCTATTGCTCTTGTAAGAGTTCACTATTCTTCTTCTTCTTCTTCTTCTTCTTCTTTATTTTTCTCCGCTGTTGGGCCATTTTCGGGGCGCTTGCCATGGGCGAAAACGCACGAAATTTGGCACCAGTTCCGAGAATTGCCACCGCTTCTCAGAACCAGAGGCCCAAACTTGGCCGGGGCTCAGGGCCTCTATAGCGCCCCCTAAGTCGTTGTGATTTTGGCCTCCCGCATTAAGGTGCCTGGTTGCCATGTAGTTTGTAGTAGTGGCATGCCATTTGGTACGCATATGTATCTCACTAAGCCGGACAAAAATGTAATGCCAATGCATTAGCCACGACCAACAGGAAGTGAGGTAATTTCACTTTTGTGCGAAATGCATGGCCACGAAGAGGGCGCAACTCCTCCTAGACCGTTCATAGGAATGTCACCAAAATTGATACACATCATCTACAGACATGGCTGACAAAAGTTACTAAATACGTTTCACGTAGGATAAACCGTTCAGAAGTTATACGTCAATCAATTTTCAATGCTCAATTTTACATGCTTAAAAATTAATAACAAATCTTCTAATTGCTCAACACTGCTCATACTTCACACGCATATCACTCATTGGGCTTCTGACATGTTATCCAATTTCTGTGATTTTTCGCCACCAAAAATTACTATTTTTGGGCAAAAAATCCAATCTTTCCTCAAATTTGGTCAAACTTCACGGCCACCCTCTTACTACCTCCCATGTCATGTATACCACATTTTGGGAATTTTCGTCCATGGGGGGCGCTGTTTTTGGCCGACGCAATTGCTCCAACACGGGTTTTTGGTAAATAATTCCATAATGCTTTTCCTTCACACCACTACCTTGTGATAGTACGTTGCTGTTGTAGACACTTATTTTTCCAACTCATAATCGCTCATGTACAGCATAGCGCCACCTACTGACATGGGAAAAACCAAAAAATTTATTCTTCACAAATCTATATCTCATCTTCTATTTACTCAATTGTCATCAAACTTCATACGCAAACTCTTCATAGCTCACCTGACATATACGCCAAATTTTGTGCACTTTCGCCCCTGGGGGTGCTGGTTATGGCAAAAATGATATTGCAGCTTCTGATTTGTCAAACTTGGCAAGCAAACTCTTTACAAGACCCTTATTGGGGCGCTTGCCATGGTCGACAACGCACGAAATTTGCCTCCTTTTTCTTAGACTGCCACCGCAGGTGGGCCTCAGGGCCTCTATAGCGCCCCCTAACGTGTTGTGATTTTTGCCTCTTGCATTAAGGTGCCTGCTTGGCATATAGTTTCTAGTTATTATTATTATTATTATTATTAGGGCCCGAGCACCGTACAGTGCGAGACCCTATTGTTTTTGAAGGATTATTATTATTATTATTATTATTATTATTATTAGGCCCCGAGCACCGTACAGTGCGAGACCCTATTGTTGCCATGTGTCCAATTCTGTGCTTTGTCGCCATTGTGGGAGTAATGTCTCTTGCCGAAGAAGCTGTGGAAGGTATTTCGCGGGGACGCATGCCCCCGCCCCCCTTGGCCGCTGGCGCGAGGGCCCGTCAAGGCCGCTTGTGGCTTTAATTTTACTTGTACTTTATTTTACCTCTAGGATTAGCAGTTAATTTGAAGGTGAAATTAGAGTCAGGTGTTTTCAATCAATGGGACGACAATCAAGTGTGAGTGGGCACCGTTTTATTTAAAGAACAGGGATCTATCAAAGTCTGATCTTCACAACACGCTTGTAGAAGTGTATCATGGCATGAACAAAGGAGATTTCTGAGGACCTCAGAAAAAGCGTTCTTGATGCTCATCAGGCTAGAAAAGTTCACAAACTTTCAAGCACACAAAACCCCACCTCACAGAATCTGAAAGAGCTCATCCATGTTAGTTTGGTTGCTGTCAAGCTCACTTTCCATCATGTCATTCTACTTGGACAGTTCTAACGTAGTTGTCGATGAACATGCAAAATACTGACACGCCAAATAACTTCCTGATTTCATGCTGCAGTCACTGATTCAAAATGTTAACTAGTTTGTAACATCAGTGACAGCAATATCAGGAGAAATGTATTAATTAATGTGCTTATTGTAATCTCTTTCTTTCTCTCTGCAGTGAGCCATGTGTCCATGTACACTGATGAAGCTACATTTATCAAACAGACAGCTGGAAAACCACGATTTGTTTGTTTCTAAAACGCTCAGCAAAATTATGGAACTTGTCACTGTCCAAATACTTATGGGCCTGACTGTAGCTCGCTAGATACAAATACAGTCCTCTGAGTAAATGTACGGTAAGTGACAGAACCAGTAACAATAGCTTCAATTTTATTGATTTAAACTGCATGAGCAACATGCAGCGTGCTCCTAATACACTTTTAAAATAAAATAATACGTGGAATAAAACATACAGCCAGCAAGTAAAAATCTCATCTCATTATCTCTAGCCGCTTTATCCTGTTCTACAGGGTTGCAGGCAAGCTGGAGCCTATCCCAGCTGACTACGGGCGAAAGGCAGGGTACACCCTGGACAGCAAGTAAAAATAAAAATTAAATAAGGCAAACACATTAATGTAGAATTAATATCAATCTAAATACAAGGACCTTAAAACATCATGTAAGTAAACCTTTGAATGTAAGTTGTAAACGATAAATAAAATCAAGTAAAATAAATTAATGGATGGACACTGAAATCAAACAACCACATTAAGGGGATTAAACCTGCTTGAGTTCTCAGGTAGGCTGGAGTGAAGGGAGTAAAGAAGGGTTTTAAGTCTTGATTTAAAAATTATCCACTGAGCATGCTTCTCTTAGAAATAACAGAAGGCCATGACAGGGATAGGGTGAACGGTAGGTGATCTGTGACCAGCTGATTTTTCTTAACTAGTTGAATGACCAAGAGACCATCATGAAGAGAATGAAGAGATGTACCAGTGTGTATGGTGTAATTGGCTTAGCTAAGTTAGGTGGTGTGAGTTCATGCAAAGCCTTATAAGTTAAAAGAAGAACCTTAAAATCAAATCAAATCAAATCAAGTTTATTTGTACAGCGCTTTTAACAATAAACATTGTCGCAAAGCAGCTTTACAGAATTTGAACGACTTAAAACATGAGCTAATTTTATCCCTAATCTATCCCCAATGAGCAAGCCTGTGGCGACGGTGGCAAGGAAAAACTCCCTCAGACGACATGAGGAAGAAACCTCGAGAGGAACCAGACTCAAAAGGGAACCCATCCTCATTTGGGCAACAACAGACAGCCTGACTATAATATTAACAGTTTTAACAGGTATAACCCTCAACTGTCCTCATGGGGCCGTCCTTCATAGGAGTGGGGCGATAAAACTCCGACCAGACACAGGGCACCAGGATGGATCAAGCAGGTCCGAGGGGCAGAAGAGGCCAGCATCTCAATCCCAGGATCAACATGTAACTCAGAGGGACAGATGGGGGGGGGGGGGGGAGAGAGAGAGAGAGAGAGAAAGAAAACACGTTGTTAGGTATGCCCTAAAAATGACAAGTATTAAATCTGTGTGGTAGGCTCGCAGAGACGAGAGTCTTTACATCAGGCATGACGCACAATGGCATGTTAATATGGTAAAAAATATATCATGACCTGCTCTGGCTGGATGCTTGATTGGGTGATGGGAGCACACTCCTCAGCAATGATGAGATGCAGATGGGACCCTTAGGCCTGGCCAAGACAATTCAGTTACATTTCACCGGGTCTGGGACATGCGACAGAATGTCTGACGGCCGATTCCCTGCAGGCTACGATAGCCAGTCGAGGTCCCCACCGTCTGCACCAAAAGATTTCCTGTTGACTCCATGTAACTCAGAGGGACAGATTTGGGGTGGGGGGGGGGGGGAGAGAAAGAAAACACAGGTGGTTAGGTATGCCCAATGTCACCTGAATAAGTAGGAACAGTATACATATTGCACCGAGTACAAGCAGGGACTCCGGCAACTAACTATGACAGCATAACTAAAAGGAGAGAGCCAGAAGGTAACACAGGCATGAGGGAGCCCCGGGACATAAAGCAGCCAGCCACTGCACCGTCAACAAACTCGAGTGAGCAAGCGAGTGGGGACTGACAGCATCCATACATCCCAGTTTACCAAAACACTCTATGTCTGAGGACCCTCCAGATCTACTCCTTTACCTCATAAACACCATTAACAAAAGGCTTGACTAAACAGATATGTTTTCAGCCTAGACTTAAATGCTGAGACTGTGTCTGATTCCCGAACATTACTTGGAAGGCTGTTCCATAACAGTGGGGCTTTGTAAGAAAAGGCTCTGCCCCCTGATGTAGCCTTCACTATACGAGGTACCAGCAGATAGCCTGCACCTTTTGATCTAAGTAGGCGTGGCGGGTCATAGAGGAGCAGAAGTTCACTCAGGTACTGTGGTGCGAGACCATTTAGTGCTTTAAAGGTCAATAGTAGTATTTTATAATCAATACGAAATTTGATTGGGAGCCAATGCAGTGTGGATAAGACAGGCGTGATGTGGTCATATTTTCTAGTTCTAGTAAGGACTCTTGCTGCGGCATTTTGAACTAACTGGAGCTTGTTTATGCACTTATTGGAACATCCAATAAAATCAGCTCTAGTTATTGGAACATCCAATAAAATCAGCTCTAGTTTGTACTGGTAACCAGTGAAGAGAGGCTAGGATGGTGTTATATGATCAGATTTTTTTACTTTTTGTCAGGATTCTTACTGCAACATTCTGGACAAGCTGATGACTTCCAGGAGCACTAAAAAGACAAAAATAAATTTCCAGTAATCAAGTCTGGAGGATACAAATGCATGTATTAGCATTTCAACATCAAACAAATATAGAATTGATCTGATTTTGATAATATTACGAACATGAAAAAATGATAGCTTGGTAGTAGCCTTGAGATGAGTCTGGAAAGTCAGATGAGAATCCAGCATCACTCCAAGATCTTTGAGGAGCAAACTTTCAGAAATACTGTAGTCATCAGTGTTTTCACTCAAATTCTCACATGATTATCCATATTTGACTGTTCTAACAATCAGTAGCTCTGTTTTATCAGCATTTAACAGCTGAAAGCTCATACCCATCCATTTTTTTTTTAATTCTAAGAGGCATGCCTCTAAATTTAGGAGTTGGGAAAGGCCATTTGGTTTCACAGGTACATTTAGCGGTGTGTTGTCAGCGTATTTGCACATGATGTCACCAAGGAGAAGTATATGGAAGAAAGTACAGAGGCAATCCCTGATCCCTGGGGTACCCCAAACTTTACTGAAGAGAACTCAGAGATTGAATTATTATAACTTACACATCAAGTTTCATTTGATAAATAAGGCAAAGTTCTCAATTTGCTGGTCCATCTATGTTCCCACTCTCACCTATGGTCGGTAGTGACCAAAAGAATGAGATTGCAGATACAAGCGGTAGAAATTAGTTTTCTTCGCAGGGTGGCTGGGCTCTCCCTTAGAGACAGGGTGAGAAGTTTGGTCATTTGGGAGAGACTGAGAGTAGAAAAGCTGCTCCTCCACATTAAAAGGAGTCAGTTGAGGTGGTTCGGGCACCTTGTAAGGATGCCCCCTGGATGCCTCGCAAGGGAGGTTTTCTGGGCATGCCCCACTGGGAGGAGACCCTGGGGCAGACCCAGGACATGCTGGAGAGATTACATCTCTCGGCTGGCCTGGGAATGTCTCAGTATTCTCCCGGAAGAGCTGGTGGAGGTGGCCGGGGAGAGGGAAGTCTGGGCTGCTCTGCTTAGGCTGCTACCCCTGCGACCCGGATCCGGATAAGTGGTAGAAGATGGATGGATGGATGGATGGATGGATGAATGGGTGAAAATATTAAAGTACCATTCCCTGGATGTCAATATGCTTCTCCAGGTGAACTAGAAGATGTCATTTAAAGGAACAGTCCACCGTACTTCCATAATGAAATATGCTCTTATCTGAATTGAGACGAGCTGCTCCGTACCTCTCCGAGCTTTGCGCGACCTCCCAGTCAGTCAGACGCGCTGTCACTCCTGTTTACTCCTGTTAGCAATGTAGCTAGGCTCAGCAGGGCCAATGGTATTTTTGGGGGCTGTAGTTAGATGCGACCAAACTCTTCCGCGTTTTTCCTGTTTACATAGGTTTATATGACCAGTGATATGAAACAAGTTCAGTTACACAAATTGAAACGTAGCGATTTTCTATGCTATGGAAAGTCCGCACTATAATGACAGGCGTACTAACACCTTCTGCGCGCTTCGACAGCGCATTGATACGGAACTAACACTTTCTGCGCGCTTCGACAGCGCATTGATACGGAGCTCCGTATCAATGCGCTGTCGAAGCGCGCAGAAGGTGTTAGTACGCCTGTCATTATAGTGCGGACTTTCCATAGCATAGAAAATCGCTACGTTTCAATTTGTGTAACTGAACTTGCTTCATTTCACTGGTCATATAAACCTATGTAAACAGGAAAAACGCGGAAGAGTTTGGTCGCATCTAACTACAGCCCCCAAAAAATACCATTGGCCATGCTGAGCCTAGCTACATTGCTAACAGGAGTAAACAGGAGTGACAGCGCGTCTGACTGACTGGGAGGTCGCGCAAAGCTCGGAGAGGTACGGAGCAGCTCGTCTCAATTCAGATAAGAGCATATTTCATTATGGAAGTACGGTGGACTGTTCCTTTAAACCTGCAACCAACTACTTACATGTAGGACTTTGAGCGGGTGGGTGGAGCACAGAAGTATGGCAGGCCAGAACTGAGTTTCCAAAAAACTCTTTTTCAGCTTTTCAGTTTTTTTCACTCTCCCAGTCACACACACATCAGTTGTCTGGTTGGGGAGAGAGCTCCCTTCCTCTGCTCTCTCTCTCCTTATATAGGGCGCGGTCACTGGGGAAGACACACAAACACAGGTTAACAGACATCAGGTGCCGTGATTCTGCCACTTACCTTCCCTGACTCTGCCCTCCGGTCACAGACCGACGCTTGACCACGCCCCCGCTGCCACATTACAAAGCAAGTGGAAAGCAGAAAGAGCAGCTGTTATGCTGTGTTCACACTTGTACTGGTACGAAAGTGGTATAACTGTATCGGTACAAAGTATACCGGTACAGTTTAGTGCATCTGTCCACACTAACGAGAAATGTTTGCAGTTTTCTTTCACGGAAGTTGAAATGCGCGTGCGTGAAATGTTTCCGTGGTTACCGAGTAACTTCCTTCCGAGAATATGGTGGATGAAACAACGTGTGTGCGCTTTTTGTTGTCAATGTACAGTCTGTATTTCTGGTGGTCATTTATTCAGTCGAATCGTATAAAACGCGCGAGGCAGTTGAGAAAGAAACAAAGAAAACGAATCTCCATTCTTCACCATTTTATTCAGCGAAGACGTCGATTGAGGTGTGTGACTTTGACATCGCACGTGCTCCGGACTCGGATGAGTAATTGACAGATATGGGTGAAACGACGACATGCGGATCTCTGGTACAACGTGGTACATTCATGGGGAAGTAAAGACTGGTTAGAAAATATACGAATGTCAAAGCAAACATTCGATTATATCTGTGATGTTTTGGAGCCATATATAAAGAAACAGTGAACACGGCTTCGTGAACCAATACCAACACGTAAACACGTATTGATAGCTTTATGGAGATTGGCCACGAATATTGAATATCGGACGCTCAGACAGTTATTTGGAACTGGACGTTCAACAGCATGTAAAATAACAAATAATTTTTGTAAAATGGTTGTGAAACATCTGATGCCATTACATGTTAAATTCCCTTGCGAAGAAGAATTTCGTGAAGTTGTAGACGGCTTTAAAAACCGGCGGGGATTTCCGCAGGTAGGTGGGACCATAGATGGCTCACACATACCCATAGTGGCGCCGGCAGAACAACATACTGATTATTTTAACAGAAAGGGTTGGCATTCGGTGATTATGCAGGGTGTTGTCGATCACAGATACATGTTTATGGACGTTCAAGTCGGCTGGCCAGGTAGTGTCCATGATGCCAGAGTTTTTAGCAACTCTGGTTTATTCAAACAAGGGGAAAATGGTCAACTATTCCCGAAATGGCACAAGTTAATTGATGGTGTCCAGGTGCCTATTTTTCTTTTGGGTGACCCTGCCTACCCATTATTACCCTGGTTGATGAAACCTTTCCCTCGGCATGGTAACCTGACACGCTCCCAGCATCTTTATAACTATAGACATTCAAGGGCAAGAATGGTCATCGAAAACGCATTCGTACGTTTAAAGGGACAGTGGAGATGTTTGCTCAAGAGATATGATTGCCACATATCTAAACTACCCGATACAATTGGTGCATGTTGTACACTCCACAACATATGCGAAAGCCATGGGGAACACTTTGTTGAAGACTGGATTGAACAGGCAGCAAACCAGATACATGTAGAACAGCCACAAAGAAACACTGATACGGCCCCTGGTTCAATAAATGCTCAACAAAGAAATGCCCTTGTTTCATGGGTTGAAGAACATCAATGATAAAAAGAAAATGGTAATCAATATCATATTTAATTTCAATGAATAGTTTGGCACATAAGGTTATGTATGTTCTGTAAATATACAAAGTAGTAAAATTTAAAATGTAATAATTTACCAAAGTATTGTGTGTATATAATTAACATTACTTTTTAATTTGTAAAAATACAAAAAAAATCAGAATGAAAAAATTTGGCACAAACAAAATTTTCTGTCTTTTTGACTTAATTTCTCAAAATTGAACAGGTAAGATATCACTGAGAATCAAAATTGCCTGATTCATCATCATTCAGAATGATACTTGTTTCATGGTATGAAAAACTGGATGTGGATGGCGTTTGCTGTTGCCATGATGTGGACGGAGTTGATGGTTGCCATGACATGGATGGAGTGGTAGGTTGTTGCCATGTCGTGGATGGAGTGGTAGGTTGTTGCCATGACGTGGATGGAGTGGTAGGTTGTTGCCATGTCGTGGATGGAGTTGATGGTTGCCATGATGTGGATGGAGCTGGAGGCTGCATACAATTCAAGGAGGAAGGTCCCTGCTGGTTACTTCTATCTTGGTAGGGGTTACATAAGTTGGTAAACATTTGCATCATTTGCATGAGAAATACCTGTTCACTTGCCCTACGTCTTTCCTCGGCCTCGAGCTCCATCTTCGTTTGTTTCTCATGCAAATCGATGAGAGCTTTTGTGCTCCTCTCCTCCATTTCTGAAAGCCGGTTCAGTATAATACTCATATCATTCTTCTTGCGCTCCCCTCTCACCGAGAATGACTTTTTACCTGTGTGTATATACACATTCATAACCATTAGACTTCTTGGGTTTATCATATTATTATTATTATTATTATTATTATTAGAATCCAAATCATATTTGAACTGAATATTGATGATCATTTGATTTATATTGTGCTTACCTGATGCTTTTTTTTGTTTTTCTGATAGGCCGACACTTGTCGCGGCTTCTGTAATACAAAAATTGAACCATATTGCATTTAATGTAATTGAAAGAAGGTGTGTGGTTTAAATTTCTATATATTTTGGCTTACTCTATACAATTTACCTGCTGTATTATTTTCAACCTCTACGGGTCTTGGCACATTTACATCAGGTTGGCTGGAGTTCTTATCATCTTAAATGAAATAATTAAAACATAGTCGAGGTAATTCTTCCATCCACAGATACTGTTGAACAAAAATTAGTTAAACGGGATACAATATTGAATATGTGCATTATTTTATATATATATATATATATATATATATATATGAGAGAGTGTATAGTTAAAACTATAAATGTATAATGTAATGTGTAATGTTATGTATCCGCTTACATGTATCATTTGATGCAGCATCGACGCCATCGTCCTCATCGCCCTCCTCAGTCGGCTGACTCACAGCGGGAGCACTTCCCTCGTTCTGCGAACTGGCAGTGGAATCGGCCGTACCGCTTGTATCTAGAGAGAATACCGGTAATGTCGAGGGCCTATCTTGTAAAACCCGATCCATTATATCATAATATGGAAACTTACTACGTCCAGCCCCAGACCTATTGTTGTGATTCTTTGCTTTGTGATAATCGCGTATCAACACTTTTTTTTATTTTCGATCGGCACTGCTCCGGAGTGCGACTGGCCGCATCTTCGCCCATGAAGCGGCAGAGATCACGCGACAGTTGTTTGTACACGTTGATATTTCGACGTGTACCCCTCAACTGTTCCTGGCATCGCTCATCTCCCCAAAGCTCCAACAAACACATAACTTCATCTTTGCTCCATGTAGCTCCGCGGTCGTTTTGAGCCATTTTCCACAGCTGGAAAGCACGTGCATATTGTATTGTATGAATAACCCGGAAGAAGTAGAAATGGTTCGTTGCGCATGTGCATTACATTTGTATCGATACAGAGCCGCTTCATCTGTCCACACTACAGCGAAGCGCTACAGTACCGATACTGTACCGGTACGAAACCCATACATTTGTGGGTTTCATACCGATACAGTTATACCGCTACAGTATCGGTATAGTTGCTAGTGTGGACAGGTGTTGCGGTACGAAAGTAGTTTCATATCGGTACAAAATCCCTAGTGTGGACAGGGTAAAAGTCATGTCCTTGGCAAGTCCAAGCAAGTAATTTGAATGCAGTTGAGTCCTTCCTGTTCTATGTGCTATGGTCTACAGTGTCAGAAGCTCCACTCAAGTCAAGAAGGAGCAACAATGAAATCAAATCAGAATCAAAGTAATTAATAGAACATTAATTCGTCTGGTCAAGTCAGTTTCTGTGGAATGGTGGGATCAATAGCCAGATTAAAATTGATCAAAATATTGTTGTCAGGTGGGTAGGCAGTCAATTGATCAGCAACAGCCCTTTCATAAAAGGAAGGTTGGAAATTGGTCTAAATTTGGTGATATGCAGCAAAGTAGATATGATCAGCAGAGCGTCCAAAATAAGCTGCATCAGGGCAATTATATAGGAGTTAGCAGCAGTGCAGTAAACAGAATGTCACCAACAGATGTATGATGAACAGTGGTAATCCTGGACTCTGGGAGGCCCCAGGCCACATTTGAGGCCCTCAAACCCACCGTTGGCCCATAACCCCCCCCCCCCACACACACACATACACACATGTATCCCACTCACCATCCACTTCCAGATTCAACAGTGAGGCTGTCTCATCTCATTATCTCTAGCTGCTTTATCCTGTTCTACAGGGTCGCAGGCAAGCTGGAGCCTATCCCAGCTGACTATGGGCGAAAGGCGGGGTACACCCTGGACAAGTCGCCAGGTCATCACAGGGCTGACACATAGACACAGACAACCATTCACACCTACAGTCAATTTAGAGTCACCGGTTAACCTAACCTGCATGTCTTTGGACTGTGGGGGAAACCGAAGCACCTGGGGGAAACCCACATGGACACGGGGAGAACATGCAAACTCCACACAGAAAGGCCCTCGCTGGCCACGGGGCTCGAACCCGGACCTTCTTCCTGTGAGGCGACAGCGCTAACCACTACACCGCCGTGCCGCCCAGTGAGGCTGTCTGTGCTTATAAATTTATTTTGTTTAAAAAGTTATTTGTCCATTACTTGAGGCACCTTATTTGCCAGCGTTTCACCAGTGTTTCAACATTCATCAGGCTACTGACATTTGTCAGGCTACTGCGCTTAGCAGCTAAAGCATACTATTTTACTTTAGCTTTTAGTTAGTTCCTATATTATATGTATTCTTACCCCTTATATGTTTATCTTCTCTTAATTTCTGATTGCTTATTTTTGTGTACGTTTTATGTGTATTTTACTTGCATTTTTGTAAAGCTTTTTTTACATTTTAGCTTATAGTTCATTCTTATCTTTTAATATACATGTATCCTTATCCTCTTATGTTTTCTTAAATTCTAATTGTGTTTTTTGTGTTTTATATGTATTTTGTTTTCATTTTTAGTATTGCGTTTTGAGCTGCATTTAAATGTATGAAATGTGCTATATAAATAAACATTAAAATTATCAGCAAATATTTCAGTTACTGTGTGTTAAATTGTTAGATTTTTCTGTCAGCTGAGACACTAAGTGTGCTAACACTGGAGCAAATGTTAGCCACAACTCATGAACATTATATGCTGACTGTGACTAATCATCCTCAAAAAATGGCCTTTTTCCAGGGGACGATGTGCCAAGATGATGACTTGTCAAGATAATATTTAGAGCAGAAAATACGTATCTGTTGTTTTGTTGCTCTGTATTTAAACCAGCTGCTCTTCCTGAAACCATGGTTAAATTACTGCATGTAGTTTTAAGAGGCATTAAATTAATGCACTTTCATTTGGATACATGTAAAAAGTGCAGAGTTCAATTAATTTTATTTGTATTAAGGATCTGTATGGAGTCAATTTGACTTTTATCAGCACAGTAATAGACCCCAATATCTTGTGGGTGGTAAAAGAGATAGACCCCAATATCTCGACTTGCTTGTGATTAAAATAAAAACAGAGTTTCACCATGGTAGATGGGATGAAAGAAGTGTGTGGGTTCATCACCATCCCTGCAGGTCTGGGGTAGATGTAGTAGGGGAGTGAAGGGTGAAACAGGTGAGTAGATGGCATTATGTATGAAGAATACATCTGTGACAGGAGTGGAAGAAACAAACAGGTTCAAGGTTTTGGCTTTAAAGACGCTCAGGTGTAAATTCAGACAAGAAAATGTAACTTCTATCTCATCTCATCTCATCTCATTACCTCTAGCTGCTTTATCCTGTTCTACAGGGTTGCAGGCAAGCTGGAGCCTATCCAAACTCCTTTAATGTCTGAGAGCTGCTTAAGACTTAAACAAGACAATTGGCTCAGCTCACTAATAAGAACTGACTCTTCCAGCACTTAGATGGCTCCTTGCCTGTTTTTCTACCAAAATGGTAGAAGTTAAAGATTCCTGCCTATTTATCCTAAAAAAAATAAAATAAAACAAAAAAGTAAAAGTTAATGTTCGATATTCATGTCTCTGGGGGATCTCTATCTTAAAGTGATGTGTAGTTTCCAAATGAGTTGACTCCATGTTCCCAGTTCAATCCTGAGCTCAGATCACCATCTGTTGGCCCTTTTCCACCAAATCAGTTCCAGGGCTGGTTCGGGGCCAGTGCTTAGTTTGGAACCGGGTTTTCTGTTTCCACTGACAAAGAACTGGCTCTGGGGCCAGAAAAACTGGTTCCAGGGTAGCACCAGCTCTTTGCTGGGCTAGAGGAAAGAACCGCTTATGTCAGCAGGGGGGCAGAGTTGTTAAGACCAACAACAATAGCAAGACCGCGAAAGGTTGCCATTTTTAAGTGATGAGATATCATGGATGCAGTAAAGCAGCAGTGGTCTGTGGAGGAGATAACCTGTCTCCAAGCGATATGGTCCACAGATGAAGTCCAGGCGAAACTGGAGGGTGCTACGCGGACCAAGCCCGTATTACACCAAATACAAAAAGAGATGGCTGCGGTGGGGTACGAACGTACTCTCGAGCAGATCAGCAACAAATTAAAGAAGCTGAAGAAAGACTACAGGGACCAAAAAAAGGACCTCGGTCGAAGCGGCAACGGGTGGCCGAGGAAGAACCCCCACTTCAATATTCTGGACTCGGTCCTCGGAAATAGACCGGCAAATAACGCCACCGGAGCCTTAAATTCAGCGACGGCGATGGTGGAAGACACACTGCCGCAATCAAAGCCTGGTAAGTTTCTTTTCAAACATTTTCGCCTTGCATAAAGTTTTTTAGTGGGTGACCGTTACTAGTTACTTCAGTTAATGTTTGTTTGTATAATGTTATAATGAAATCTGATGCATAGTTTCATTCACTAGTTAATTTTTGTAACTGTGAACTTAGTTCAAAATTTTTCATTATGAACTATGAACTGAACTAGCTCATTTTAAAATTTGTGAACTGAACTTTGAAATAGTTCATGTAGAAAGTGAACTTACCCAACACTGGCTGTTTTTATGTGGTTTATAGAGTTGTCCACCATTGGGGACGAGGACCTGATGTCTCCACGCCACTGCAGCTCTCCTGCATCATCCAGCAGCTCAGGACAATCGCAGCAGACCAGACCTGGTAAGTTGTTGTGCTGAGTATCCAGTAGTCTGTCTCACCGGATACTATGCAAACATGGATATATACCTAATAGTGTGACTTTATAATATAAATACATGCTGTAATAAGTGATCAGTCATTCATATAAAATCCCCTACCAACCGTAAACAGTTAACTAATGCTCTTATTGCTGAGCTGACATGTTTCTTATATTGTATTGCTGAACCTGTGTTAGTCTACTTATGACTTAATAAAAACTTTTAAACTCATTATTCTGTCCTTGTACACAGCTAAGAGGAAGCGAGGTTCCTGCAGCACATCAAGGAAATGAACGATGCCTTGCTGCACAAGCTGGAGGCAGACAACAGTGCGTTCCTCAGTAATAATTGGGCGCATGGTGTCTGTAATGGAGGTGCAAGGCAGAAAATAATCGCACCACTTTTCTTGTTTTGCACCTTTGCACTGTTCACGTCACTTTATGTTGTGTTTCTATGCACTATGTAAATAAATGTTTTTTTCTAAAGAGACATGTCTGCTTGTATATGTTTTCATTAGTGATGTAAAATTATTTTAACTGTGATAAGTGTAGCCCAGCCTACTAAAGGCATAGATAGAAAATAAATAAATTTTAAAAGTAATAAATAGTTTGTTAAATGCTGTTAAAAGCAATTAAAACATTTTAAGTTCATATACAGTGTTTATTTAAAAAGTTATAATACATTTTCAAAGTAAAATAATTCTAAAAACAGTTAATAATGAAATGTTTGTCATGTGTTAAATAAAGTTCATTGAAATTCTAATAGCTTGCTTGTCGTACACAGGTAAAAACGTGCTCAGTTACTACCTAACCTCCATGTTAAACTGTCTATCTTGCTAATTCTTTAATTGTATGTGATAAACTAGGAGCCTAATCAGATCATTGTTGTGGCGGGATGTCACAGAGACCCCGCAGTGTGTGAGTTTAGAGAAGTAGAGAGACGATAAGCAGACATACAGACAGAATATCTGAGCCGGAGAATTATGAAAATACCATGGTGGATGCAGAGTTTACCGACGGGTAAAAGTCATTAGGAGGCTTGCGGAAGGTAAATACTTCTGTGTGCTTATGTTATGCTGTTTCTGTATGTTACAGTGTGAAAATTGTAAATGCTATTCATGATTAGCGTATTAGCCACTAGCAATGTTAGCACATGTTGTATAGATGCATTAGTGTGTATTGCTTTGCACTGTTCCCATGTGTTGATGTTGTAAGTTAAGTTAAAGTCATAATGGACTTGGACTGAGTTTATTGAAGCTTTGAAATGAGACAAGAGACTAGGAAACTTGTTTATGTTTGCTTAAGGATAAGACCAGGAGGCATTCCTTGGACTTTTTGAGAAGTAGAGAAGATTCCGGTCAGCAGCTATTCCTCTCTTTTTCACACGTGTGTGTTGCCGCAAGAAGTTGGCGGTTCGTGTCCTCGTGTTCCAGCACCAGATCCCTTTTCTTCATCAGCTCATCACTCAGCAAACCCAGTCACTGAGGAGGTTGTGAGTAACTAAACTGTTGCACGTGTATATATATATATATATATATATATAATTTTTTTTTTTTTTTTTTTTGCTTGTTTTGCAAGTGAAAGGGTCACTAAGTTTCAGACCTCAGTGCTCACAAGCATCGACTCAGGCCTGCAACGTTTTAGTTCTTTTCAGGGACAAATTGTTTTATTGGAGGGTGTGTGTGTGTGAGAAGAGTGCACCCTCAGTTAATCTTGCGTATAAATACAGCATCATTTGAGAAAGTTAAGGGTACATATTGAGTAATTTTATTTTAAGATACAGCAATTCAAAAAGTCATTTGTGTTAAATATCGAATTTGCTTTGTACCTAATTAATTTTTATTTATGTTTATTGAGAAGCCATTTAAAACTCCATTTCATTTAATAATAAACCTCTATTTTTATATAAAGTTGTGTCTGGTCGTGTATATATTGTTTTGAGTTAATTCATATTTTGGGGTTTAAACAAGGTTTTAAAAGCGTGGGTTAAAACAAGTACATAAAAACTAATTCTTAGTAGATTAAATTATTAATTTATCCTATATTTCTACTAAGTGGAGGCACCAACCATCATAAATAGTTTATTTAAAAGTAAAAAGAGAATTTCATTTGGTAATTAATACAGGTTTAGTAACCCAGGGCCCCGCCCGTGGCACTATAACACCGCTTTAAAGCATATTAGATAAATAGCTACCTGGGACGGGCACTACATAAGTACAAGTAAAGCTGGTTAGAGCTTGTGAAAAGTAATGAAAGAACTCAACAAGCTACCTTTTATAACACAGATGTTGTCAGTCACTTTATTTACAAATAAATGACTCATTTCTATGAACTTATCAAACTGAACAATTAAACAACATTGACATGAAGTAAATAGCAAAATAACCAAACAAATTACTCGTTCTCTCTGTTAAAAAGTAGGCCATTAAAGCGGGTCTAATGTCAGCCCCTTCTTGACTGCCATGTTCAGGTAATGCCTGAAGAGGAGGCTGGATGTTGGCATGTCTGTCTTGGTGCTCCTCAGTGAAATTGTTGCCATGTTCCTCACAGATGTTATGAAGGACACAGCAGGTCAGCGCCATTTTCTTGCACAGTTCCAGCTTGCAGTCATTTCTTTTTAGTAGGCACCTCCACCATCCGTTCAATCTCCCAAATGCCATTTCCACAACCGATCGTGCACTGCTGAGTCTGTAATTGTAGGTGTGTTGTTCAGGGGTCAATCTGCCAGTGTCAGAAAAGGGTTTCATCAGCCAATTCTGCATGGGGTAGGCTGGATCTCCTATCAGGTAATGTCCAATCTCACAGCCAGAGATGGTCACTTTGCTTTGACCTAGAAATTCCCCGTCACTTAGGACTTCCCACAAATGTGACTGTTTTAGGACTCTTGCATCATGCACACTCCCTGGAAAGCCAACACACACACCCCAGCAAAGACCTCTGCCATCTACAACTGCTTGCAGAACAACCGAATGCCATCCCTTCCGGTTGTAGTAGTCTCGGGGATACTCTTCTGGTGCTATAATGGGAATGTGGCTTCCATCTATTGCACCAACACACTGTGGCACTCTCCAATGACTCTGAAAGAGAGCAGCCATTTCCGCTAACCTCTCAGCATCAGGGCATGTAATGTGGGCAGGGAGCAGCACCTTGATGACTGTGTTACAGAAATTCTGAATGCAATTAAAGACGGTGCTCACGCCTACTCCAAAAAGATGGCTGATGGTCCTGTATTCACCACCAGTGGCCAGCTTCCAGATGGCAATAGCCACCCGCTTTTGGTTTGGGACACACAAACGGTAATTTGTGTTCCTTCTCCCCAAGACATGCCTCACCCGACTGCAGATATACTCAAACGACTCTCGGGACACACAGAGATTCTGCATGAACTGGTGAGAGGTGAAATCAGGAACAATTGTGTCCCACCAGTAGCGAGATCTTGGGTGTGCCCAGACAACATGTGATCTCTGCCTTGCCATCAGTCGCAAGATTACCTGTAAAGAGAAAAATGTATAGGTAAATAAACGTGTGGAGAGTCATCAATACTCAAACAAATATTCATCATGGTACTTAACCCTTGTGCCTCTTTTTCCCCTTAGATTAGAGTGGGATGTGTATTGAGAAATAAATGTGCATGTGTGAGTGTTGGAAACACAAGTGTTACATTTACTTGTGGCGTTAATGTACAGCACATTTGCCATACTTTATATTCTATTGACCTTATTATATTTCTATATGTATGAACACAGTCAAAATAATAAAGAAAATTAACAACTGACAAGCCAAAAATGTCCTTAGTGAGGCATAAGGGTTAAAGAAATGAGATTAAACATAAATCATTCACTTGTATTTCCATGCAGTTTGTTTACATTCACTTCAGTCAGTTAAGTTCATTACAGAGCTAAGCATCCTCATATCTACCGCTGTGGTAGATATGAGCGGCGACTTAAAAATCGCCGGTAATATGTTTGTGAATTTGTGACGATTCCAACAGGGACATAACACCGGCTAACGTTAGCTCATAACAAAGGCTAACATAACCATCTCACATTCAGTGTAAGTAAGAGTCAAAATGTTATTAGGTTATTACCTGTCTCCTAGAACATAATCGCGTCCACTCAAAACCTGTCGATCAACACAAACATATTGGATCTGATCCCAATGAAGCACCATAAAGCCAGAAGCAGCAGCTGTACAAACGCAAAGTCATTCATTATTGTTGTTGTTGCTGCTTCTTCTTCTTCTCCGTGTTGTTGTTGCTTCGATGTTCACGCCAAGGTTTATGCAAACGCAGCGACGTAACTGACGTATACAGTGACGTAATGACGTGGCTCCCCTTAGCACCCCGAGCTATGGAAAATCAAACTGGTTCTCAGCTGGCTCACAAGTTGAACAAGTTGTGAACCAGCACCAGTACTGGCCCCGAACCAGCCCTGGAACTGATTTGGTGGAAAAGGGGTATCAGTGAACTGATTGATGTACTGAAAGAGAGACTTGGACTTGAAGGTGATTTCTCACTACAGTTTGAGGATCCAGATTTTGGAAATGCATTATGCAACTTGACAATAATGTCTGAATTACCAGCTGAGTGTGCAGTCCTGCATATTATGTGGGACTGTAATTCATCTCTGCTTAACCAATCCAGTGACCATTCGATTGGTTCAGTCTCTGCTCTTGATACAGCCAGTGTTCACTCTGAGCATTTCACATCTAGCTCAAACTCTATCCAGAGCAATTTAAGGCATATTGCTGAGCAGCCCTCTCCATTCCCAATCCCTAAGTTCTCTGATGATGTTGAACTGAAATTGCGTAAGGGTAATGAGATGTACGAAAAGTCAAAGAAGGGCCTTGACGTGACAAGAGACATTAAAATGGACATTTTGGATAAAATTGCACAGGCAATTTTTGAAATCAAAAGCTACCCTGACAAAGATGAACTTCAATCAGTTGCCTCTTCCCTGGTTCTTAAGCATCCATGCCTTAAGGAGCTGGGTAGCATCACAGGCTACGAAGGATGGAAAACAAGTATCCAGTACAAGCTTGGAAACTACAGGTCAAAGCTGCACCAGGCAGGCTGCAATGAGGTGGATGTGAACAGAAAGAAAAGGTGGAGATGAGGATGACCGCCTGTTCACCCTGAAAAAGCCCAAACATGGAGAGGTCACCCATGTTCCAGATTATCCACAATGCCATGATGATTCTACTCTTGAAGAAGAAAGAGTTGCTCTGATTGATGAAATGAAGAAGAAGAAGAAGAAAAAGAACCTGACGATGCGGCACAGGATGGAGCTGACATTTTCCCTTAGGTGGAGAGAGGTAGTAGAGGGGCAGCCTATGGTATCCGAGGTCCAGGAGAGATGGCCTGCACTGTTTTCCTTTGAGGAGGTAAGATTGTGCTCATTTATTTAGTAATTTTATTATTCAAATGCTCAATGCAGTGTGTGTAATTGGGTAGATCTAATTTTACCATATTGACTATAACTGACGAAATGCACAATCTGTTATAAGCTATATTGGCAAGCTATACTATACCCTGCCCTACCACTCCACTACAGGCCACGCCACACACTCCAACTCACTACACTATCAGCCCCACAATTCATAATTGAATTTGTCCTCCCAAGGAGTATGTCCCCTAATGCAACTTTTAAATTGGAAACAATTGATGTCATAGTCAGATTGTTAATTAATTGTTAGTCCTTAGGATTTGTCTTTACAGATGCCAGTGAAACTTAATGAAACTTTTTTGCCAAAACTAAATGATATACATTTTTATTGAGTAATTGTATTGTAGCTTTCTAGGAATTTTCTGTTAAGAAAAAAACCCTAACAGAATCATTATTGTCCAATTATATTATTTTATTGTTTGTGTTCATATATATGAAGAATTTGATAGAATCACCAGCAAAGACCTCCTGGGGACTTTCACTACATCCCTTGACAAATATGTGCCTCGCCTGCGTAGACTGTACTGAGCTAGGGAAGGGAGGTTTTGGTCAGAAGATGGAACACCACCTTGATAACCTTGATGAACAGGTAAGTGATGTGCCTGAAGCTAAAAGCATTCATAAGTTGAGGGAAAATAACCTGTCATGCTTTTCAACTACTAAACCTTGAGCAACTGCTGTGTTCAGTAGCCAAAGAAGACATGACCGCCCATGCCTCTTTCCTTTGTTGAAAATATGAAATATTTGCCCGGGATTATTAGGAAAGCATGAATATACTTTTTTTTTTATTCCAGAGAGACAGAAAAGCTAAAAAATGCTTTGATGGACATGCATCAGTAAAAATTAATGCTACCAGTCATTGCTTTGGTGTTCTGAATTAAAACAGAAAATTATCACAGTATTTTTGATTTGTAAAAGTACAAATTAATTCAGGGTTGCAGTGGAATTTCTTTCCCTCTTTCCTTTTGCATTTTGTATAAATTCACTTTGGCACTATACTAATTGATATGCTTGTGTATTTTCCACTGGGTACTGTTAGACATCGGACATTGTGTCTCACCGAAAGACAGCAGCACTGAGGGGCCTGCCTATTTTTGTTTGGGATGACACCGCTAAAGTGTTCGATGAGTAATAGCAATAGCAAGTTTATTTATATAGTACATTTCCTACACAGGTAATTCAATGTGCTTTTTTTTAAACTTCCACAAGCTGAATGGCAAGGGTCAGTAGCATGTTACTAAAATTTAGGTTGGAATAAGAAGAAATGCATTTTGTCTTTCAGTTTTCTTTAGCACTCAATCATGTTTGTTACTTCTCTTCAGGACACTGACCCTGAAGGACGAGTGCTCAGAGGTGTGTCTGTTGCCATCCTCCCTGTCCTCGAAGACAATGATGCTGCCATTTCACCAAATGTGCGAGACGTGGCTATTGTGTTGGAAGGGGCCATTGTGCTACATGACCTACCAGACCTCAGTACTGCCTTTGCATACCTCTTTGGCCTTCTGTATGCCATGAACATTGATTATCCAAAGGAGATGAGGTATACCTTTAAAACACTTCAGGCTATCTTTTTTTTTTTAGCTTGGCTCTCGATGCTCACAGTGCATAAGGTCTCTCAGAACAAAGCTATAGCTGTGAGCTAGTCATTTTAAACATACAAATCTCTGCCTCTGAAACAAAGATTCATGAAACTTTTGGAGATGTCAGCTGCCAGTTCACAAGAGGTACATATACTGTGTTTCCACTGTTCATGTTTGTTGGTGATGCTCAAGTAAAACTTTGGTGTATGTACGATCTTGCATGTGCAGTCATTTTAAGCATGCAACTCCAGTTTGCCTGTGAAATATACATTTTTGGTATTGTTGGATGTCAGTTAACAAGACACGGTGGAGTTTTATAATTTTGTTTTATTCTTTGATTCAAAGACCTTAAACGCATTTGAAAAATGCACATGTTGTGCGACATAATCCAAATTCAAGACGTTTTTGGATGTGCTTGTCACAATCATTTTACAAGATTTGTAAGAGCTACATAACCAGTGTTTTGCCTGTTCAAGTTTGTTACTAAAATTTCAATGTATGTGCAATTTTAAACTTGTCTAGATCCTTGTGATTAGTGCTCATTTACAACTTCAAGATACACTTGGACAGGCAATTATTTTATGTATGCATGTCCTGTTCACAATGATGTTTACCAAGAGGAATAAACACAGTGTTGGGTAACTTAATGCTTTGTGCTCTTCATTTTATATAAATATTAATCTATTTATTACAGCAACATGCATTTTTATCGACTTATAAAGCAACATTTCTATCTCACTGAATCAAGAATTGTGTTCAAGTTTGCAGAACTCTCATCTAAACTTGAAAACTGTAGTAAAGTCAACAACAGTAGTCAAAAGTTGAGACAATTCAAAAATCTATTGCATCATGTTGCCTTGATAATTTGAGTTTTCTCAACATTTTCATTTTTACAGTGTATGATGCAGGATTTATAACCATATTCCTTTGTGCTAACACACACACAGTGTTTGTGTGATGCTATTAAAATTCTATAGTGACTTCACACCATCTCATCTCATCTCATTATCTCTAGCCGCTTTATCCTGTTCTACAGGGTCGCAGGCAAGCTGGAGCCTATCCCAGCTGACTACGGGCAAAAGGCGGGGTACACCCTGGACAAGTCGCCAGGTCATCACAGGGCTGACACATAGACACAGACAACCATTCACACTCACATTCACACCTACAGTCAATTTAGAGTCACCAGTTAACCTAACCTGCATGTCTTTGGACTGTGGGGGAAACCGGAGCACCCGGAGGAAACCCACACGGACACGGGGAGAACATGCAAACTCCGCACAGAAAGGCCCTCGCCGGCCACGGGGCTCGAACCCAGACCTTCTTGCTGTGAGGCGACAGTGCTAACCACTACACCACCGTGCTGCCCTTGACTTCACACCATGAACAGAATAAAATCATGTAGAGTAGATGACCATCTCAGATATTTCCATATTCTATCAATTAAAATAGAAAGGGCATCCCCTCTCTCTCCCACATTTGTAAGACCCCAGGAAGTGTTGAAATACAGCTCTGCTCTGTCAGTCAGTCAGTCATTAGAGTTACAGGATGGAGCTCAGTCCACTCCGTGTGATGCTCTGTGAGTAAATGTTCTCTGCAGGGCTGCTGACAGCTTTGGCTGGGCCCGGGACAAAATGCTCTGAATGGGCCCCCCCCCGGGCCAACCCACACACACACCTCTCTTATCCCAGTCTCTACTCACTCCAACCCTTAAATGACAGGTATTCAAAAACCATTCAACCGGTTAACAACCATTTCATTTTAGCATTTCAACATTTTTACAGTTTTAACATTTTAACATTTCCTTAGTCTGCAACTATTCAGGTGCGAAATGCAATGCGCTGGACTTTTGTTGTGCATGCGTGTGTACTGTCCAGTGTGAAAAGCAGAGGAGAACACACCGCTCAAGAAACGGCAGGATATGATTACGGGCTACTGTGAATATTCTTAGCTTCAATCAGATATATGAAACACAATGTTATTAAGCCGTTGTGGTTATGAAATGATTCAATGCCCTGTGCGTTTGATATGGTGTTCAGTGTGACTTGCTCTCCCCTCGTTTGTAACATGAATTGCGTGCCACGCGTGCCTTGGTTGGGGTTACTTTACGGGGCTGGAAAAAGTTGGCTGTGTCTTACCCAGTGATGGGAATAACGGCGTTAGAAATAAACGGCGTTACTAATGGCGTTACTTTTTTTTAGTAACGAGTAATCTAACTAATTACTTTTTACATCGTTATAATGCCGTTCCCGTTACTTACAATAAAATACTATGCATTACTTTATTAAAGCTGTTCTCATCTGGCACGCTGCTCGTTCAGCCTTTCTTTACTCTGCTTTCGTGTGGGGCGGGGAGATGCGAGACAACGGCATAGTAAGCCAATCAGAGTAGATTTGGACAGCATACGTAGGTAGGCCACGCCTACTGCACTACTGCGCGCTCTTTCAATCGGAAGACCCAGCGATGGCGAGCGGTCAGCCCAGCACTGCGCTTTCACACTGGAAATACAGCCATTACTTTTCATTACTTGAAATAAAAGGCAAGAGTGTTTACGTGCAATGCACATTATGTCGAGGAACAACGTGTTTGTCCTCGTCAGTGGCCAGTAATTAGTAACATAATTTTAATAACTACAAAAATATATTACATTTGATAGATGTCTTATCTCACATTGTCCCACAAACATATTAATATAGTGTAGATAACATTACTAATTGGTTCTGTTAAGTGTCCATTTCAGTCATTAAACACATTTAACATTCACTTTTATTATGATTACACTAATTGAATTTGATTTTTTTTTTTTAGGGGGAACAAAATGTAACGGAATAATTACTTTCCCTGGTAATTAGTTACTTTTATGACAAAGTAACTCCGTTACTAACTCAGTTACTTTTTGGGGAAAGTAACTAGTAACTATAACTAATTACTTTTTGAAAGTAACGTGCCCAACACTGGTCTTACCTGGCTCAGCTGCCCCACTGCTGCATCATCCGAATCTTTTTTAAAATATTTATGCAGTGAGCCCCTGAGTCTCTTGGTTTCTTCCTCTCTTTTTTTTTCTTTTCTGTGCTCCTAACTTGTGCATGTTGGCAAATGGCACGCACGCTGATTGTCGAAGCGCTATGATCGAACAATGTCATTTTTTCCCCTTAATCAAAGAGTCAGACCAAACCATTTTTGCATTAGGGGTGGTAGGGGGTTCTTGACGCCTTTTTCAAAGACAATAAAGGCAAAAGATCTAGAAATCATTTATTGAATGCAAATATAGCACATTTCTCCCCCAAATCAACACATTTTGAAATGAAATAAAATAATCGCAACTTCATGAGAGCCCAGTTCTGCCCCCCCATTCCTGGGCCCGGGACAACATACCCGTTTGTCCCCCCCCTGTCGGCGGGCCTGGTTCTCTTTGTGTCTTCATTAGAGTGAGTGGTGGGGTATAAAGTTCTTCATCTGCAGTCTGAATGTCCTGAATCAATGAGTTTATTGTGTCATTAGGACATTGTCTATACCAGAAGGTGTTATTGTCTGTGATATTTCAGTTTATATTTATTTTATATTATATTTTCAGATTTCCTTTTATGTCCTACTGGTTAGATTGTGTGTTTCTGAGGTGTCCACTGAGCCCATATTTCAGTAATAATGCCTGCGGATACATATTTGTTTATTTACTTCAACACAGAAGAGGAATGAGGTCAATTTTGTTCACTTCTTTTGATTTTATTTTTTAAATTAACTTATTAATGAGGTAGCACAATGTATTGTATTGATTTCAGATGACTTCAGTGAATCTAAAATGTCCTGTCATACGGTACTGAATATGCTGTTCAATCAGATACAAAGTCTTTTCCATTTTTACATCACATTCTCTGTTTCTGTTTTTTTTTTTTTTTTTAGTGATTTCACTTATGCAAGTGGCAGCTGCTCAAGGTAACTGTTATATAACCTTTGACAGTACCAGTCAAAGATTTGGACACATCTATTCATTCATAGGGTTTTCTTTATTCTGACTGTTTCTTTATTCTGACAATGACCACCAGTCAAACAGTGGAGAAAGCTAACCAGACGCGAGGTCAATGTTTGTTCTACATTAACTCCAACCCATGAAGACCTTGGTGAAGAGGAGCCTCAGAAGTAAACTAACATTAGTGTGGCATCTTTATGCTAAATGCATTGACAATGGCAATCAAAACCTGACTTCTTTTCCACTGTTTATCTAGATTTTTATTCAAAGTGACTAACAATAAGTGCATGTAGCCTAGGTAGCCAAGAGAATCTGAGAGTGGCCAGTACTGAAGTACGAGTGTAAACAAATACTACAAATACCATCCAGTATCTGGAATGATCTGGGTAGTTAAGAAGTTGAAGAAGCTTGGACAAATACATAGACAAGGAATTATTTATGTATGGTATGTATAATGCCCTATGTCTGATTGGAGTCTCATCCCATCGCTCCTGTGAGGACGGCCCCATATGGACAGTTGAAAGTCACACTTGGAAGACACTCTGGACACTTAGTAATTCTTTTATGGCTGAGGACTACAGCTGATTTGCTAACATAAGGACTGCAGTTGTCATGAACAGTTATGCACTCAAGTTTCCATCAATGAAGAGTTATAACATCAACGAAACTGACTTGTTGCCCAAATGAGGATTTCCTTTTGAGTCTGGTTCCTCTCGAGGTTTCTTCCTCATGTCGTCTGAGGGAGTTTTTCCTTGCCACCGTCGCCACAGGCTTGCTCATTGGGGATAGGTTAGTTCATGTTTAATTCATTCAAATTCTGTAAAGCTGCTTTGCAACAATGTCTATTGTTAAAAGCGCTATACAAATAAACTTGACTATGTTTAGTTTTTCCAAAGTTTGACAGCATTTGCATCTGCATTAAAATAGTTAGCCTATGTTTCTCTGACCTAGCTTTTGCTTCATTAGCCTACACAAGAGACATCATGGTACAGTCGGCTGGTATATGGTTATAATTATGGTTATAGTATTTAGCAGAAGCATTTGTCCAAAGCAACTTACAATATATAAGTAATACATTATTAGTAAACCAATATAATAATCCAATTGCTCCATTCTGACATTGCCTACCTTCCAGATGAGAGCTGCTGCATGACTGCAGGATTTCTTGAACCCTGCACTGAAGTAACAACCAACTGTTTCTATCACTCCACTGGCTCTCATCTTTACCCAAGCCAGATGTTTGGGTTTGTTCGTGCTGTGGCTATTACTTTATTACTGTGTAGATAATTGTATCCCTCCATGCTTTTGTGGTTCCTTACCTCACCATCTTTGCCCTCACTAAGAATAAAATAACTGACAATGTCAACGTGGGCAGCACGATGGTGTAGTGGTTAGTGCTGTCGCCTCACAGCAAGAAGGTCCAGGTTCGAGCCCCGTGGCCGGTGAGGGCCCTTCTGTGCAGAGTTTGCATGTTCTCCCCGTGTCCGCGTGGGTTTCCTCCGGGTGCTCCGGTTTCCCCCACAGTCCAAAGACATGCAGGTTAGGTTAACTGGTGACTCTAAATTGACCGTAGGTGTGAGTGTGAATGGTTGTCTGTGTCTATGTGTCAGCCCTGTGATGACCTGGCGACTTGTCCAGGGTGTACCCTGCCTTTCGCCCGTCATCAGCTGGGATAGGCTCCAGCTTGCCTGCAACCCTGTAGAACAGGATAAAGCGGCTACAGATGATGAGATGAGATATATGCGGTGAAGTAGTCCTGTGCCCTTAGCAGAGAAACACCCCCAAAGCATAATGTTTCCACCTCCATGCTTGACAGTGGGGATGGTGTTCTTCGTGTCATAGTCAGCATTTTTCTTCCTCCAAGTCAAGTCAAGTCATTTATTTATATAGCACATTTAAAAACAACAGGGGTTGAGCCAAAGTGCTTCACAGTGTTAGCTAAGGCATAGATAAAAACAATAATAGTCTGAAACATCAGACCCACATATTTATATTAATCACTGAAAGCGCGGCAATAGCACCATAATAAGGGAGTAAAAAAGAAACAAAACAAAACCTCAATTTGACTCAAAAGCAAGTGTGAACAAGTAAGTCTTCAGATTGGATTTAAAAAAGGCAATTGTAGGGGAGGATTTAATGTATGGCGGGAGGGCATTCCAGAGCTTTGGAGCAGCTACAGAGAAAGCATGGTCACCGCGGGTTTTGAGGCGTGTGCGAGGGATGGTAAGGAGTGATTGATTTTGTGACCTAAGTGATCTGGGTGCAGAGTGTGGAATCAAAAGTTCCGAAATATAAGGTGGTGCTAGACCATTAAGTGCTTTAAAAACAAAAAGTAAAATTTTAAAATCAATTCTGTATCTCACTGGAAGCCAGTGGAGCTGGGCTAGGACTGGTGTGATATGTTCCCCTTTCTTGGTGCCAGTCAGAAGCCTGGCAGCAGCATTTTGTACCAGTTGAAGTCTATTAATGTTGTATTGTGACATGCCTGTGTAAAGGGAATTACAGTAATCTAAGCGTGAGGAGATGAATGCGTGGATGACTATTTCCAGATCTTTAGGGGAAAGAACAGGTTTTAACTTTGCTATGGTCCTCAGCTGATAGAAACTGCCTTTAACCACAGCATTAACCTGTCTATTAAAAGTTAGCGAACTGTCAAGCAGAACGCCCAGATTTCTGACTACATTCTGTGTGTCTGGTAGATGAGGAGGAAGAGCATTGCCAAGGCTGGTGACAGTGGGGGATGAACCAAATAATATTATTTCAGTTTTACTTTCATTTAGTTGTAGAAAGTTGTGTGCCATCCAGGATTTAACGTCCTCAAGACAGCTGAACAGATTGTTGATGGTGGAAGAGCAGTTTGGACTGAAGGGCAGGTAGAGCTGAGTATCATCAGCGTAACAGTGATATTGAATGTTGTGCTTCTTGAGAATAGAACCTAGGGGCAGCATGTAAAGAGAGAAGAGCAGGGGGCCTAGAATGGACCCTTGTGGGACACCATACTTATTTGGGGCTGAGGAGGAAGACTGGTTACCAATCTTGACACAGAAGGTTCTATCCTCCAAATAGGACCTAAACCAGTTTAAGACTGGGCCTTGCAATCCAACTTTATCATGTAGGCGCACCAACAGGATGTTATGGTCTATAGTGTCAAATGCAGCACTAAGATCTAGAAGGAGGAGAATGGCACATGTACCGGAATCAACTGCAAGCAAGAGGTCATTATGTACTTTGAGTAGTGCAGACTCTGTGCTATGAAGGGCTCTGAAACCAGATTGAAATTTGTCCAAAATATTAAAGTTGTTTAAGTGGGAGGAGAGCTGCTGAAAAACCACCTTTTCTAAGATTTTAGAGAGAAAGGGTAATTTAGAGATGGGCCTAAAGTTTTTAGGGTCATTGGGGTCCAGACAGAGCTTTTTTAGTAGTGGCTGAACTACTGCGTGTTTAAGACTAGAGGGGAAGATACCGTTAGCTAGGGAGCAGTTTACTATAGCTAATACAATTGGGCAGAGTATACCAAAAACTTCCTTGAAGAGTCGGGAGGGCATGATGTCAGAGGGGCAAAAGGAAGGCTTCAGATGAGACACTATATCAGAGAGCTGAGAGGCGGATACCAGAGAGAAGAGCTGAAGAGGGCTGACTGGCTCATGGGTCTCTGGCGGAGGGGAGTTTACTGGTGAGATATTAAGTCTGATCTTGTCAATTTTTTCAATGAAGAATTCTAAGAATTCCTCACAGGTAATTGATGTATCAGCAGGGTTTACAGCAGGATTGAGGAATGAATTTATCGTTTTAAAAAGTACCCTGGGCCTGTGGGCCTGGGCATTTATCACCTGGGCAAAGTAATCAGCCTTTGCCTCCTTAACAGAGAGTTGATACATTTTTAAACGCTGTTGAAGAATTTCATAAGAGACATGTAGTTTATCTTGTTTCCACTTTCACTCTGCCCTCCGACAGGTACGACGGAGGGCGCGTGTGGAGTCATTCAACCAGGGTGTGGTCATATTGGTCTTAGGGCGCTTTAATTTTAAAGGGGCTACCTGATCCAAGGTCAGGGAGCAGGATTGATTAAAAAGAGAGACCAGTTCTTCAGTGTCACAAGACAAAAGGTTCAGAGAGACAGGGAGAGTGAGTTCAAAGTGATCAGAGAAATGAGCAGCTGTGGCAGAGTTTATAGAGCGGGCATGGTGATGGGGTTGAAGAGGAAGGAGTGTGGGAGTAGGCCAAAAGGACTCAAATTCAATCAGGTAATGATCAGACACAGTAGTGTTAGTGATTTCAACATTAGCAGTACAGAGACCCAGTGATAAAACCAGGTCCAGTGAGTGACCTCTCATATGTGTGGGGCCAGATACTAACTGAGTTAGATTGAAGGAATCAATCAGATTTAAAATGTCATTGACCAGTGGTTTAGTGGGACAGCACACATGAATATTGAAATCTCCCAATATAAGTAGCTTCTCAGAACGAGAGGCCATAGAGGACAAAAGGTCAGAGAACTCTTCTAGGAAACCACTAGTGGCTTTAGGAGGTCTGTACACTAAAGCACAAAGAATTGGAGAGCATGCAGTAATCAACAATAACTGAACTTCAAAAGTAGAGTAAGTTTGATTAGGCAAAGACCTACACTTAAACAGCTTATTAAACACTGTTGCCAGACCACCACTGCGGCCTGATACCCTAGGAGAGTTAAAAAAGCCATAGTGGGGAGGACATAGTTCAACAAAAGAGGACAAATCGCCAGCCCTAAGCCATGTTTCAGTAATAAAAAGAAAGTCCAGCTTTCGAGATGTGATAAAATCATTGAGGATAAAAGTCTTATTTTCTACAGACCTAACATTTAACAAGGCAAATTTAACTGGTGGTAGTTGCAATGTTTGTTCAGACGAGATTGGCCCATAAAAGTTCAGCGGACGAAGATTCGCCACGTTTTTTCCGGCACTTAAGCGGTATGTTTTGACGAGGTGGTGAGGAGTCCAGTGCACTGGGATAGGGGCCGTAGGAGTAATAGCAGTAGGGAAATCAGACAGCGGCAGCACAGCGAGATTTTGGGGGTGTATTCCAGCCTCTACGCGTCGCCTAATCGACGAACGAGAGGAGATGAGACTGGGGATGGCGCCGTCAGTTTGGGAAGAGTGCTTGATGAATTTGCGACGGCAGCTCCGGTGCATATACCGGGGCTGCTGACGAGCGATGCCCAACGTGAAGAGTAGTTTGTGGACACCAGGCGGTAGCCTGATAGAAGGTGAGTTGAGATTCAGCAGTTCATTAGTAGAGTATGATAAATCCATCATGAAATGCGACGCAATGTGGGAGTCACAGGCAGTGATAATAATCCACAAAATCCTGAGAGAGACGAGGACGCTAATTGCGGGTAGAAGATGCATGTTAACTCTCCATGGATCACCAGGTTAACGTTAAAACCAGCGGAGCTCAACAGCCAGGTTAGAAAACCTCGATAGGCCAACTGCCTGATATTACAGATAGCTAGGCTAATAGCAAAACAATCGTTACAGGCAGGCGGGAACTGCCAACTCCGATTTGGATGCTAAGGCCAAACCAAGCGCACAAAATGAGGAAGGTGAGACTTACACATTCGTACGCGAGGGAATCTGCGATGATCACAGCAGACACGGCGAGTTGAGTTAATGCCAAAGAACTTGATTTTGGTCTCATCTGACCACAGCACCTTCTCCCAATCACTCTCAGAATCATTCAGGTGTTCACTGGCAAACTTCAGATGGGCCTGCACATGTGCCTTCTTGAGCAGGGGGACCTTGCGGGCACTGCAGGATTTTAATCCATTACGGCATAATGTGTGACCAATGGTTTTCTTGGTGACTGTGGTCCCAGCTGCCTTAAGATCATTCACAAGCTCCTCCCATGTAGTTCTAGGCTGATCTCTCGCCTTTCATGTGATCGTTGATACCCCACGAGGTGAGATCTTGCGTGGGGCCCCAGACCAGGGTCGATTGATGGTCATTTTGTATTTCTTCCATTTTCGAACTATTGCACCGACAATTGTCTCCTTCTCACCTGGCTTCTTGCTTATGGTTTTGTTGCCCAGTCCAGCCTTGTGCAGCTCTACAATCTTGTCCCTGACATCCTTAGACAGCTCTTTGGTCTTGCCCATGTTGGAGAGGTTGGAGTCTGATTGATTGATTCTGTGGACAGGTGTCTTTTTATATAGGTGTCAATTTAAGACAGCTGTCTTTAATGCAGGTAACGAGTTGATTAGGAGTGTCTAACTGGTCTGTGGGAGCCAGAACTCTTAATGGTTGGTAGGGGATCAAATACTTATTTCACTCAATGAAATGCAAATCTCATCTCATCTCATTATCTCTAGCCGCTTTATCCTGTTCTACAGGGTCGCAGGCAAGCTGGAGCCTATCCCAGCTGACTACGGGCGAAAGGCGGGGTACACCCTGGACAAGTCGCCAGGTCATCACAGGGCTGACACATAGACACAGACAACCATTCACACCCACATTCACACCTACGGTCAATTTAGTCACCAGTTAACCTAACCTGCATGTCTTTGGACTGTGGGGGAAACCAGAGCACCCGGAGGAAACCCACGCAGACAACATGCAAACTCCGCACAGAAAGGCCCTCGCCGGCCATGGGGCTCGAACCCGGACCTTCTTGCTGTGAGGCGACAGCGCTAACCACTACACCATGGGACTCAATGGGACTCAAGACGCAAGTAGGCCCAAGCGTCAGACCAAGAAACACAGGGGCAGACGAGCAGGCATCCGAAATCGACTGAGAAGTAAGGCAAACTGTCCACCTCTGCCCAGTATCCTGCTAGCTAATGTCCAGTCGTTAGTGAACAAGCTGGACAACTTGAGAGCAAGGATCGCCTTCCAGCGGGACATCAGGGACTGCAATGTTCTGTGTTTTACTGAATCCTGGCTGTCATCTTCAATACCGGATCACTCAATCATGCCTGCTGACCACTTTTCCATCCTTCGCATGGACAGAACCGAGGAGTCCGGGAAATCCAAGGGCGGGGGAGTTTGTTTTATGACCAATAACAGGTAGTGTGAGCCGAGGAACATCACTGTTCTCTCCAATGCCTGTACTCCTAATCAGGAACACTTGTCTATCTTATGCAGACCACACTTCCTGCCCCGTGATTTCACAGCAGTTATTATGACTGCAGTTTATATCCCCCCAAGTGCAAGCACTGATATCGCCATATCTGAGCTACAGGAGGTTATAAATAAACAACAGCATCATCACCCTGGGGCTGCCTTCATCATCCTCGGTGACTTCAATAAGGCAAAACTTTCCCGCGGTCTGCCAGAATTCAAGCAACACATCCACTTTCCAACGAGGGGTGATAACATCCTTGATCACTGCTATACTCCGTTTTTAGACTGTTATAAAGCCCTTCCAATGCCCGCTTTTGACAAGTCCGACCATGTTGCGGTTTTCCTAGTACCAAAATATAAACACAAGATCTTGCAGGAAGCGCCAATGACGAAAGCAGTACAATGTTGGACTGACCAATCAGAAATGTTGCTTCAAGACACGCTAGAGAACACGGATTGGGAGATTTTCCGGGTATCTTCAAATGACATCAGTGAATATGCGGACGCGGTTGGGAGCTACATTTACTTCCTTATCAATGACATCATACAAACTGTCAAAATAAAAGTTTACCCAAATCAGAAACCCTGGGTAGATAAAACTGTGAGGAAAGCACTTTCAGCTCAAACTGCTTCATACAAGGCTGGCATTCTATCAGGGGACATGACAGGCTATAAAGAAGCAGTTTATGGCCTAAGGAGGACTGTGAGGGCTGCAAAGCTCCGCTACAAGGACAGAGTGGAAGCTGACTTCCAGGCTGGTGATCCTGCCAGTGTGTGGAAGGGCCTTCGGGTCATGACAGATTTTAAAAACAAGCCCAGCTCCATGCATAGCTCTGACCCCTCACTTGCTGATGAGCTAAATACATTTTATGCTCGCTTTGACCTTGCTAACCCCATGGTAGCTGTGACTGAAAAGTCTAGTGGTAACGGGATGCCTCCTTTCATTATCAGTGAGAGTGATGTGAGGGGAGTGTTCAGAGGCGTAAATGGGAGGAAAGCAACAGGCCCCGATCAGATCCCTGGCAGGATTCTGAGATCCTGCGCTGATCAGCTAGCCCCTGTTTATGCTGAGATCTTCAATATGTCACTGGCTGAAGCCGTGGTTCCATCTTGCTTTAAAAAATCAATCATTGTTCCTGTGCCTAAGAACAGCAAGCCAGCAGGCCTGAATGATTACCGCCCAGTGGCCCTTACATCAGCGGTAATGAAGTGCTTTGAGAGGCTTGTGAAAAAACACATATGCCACACCCTGCCCAGTTCTTTCGATCCTCACCAATTTGCCTACAGAGCAAACAGAAGTAGGGACGATGCCATCTCAAGCCTACTGCACACTACATTGGTCCATCTGGATGAGGGGAGGGGAAATTGTGAGAGAATGCTGTTCATAGATTATAGTTCAGCATTTAACACCATAATTCCCCTTCGCCTGGCTGATAAGATGAGGGCGCTGGGATTTAACACCCAGTTGTGCAATTGGGTGCTCAGCTTCCTCACGGATCGCCCCCAAGTGGTCAGAATGGGGGGGTGTCACTTCAGGGAAGTTGACCCTCAACATTAGCTCGCCCCAGGGTTGTGTTTTAAGTCCATTGCTCTATAACATCTACACACATGACTGCACAACCACCAGCAGTTCCACTTCCATCATCAAATTTGCTGACGACACCATGGTGCTGGGTCTCATCTCACAAAAAAATGAGCAGGCTTACCTGAAGAAGGAGGTGGCTGACCTAGCACTGTGGTGCCAGTCCAATAACTTGGCCCTGAATGTCAGCAAGACAAAGGAAATGGTGGTGGACTCCAGGAAGGTGCAGAGCAGGACATATACACCACTCACCATTAGCGGGGAGCCTGTGGAGAGGGTCCCCAGCTTCAAGTACCTGGGGGTACATCTGACTGAGAACCTCTCCTGGTCACTACAAACACAACACCTCACAGCGAAATCCAGGCAGCGGCTGTACTTTCTCCGTCAACTGAGGAAGTTTAAGGTCTCCCCTTCCATCTTGACCACATTTTACTCCTCAGCGGTGGAGAGTGTCCTAACAGGCTGTATTACGGCCTGGTTTGGGAACTGTACAGCATGTGACCAGAAAGCACTGCAGAGAATGGTGCGCTCTGCGGAACGGACAATCAGAGCACCCCTACCGAGTCTGATGGACATATACACAAAGAGGGTGGGAGCTAGGGCCAGGAAAATCATGCAGGATGCCTCACACCCAAACTCTAACCTCTTTACCCTGCTGAATTCGGGCAGACAACTACGAAGTCTCCATGCACGAACAGAGAGACTGAGGAAGAGTTTTTATCCACAGGCAGTTAGACTGCTAAACTCAGTACATTTTAAATAATCCCTTTTACTACAGTTTTTACATCAGTGTTAGAGGACTCATTTTCCTCTTTTTAACTGTGCACATTTCATTTTTATCTTGTTGTTATCCCCAGGCTATTTTAACTTGCTCATTAGTATTTTAGACTTATTTTTTACGTCATGCTTCAGGAGTCATCTTTTACTTTTCTAGTGTGGTTACTTATTTGCATATGTTGTTTTTATTCTTATTTATATGCTGAGCTGATGACCCCTTTAACATTTCACTACATGTAAAATGTATGTGACAAATAAAAGCACTTGACTTGACACCCTGCCGCCCGAAATGCAAATCAATGTATAGATTTTATAAAATATGATTTTCTGGATTTTCTTTTTGTTATTCTCTCAATGTTAAAATAAACCTGCCCTTAAAATTATTGACTGTTCATATCTTTGCCAGTGGGCAAACTTACAAAATTAGCAAGGGATCAAATAATTATTTCATATATATATATATATATATATATATATATATATATATATATATATATAGGCACTGCATGTAAAAATTCAACTCATTGTGTGAACCATGACATTCATATGACTTTGCTGTTAAAGTCTTGGGTGTTAGGGTAAAGAAAAAAAATATTTTTGTTTAATAATGGACACAAACAAACTGGTAAACGTTTCATCACAGAGAGTTCTTTATTAAGGGCTCCCTAATTACAGCGATATTGTCAAAAGTGCACAAAAAAATAAGTTCATCTCATATTTACTCATTGTGTAACTATTTTTGTCATTGTTATAATTATTAGACAAATCCACAACAAGAGATTGAGATTTGCCAATTTACTATTTTTGAAGGAAAAAGAGTGAAACTAAAATGTTTAAGGATGATAATCAGAGGCTTTGAATTTTTACCTCCATCATTACTGCAGGGACAGAAGTATGGATAAAGTTTCTCAGTGAAATTCTGAGGCGGCACGGTGGTGTAGTGGTTAGCGCTGTCGCCTCACAGCAAGAAGGTCCTGGGTTCGAGCCCCGGGGCCGGCGAGGGCCTTTCTGTGTGGAGTTTGCATGTTCTCCCCGTGTCCGCGTGGGTTTCCTCCGGGTGCTCCGGTTTCCCCCACAGTCCAAAGACATGCAGGTTAGGTTAACTGGTGACTCTAAATTGACCGTAGGTGTGAATGTGAGTGTGAATGGTTGTCTGTGTCTATGTGTCAGCCCTGTGATAACCTGGCGACTTGTCCAGGGTGTACCCCGCCTTTCGCCCATAGTTAGCTGGGATAGGCTCCAGCTTGCCTGCGACCCTGTAGAAGGATAAAGCGGCTAGAGATAATGAGATGAGATGAGTGAAATTCTGACCACTGAAAGAGAAGATGTGAGATTTTGCACCAACATCATAGAAGGCAATCAGACCCTCCTCATAATCCACAAACACAAGAGATTGAGATTTGCCAATTTATTTTTGAAGGAAAAAGATTGAAACTAAAAATGGATAACCTTCTGAGGAGCCTGTTTCAAGGAGAGGGGGACAAAGGGAGAGTCCAGAGCCTCATATTCAGTCTCATTCCTCAGCCACACACCAGCACCCATCTTTAGGTCTGGCTGTAACCTTCCCTTTCCTGTGAAGGGCTCTCTGGCCACTCCTACATCCCACTCACTGTTCCCTCTGACCTGCACCTCATAGTAAAATCTCCCTGAGGAGAATCCCTCCTTTCCCAACACAGAGACGACATCATCAAACCTCTCTAGGTTATCAGGGAGATTCTGTGTCTTACCTCCATCTTTCACTTGTTTCCCATCATCAGACAGGATGACATCAGGATTTGCTGTATCAGGATCCAAAGTCACACTCACTGAGAGACAGAAACACAGTGAACATCAGTTTTATCATTGTAGGTGGTAAAAGAGAGCAACTGGACTTGCTTGAAGATTCTTGAAGACATTTCACCTCTCATCCGAAAGGCTTCTTCAGTTCTGTCTGACTGGTAGGGAGCATCAGGTATTTATTCTCTAATGGATGAAAAGCTCATCTAAGGTGCCTATCAGTGCGTTTACATGCACATAGAGAAAATCGAATTTCTGCCGTAGCTCGACTGAAATCGAAGTTCTAAATGCCATGGAAACACCTTAGCTCGGCTGAAATCAAACCGAACTGGATTTCTCGTAATCGAGCTACGTGACCTAGATTATGCGATTGTAGCCAAGCTACTTAGTGCATGTAAACCCTATCGAGCTACGTAGTCGAGCTACTTACTTCAGCACTGCCCCTTCCGGAAGTGACAAGTGATGAGACCACAAGTGGGAAACACAACAGCCTCAGTCGGCATGACAACAGTAGTAGTAGCGAGCAGCAGAAGAGGTCAGGAGGAACAAGGAGAACGAACGAACGAACACGGAACTGATAACTTTGCTTATACTCTTGAACAGCTCTTCTTCATAATGACAACCGGAAGTGTACCAACATGATGGGGCGTGTAGCGCCACCTGTGGCTCGGGTGCACAATGTACCTCACACAATAGCTCAATTTCCTTGTGTGCATGTAGGATTGGATTTCTCTGGCACCCCTGCTGGGACCCTTAGCTTGATTACCGACAGTAGCTCGATTTGGATGTGCATGTAAACGCACTGATTGAGTCATCCTGTTGGTGTGGGTCACTGGGGGCTGGTTGTGAACGGCCTCGAGAGTCGTTAGGATGATCAATGGATTGCCCGTTAGGGTGATCAATGGAATGCTGATTCTTTCTGTCCTCCTGTGCATCACTGAAAACAGCTGGGTTTTGGTGTGCACTCAGTTGTCTGGGAAGTGTGCCAAGGACTGCATTGTAGGTGGCTGATAAATGATGTCTTAGACCCCCACCTCTGTTCAGTGATGGCCATTCCAGGTTGACAAAAATGGCTTCTTTAACTCCTCGCTCATACCAACGATGCTCTCTGGCTAAAATGCGTACGTTGCAATCCTGAAATTAGTGTCCTTTGTTGTTAAGATGAAGGTAGACAGCAGAGTCCTGGCCTGAGGAACTGGCTCTCCTGTGTTGAGCCATGCGCCTGTGAAGCGGTTGTTTTGTCTCCCGAATATACGAGTCCGTGCATTCCTCACTGCACTGAATGGCACGTTGTCCTGTTTGTGTCTGGGTATTCTGTCCTTAGGGTGGACCAGTTTCTGCTTCAGACTGTTACTGGGTCTGAAATGTACCGGAATGTTGTGTTTGTAGAAGATCCTCCTGAGTTTCTCAGATAGGCCAGAAATGTAGGGAATGACAATGTTCTTGCATTTGTTCCTGTAATCCTTCTTGTCCGTTCTATTCCTTTTTCTGCTCTTTCTGATGATGGGAAGCCTTCTCTAAGCACATCAATGCAGTGGATATTAACATCAACTTCACTCGGGAGGACGTCAGTGGGAATAAGCTAGCCTTCTTGGATTGTGATGTACACATTAGACAAGACAGAAGCCTGAGCATCGAGGTCTACTGGAAACCCACACACACAGACCAGTACCTACTCTTTGACTCTCACCACCCACTGGAACACAAATTGGGGGTCATTAGGACATTGCAACACAGGGCTCAGAATATCCCTACAACGATAGAGGGAAAAGAGAAGGAGCAGAATCACATCAAGAAAGCACTTCAGAACTGCGGGTATCATTCCCTACATTTCTGGTCTATCTGAGAAACTCAGGAGGATCTTCTACAAACACAACATTCCGGTACATTTCGGACTCCGTAACACTCTGAAGCAGAAACTGGTCCACCCTAAGGACAGAATACCCAGACACAAACAGGACAACATAGTGTATGCCATTCAGTGCAGTGAAGAATGCACAGACTCGTATATTCGGGTGACAAAACAACCGCTTCACAGGTGCATGGCTCAACACAGGAGAGCCAGTTCCTCAGGCCAGGACTCTGCTGTCTACCTTCATCTTAACAACAAAGGACACTCATTTCAGGATTGCAACCTATGCATTTTAGCCAGAGAGGATCGTTGGTATGAGTGAGGAGTTAAAGAAGCCATTTTTGTCAACCTGGAACAGCCATCACTGAACAGAGGTGGGGGTCTAAGACATCATTTATCAGCCACCTACAATGCAGTCCTTGGCACACTTCCAAGACAACTGAATGCACACCAAAACCCAGCTGTTTTCAGTGACGCACAGGAGGACAGAGAGAATCAGCATTCCATTGATCACCCTAATGGGCAATCCATTGATCATCCTAACGACTCTTGAGGCCGTGCACAACCAGCCCCCAGTGACCCACACCAACAGGATAACTCAATGACACCTTAGATGAGCTTTTCATCCATGAGAGGATAAATACCTGATGCTCCCTACCAGTCAGACAGAACTGAAGAGGCCTTTCAGATGAGAGGTGAAACGTCTTCAAGAATCTTCAAGCAAGTCCAGTTGCTCTCTTTTACCACCCACAGTTTACCATGACCTGGATGACTGAGAATCTTCACAGACAGTTTTATCATTGCACAGTGTGGAACAATGAAGAAATATATATTTAGTCATGTGATCAATAAGAGCTCACAAACTTGCATATTGTTGAATTCTCTTCAGTTCTGTCAGGAAAATAATTTTGGACAACGTTATTTGCTGTTACAGTTTTATTTGGTGAGATTAAATGCTTGATTAATGCTTTTTCTCCATGCTTTCACGGAAGGCGGTTGCATTTCTCTGCCTCTCCCTCCCCTAATCTTTTCTGCTTCTGCTGTCTCGTCTTGTCTATTGTCTGCTTTTTGAGAGACCCTTTCCGCATTGGTCTTCAAACCAAAATTATGGATTTGATAAACTGGTCTCTTCACGCAATTGACACTATCTTCCTGACGAGAAGCCTGGGTTTGGGGGAACCAGCCTGTTCTGCCGGAACGTTCGCAGCTGGCTATACGATGGACGCATGGGAGCGGTGGCGGGTCGTGTGCCTGGCGACTCTTTCTGTGGAGGACATTGAGGATATCTACCTATTCGGAACCATGATAACAGGGCTTTTGCTGATTAGATTAGGCATTGCCCTGATGTATCGAGGAAATCAGGAAACGGTAACAGCTGTTCAAAGCCCCATAAAGCTGCCCGACATGATTGAAATGGTGGGCAGAGCTGTCGGCACTCAGACTGTGGCTATTCAGAACTTGAACCACACTGTGGATTCCATCTTGGAGAAGTTGATGGCTTTGCAAAGGGAAATGGATCAATTCGGGGGCCAGCATGGACAGGCAGGGTAGTCAGAAAAAGAACACATCTACCCGTCTGAAGTCTAAACAAATTACAATTTTATCTTCGGCTCTCTTAGCCAGCAATGCCTTGGCCAAGGCCGTTGCTGTGGAAACAACTCCCCCTGAAGATCACTGCAGTCAGACTCTCTCTGTATTTCCCCCTCCCCCCTTCCCACAGTCGCCATTCTTACCCCTAGTGTGTCAAGTCGGTAAGCACCGTCTGGCTGCAGGACCGGACTGCTTGTTTGCGCTGGGTTACCTATACCTACAGTGGGGCAAAAAAGTATTTAGTCAGTCACCAATGGAGCACTTGCATGTGACGTCACATCCGCTCCAGATTGTAGACAAACGCCATCTTGGCGGTCAAGCGCCATATTTCCGCCGCCTTCCCGACGCTGACTTTCTTTTTTTTTTTGCCGAAATATTCAAAAATTACCGTGCCACAATGCCGGATACTTGCATGGCATATAAATGCCACAACAGGAGAGGTCAGAAAACAGGAAGAAAGTTTCATAGGCTGCCACGGGACCCTGACAGGCGCGCAAAATGGATTGCTGCTATCGGAAGTTTGTGTGGATTTATATGTAAATCCACACAAACATATGTTTTTGTTAGAATTGTGGATGTATCGTAAAGGTATTCTATGATGGCTCTCTGTTTTTTTTTTTTTTTATGTCGTGGTCATGAAAACTCCGTCCGGTAAGCCATAAGGGTCACAAATCTGTAGACCGTTTATTTTAGACATATCTAATTATCTGATCCAAACAACAAGAACAAGGCATGGGTACCGACTGGAAGGAGCGATCACTGGCGCCTGTGCAGTGACCATTTCATCTCAGGTTCGTCATGTTTTTATTTCAGTATATCCATGTGGTTATTTGCAACATAAGTTTATGACTTGCTCTAATAAAAAAATTCCGGGAAGTGGGAGCCTGAGAAAAGAGGGTTGGGGCGGGGGGGGGGGGTGGATTGGGTCTTTAGCGGTGTGGTACGAAAAAAAACAGTAAAGAACTTATAAGAATTTACCACTGTCTTAGTAGTAAATCCTTATAAATATAAGGATCAATCCTTATAAGGACTTAAATATATATGCCATGTATGATTTACTCCTGAAAGTGGCGCTTTTTGCATTATCCTCATACAAATTTATGAAAATCTAGCGTGTATGAAGTGAACATTGTGCATGGTTTTTACAGATAATGTGTATGATGAATTACACCGTCTTTGTATGCTTCATGTAATGTTTGTAGTTTTAAATTATATTTTACAGTTTAAAATATATATGCCTTTTATATGTAAATCCACACAAACATATATGTTTTTGTTAGAATTGTGGATGTATCGTAAAGGTATTCTATGATGGCTTTCTGGTTTTTTTTATGTCGCGGTCGTGAAAACTCCGTCCGGTAAGCCATAAGGGTCACAAATCTGTAGACCGTTTATTTTAGACATGTATCTAATTATCTGTGCATTAGAAAAATGAGCCGTGTAGTCCGTCGGTTGAAATTGATCCATTCTGTACAAGAGTGCAGCAGTATTCAGCTGTGTTGTTGCCCGACAAGATGGCGTCTGTGTACTTTCCGGTCACGTGACTGCAAGATCTCTATTGTGCAAGTTCTCCCACTTAAAAAGATGAGAGAGGCCTGTAATTTTCATCATAGGTATACCTCAACTATGAGAAACAAAATGAGAAAAAAAAAATCCAGAAAATCACATTCTGATTTTTAATGAATTTATTTGCAAATTATGGTGGAAAATAAGTATTTGGTCAATAACAAAAATTCATCTCAATACTTTGTTATATACCCTTTGTTGGCAATGACAGAGGTCAAATGTTTTCTGTAAGTCTTCACAAGGTTTTCACACACTGTTACTGGTATTTTGGCCCATTCCTCCATGCAGATCTCCTCTAGAGCAGTGATGTTTTGGGGTTGTCGCTGGGCAACACGGACTTTCAACTCCCTCCAAAGATTTTTTTATGGGGTTGAGATCTGGAGACTGGCTAGGCCACTCCAGGACCTTGAAATGCTTCTTACGAAGCCACTCCTTCGTTGCCCGGGCAGTGTGTTTGGGATCATTGTCATGCTGAAAGACCCAGCCACGTTTCATCTTCAATGCCCTTGCTGATGGAAGGAGGTTTTCACTCAAAATTTCACGATACATGGCCCCATTCATTCTTTCCTTTACACAGATCAGTCGTCCTGGTCCCTTTGCAGAAAAACAGCCCCAAAGCATGATGTTTCCACCCCCATGCTTCACAGTAGGTATGGTGTTCTTTGGATGCAACTCAGCATTCTTTCTCCTACAAGCACGACAAGTTGAGTTTTTACCAAAAAGTTCTATTTTGGTTTCATCTGACCATATGACATTCTCCCAATCCTCTTCTGGATCATCCAAATGCTCTCCAGCAAACTTCTGATGGGCCTGGACATGTACTGGGTTAAGCAGGGGGACATGTCTGGCACTGCAGGATTTGAGTCCCTGGAGGCGTAGTGTGTTACTGATGGTAGCCTTTGTTACTTTGGTCCCAGCTCTCTGCAGGTCATTCACTAGGTCCCCCCGTGTGGTTCTGGGATTTTTGCTCACTGTTCTTGTGATCATTTTGACCCCACGGGGTGAGATCTTGCGTGGAGCCCCAGATCGAGGGAGATTATCAGTGGTCTTGTATGTCTTCCATTTTCTAATAATTGCTCCCACAGTTGATTTCTTCACACCAAGCTGCTTACCTATTGCAGATTCAGTCTTCCCAGCCTGGTGCAGGTCTACAATTTTGTTTCTGGTGTCCTTTGACAGCTCTTTGGTCTTGGCCATAGTGGAGTTTGGAGTGTGACTGTTTGAGGTTGTGGACAGGTGTCTTTTATACTGATAACGAGTTCAAACAGGTGCCATTAATACAGGTAACGAGTGGAGAACAGAGGAGCCTCTTAGGCCCACTTTACACGGGGACGGTATAAAACAAAAACGCAAAAGTCCGTTTTTGTTCTCACTTTTTTCCGCGTCTACACGACCGTTTTCAAGGAGGAAATCTGCGTCTATACGGTGACGCATAAATGTCTCCGCTATGTCTGCACGCATGCGCAACGTCTTCTGTCTTGTCTGATCTGCACATCTGCGCCGCTGTTCTGTCAAGTTATCCTACCAAGCCTACTACGCATGCGCGAAATCCAGGAGGGTAGGAAAATTCAACAGTAGTTTTGTCCCACCGATCAGCTGGGCTGATAGAAAATTGGTGAGAATTTCACGCATTTGCCGATTTTTATGTTTTGTGCGTATTGGTCGAGTCTTTGGCTGAGTCAAATAATTTGTAATGACTTGTTTTGAATAATAAAACGGTCTGTATGAGAACTTGCTAGGATAACTTTACAGAACACCGGTCCGGCTGAGGTACTTACTTCCTTACTTCCCGGGCTGGCATGTACAGTATATGACATGTATGACGTAAACGCGTACCCGACGTGAGCAGATCCGAGCAGAGTTTCGCGTATTGGGTAGTTTAGACGGATACGCAATGGGGGCCGTTTTTAAACTTATCCACTTTGGAAGGCGTTTTCAATTTTATCCGTTTTTCAGCCTCGGAAATGCCGTCCTCGTGTAAACGAAAGGCACTTCTGATAAAATATTTAGTCGTTTTTACCCGACAGCGTCCTCGTGTAAACGGGCCCTTAGAGAAGTTGTTACAGGTCTGTGAGAGCCAGAAATCTTGCTTGTTTGTAGGTGACCAAATACTTATTTTACAGAGGAATTTAACAATTAATTCATTAAAAATCCTACAATGTGATTTCCTGGATTCTTTCTCCCCATTCTGTCTCTCATAGTTGAAGTGTACCTATGATGAAAATTACAGGCCTCTCATCTTTTTAAGTGGGAGAACTTGCACAATTGGTGGCTGACTAAATACTTTTTTGCCCCACTGTATCTGCCCCCTCCCCCCTTACCCCCCTTCCATGATTGCCCCCCCCCCACTCCCTTCCCCCCCTCGGGTCCTGAGTTTTTATGTTGTAAAGTGTACTGAGTGTGTGGAATTTGTGCTTTTGTGCTGAGGTGTTCTTTTAATGTTCCCACACTGTGTGTCCCTAGAAGCATAGTGTGGGGCTCGTTTTTTTTCCTCCTCTTCCCTCATGTCATTCTGTATTTTTCATCCCTGTCTTCCTGTACTGTCTACCCTATGTCAATTGTATGTTTGTATATGTAAGGACAGGTTGATGGCTAATTTCGCTGGTACATGTGACTAGTGACAATACTGACTGACTCACTCACTCACACACACACACTGACTCACACACACACACTGACTCACTCACACACACAGAGAAACACTCACTCACACACAAACACACACAATCATGTACATAGTTTTATTTATAGAATGTTTGAAATGTTCTGATCTTTAAAAAAAAATAAACAGTGCTGGTTTTCCTGGCATTTTGGCAAAGACAGATGTTATCTGAAATCTTGTTCTCTGTTGGGTTCCATCATGACTATTAGTTTGTGTAGTGCTACACTTTGTGTTTTCTGCTTTCCATCTTCATTTTGGAGTAAAGAAGTGTATGCAGGGTTTAAAGGGGAATGGGTTTTTTTCTCCTCTCCAACCTTTACTTCCCTATAGATTAGCTTTACCTGCCTATCCACCATGCAGTCGGTACATTGTTTTTGTTTTTTTTTTGTTTCGGATCGGATGGGGGGGGCCCATACATACCTTTGCCTGGGGCTCCCAATTTGCTAAATCCGCCACTGGAGGCATGCGTGAGTCGAGTTCTCGACGGCGCATTCTGTGCAGCGTAGAATATGCGCACTGCGACTTTGTGAAGCATTCTGAATTGAAATTGTGTCCACGATCGCTGTTTATGGGATTGACTTCTGCTCCGCATTGATCTCACATCAAGTCATAGCGGGAACAGCTTTCTTCTGTGCTGTTATGCAGCAGCTCTCGCCTCGGTGCACTGGCATGGGGCATCCTCCATGTCATCAGTAATGTGCCCTGATATGCAGCCATCTAGCTGAATCTGCTGCCCGGTTGCAAACAATCCTAGTCTTGAGTGTCTGACACTCTGGCGCCATGACCGCAGCGCGTGACCGATGATTGACAGCTTTTTGCCGAGTGAGCATTCAGCGATCAGCGCTGTTGCCCGAATTCTGAACACTGTGGGATATGGCGGCTTCTTTGCTTGCTAGTGTTATAGGTCTGTGTGATTCATTCAAATCGTTTACGTACTGGTTACATTAAAACAGCAATATCCTTTATATTCAAAACTTATTGCCAAGCTTACAGTTATCACTTGGAGATCCAGGTGCGAACATGCCAGTCCGTGTAGCCTACTTTTTCATTCATTAGGGGCCAAGCAGCGAAGCTGGCGAAGGCCCCTAATGTGTTTATAGGTTTTCTTATTATTTTTCACAATTCAACTTTCTCCTTAGGGATGTCTATGGCAGCCCATAGAACCGTACGTAGGAAAATGCTCAAATTTGGCACACACATTCTAGACAGTCTCATGATTCTCCACAACAAGTTTTAGGTCCCCACCCCCAACGCTCTAGCACCACCAGCAGGTCAAAGTTGCAGGTACATTTCTGCTTGTAACTTTTGAACCGTACGTCCAATTTTCAAAAACTTGGTATCCCTGGAATCCTTGTGCCAAGACGAATCCAACTATGACATCATTTTCCGCCAGGATAGTTTTCCCGCCATTTTGAATTTTGTCAAAAACACTAAAAATGTTACTCCTCCCTCTATTCTTGACCAATCTTTCTCTAATTTGGTATATAACATCTTTGGACTGAGCCTCACACAAGACATGAAAAGATTTTTGATATCTCTTATCGTTTGGCCGTGACAGCCAATCAAACGCGTCCTAAAAGTCGCCAAACAGGAAGTGAGCTCATATCTCGGCAACCCTTCACAGGAATGTTTTCAAATTTTTCACACAGATTCTCGTCTATCCCAGGACTCCCCACAAAAAAATCCAGATCCCCAGCTCAAACCCTCTAGCGCCATCAACAGGTCAAAATTTGAGGTACATTTCTGCTTGTAACTTTTGAACCATACGCCCGATTGTCAAAAACTTGGTATCCCTAGAATCCTTGGGCCAAGACGAATCCAACATGACCTCATGTCCACCAGAATAGAATGTCCGCCATTTTGGATTTTGTGAAAATCAATAAAATGCTTCTCCTTCTGCAAATTTAGTCGGATTTTCCCAAAAAGTGGTTTGCACCCACATTCTAGACAGTCTCATGATTGCCTTCAAGAAATTTTAGGTCCCCACCCCAACCCTCTAGCGCCACCAGCAGGTGAAAGTTTCAAGTACATTTCTGCTTGTAACTTTTGAACCGTACGTCCGATTTTCAAAAACTTGGTATCACTGGAATCTTTGGGCCATGACGAATCCAACACACCCTATGATGTCATTTTCTGCCAGAATAGTTTCCCGCCATTTTGAACTTTGTGAAAAACAATAAAAATGCTACTCCTCCCTCAATTTTTGACCCATTTTTCTCCAATTCAGTATATAGCATCTTTGGACTGAGCCTCACAAAAAACATGAATGGATTTTTGATATCTTTCATTGTTTGGCCGTGACAGCCAATCAAACGCGTCTTAAAAGTCACCAAACAGGAAGTGTGCTCATATCTCGGCCGCCCTTTGGCGTATCTTAACGAAACTTGGTGGCATTATGCCACACCCCTCCAAAAAGGCCCACAAAACATTTGGAACAAATTGACCACTAGGGGGCGCTATAACTAGGGAAAATGACTTTTGGCTCATATCTCATGATGCTTTTTGGATAGAAACAAAATTCCACTATCTCTGGAATCCTTGGGTCAAGACGAATCCGTCGCACCTATTCTGCTTGGCCCCCACACTGCTGCTTGCAGCTATATTTAAATTTATTATTGTGTGAGAAAGTGCCAAAAATAATGATTTTTGCTGCCCATTGCAGATATCTGTGGCTGTCCTTGTCTGCTGTTCTTGCATGGGTTGTTTGTTTATATTTTTGATATCTATAACTAGGTCAGTCTAGGAGCCCTTATCTCAATGTTGGCTGAGAAAAGAGACAGAGACTGTAGAGACGGAACAATTATTCAAAATATTATATTTATAATAGGACAACAATTATTCAAAAAAATGCCAAAAATGAAGTAAAGAGCGGGTTGGCTTGCTGTTGATCTAATTGCATGTTTCCCAGACAAGTCCACGTCTCGCTAAAATGTGTCAGAAACAGGAGTATATAGGATATTTAAAGGTTAGAATTTTCAGCATGACCGTTACATATGATTAATAAAAAAATACCACTACACGATCAGTTTTAAAATGGATCAACATTAGGTCGTTGTTAAACTTTTCGGCATTTCCATTCACAAGTAGGGTAAATATATTTGATGCCTTTTATTATGTCTTTTGAACAGGAAGTGGTATACTACTCAATATTTTAAAAATGATTCCTGATAAATATCTTCAAATCTGAAAGTGATATTTGATTTGGCTGAATTAATCAAACTCTAAGCCTTAAATATATTTTTTCTGTTTTTTACCATGTCTGTTTAATTTAAGTGAATGTTTAAAAAATGGCTTTTGTGTTGTATTTGCTTGTACAGTTATTTTATTGTAGATGTTATTTAAGGTCTGAACGTGTAGAATTACTGCCCAAATCTGATGAGACGAGAGTTTTGTCCTAAAGAGCTGCTTTTTACATCTTTAAAGCAGCTAAGTGAGAAGGGGAAAGGGGGGACGACCTCAAACCTCAAAATATCAAACAAATATAGAAAAAAAATCAACAAGTAATCATTGGTCAGTATGAAAGTATACAGCAGGGGCAATTTCTCAGAGACAACAAGGGAAGCTGAGCTTCCCCTAAAATTCTCTCCCCAAACTGCGGCGTCTACAACGTTGAATTCTCATTAAAACAATAACTTGCATAACATAATATATGCCCAAGATTGTATTTATGTTCATAACTATCCTGTAACTTATTTGAGTGATGTCTGACGAACTTGCAGTTCGCTACGAGAATCACCTTTGCTGCCAGGCTGTAACCTCTCTTATTTCAACGGGCTCTATGGACTGGCAGCAGTGTTGCCACATTGGGCGGTTTTAAGTGCATTTTGGTTTTGAACATATTTTGGGATGGAAAATGTCAGCAGTATCTGGCAACACTGACTGGCAGCCGGGTATCCGTTGCAGTCTACGAGACGGCTCTGAACAGCCAATTTCGGCTAGTTGTTATTGGTTAAAATCAACAAAATCGTCACTTCCAGGGAAGCCGGGCTTCTCTGGGACTAAACGAGACAGTGGGAGGGACAAGAAGCCGGGCTGATAAAGGATTATTGGAGGTAGTGTTTGAAAGACATGAGGAGGGTGGTACTTCGGCGAGGAACACGGAAGTATGATCAGTCAGTCCCTAGCGGATGTCGAGAAAGTGTAGTCGTGTGCTAAAGTGCTGTCCGAATTTCTTTTCATATAAACGGTTCTTCTCATTGATGTCTCTGTACATTACTCTGTAAATAAATGTAAATATTACTCGTTGTGCTCCGTTAACTTTCATCCATTCTATCAGTTTGATCATTCGTGAATTCACTCATTTATTAGGGGCCAAGCAGCGGAGCTGCAGGCACCTCTAGTGTTTCTATGGTTTATTATTATTATTATTATTATTATTATTATTATTTCAAGCATCTTTCTTCGGTATAGGATGTCTATGGCAGCCTATAGAACCGTATGGTAAAAAGTTATGAAATTTAGCACACTGATTCTGGACAGTTTCATGATTCTTCTCAGTAAATTTCATGTTGCCACCTCAAACTCGCTAGCGCCACCAACTGGTCAAAGTTTGACATACATTTTTGCTCATAACTTTTGAACCGTACATCTGATTCTCAAAACCTTGGTATCCCTGGAATTCTTGGGCCAAGCCGATTCCAATGCAGCCTATGATGTCATTTTCCACCTGGGCAGATTTTCCGCCATTTTGGATTTTGTTAAACTTGAATAAAATTCTACTTCTACATTTTTTGACCGTTTTTCATGAAAATTGACATGGACCATCTTCAGACTATGGTGTATATAGGGTCTATTTTTTGGAGTGATTGACAAAACTGTCACTGCACAGCAGCCAATCAAATTTAGTGGCGAAGACGCCAAACAGGAAGTGAGCTCATATCTCGGCAGCCCTTTGACATATCTCAACCAAACTTAACGACATAAGGCCACACCCCTCCAGAAGGGTCCACACCAAATTTGGTGCAAATTGACCAATAGGGTGCGCTATAATTTGTAAAAATGTGTTTTGGCTAATATCTCGTGTTTTGGTTAGAAACAAAATTCCAATGCCTGATCACACTGTTGGATGCCCCATTGAAGGTCATTTAAAAATTTCAAGGTCAGCACAAGTTATGACCATCTCTCCAACATAACATCAATCTCTTAGCATGTGGCTGCTTGGCCCCGCATTGCTGCTTGCAGCTATATTTTCATTTGTAGTTCAATCTGGTTGTAGGCTAGCTTGAGCCTTATTGGGATCTGCAGTGCTAGCTGCTAACAGAAATTGGTAAAGTCTCTGGAAAGCACAACCAGCTGGTATGACAGGGTCACAGACCATTTTCTGGAAAAGGAGCAGAGGGCAGAATTTGTGTATAAATAGTGTTCATGAATCTGAAGTGTGTATATTGTTCAGTAATGTTAAGAGAATGGTGGGCTCTGTGTTATAGGTTATACCTGGGTATAATATTCAAGGTTGTGTGTGTTGCATAGCCTACCTGGTTATGAATTTCCAGACTGTGTTGCAGAAGATGTTCAAGGATGTGTTGCACAGCTGGGTGTTGTGTTAAAGACTCTGTGTTGCATATCAGGGTATGATGTTCAAGGCTCTTCGTTGAATAGCCAGTGATTTTTGGATGTTTGATATTTCTGATTAAGGATATGAGGCACTAGCCTGGCAAGCCAGACTATAACATGAAATGTACAAGCAAAAATACTTTTTGCCACTAGGTAGGGTTGTCTAGTTCACTATGCTAATGGGGCACACCTTTCTATGCTTTGATATCCGGCCTACAGGTTTTATGATGAATGCGTAAAATGGGCTTCCCCTGTTTTAAAAACCAGCAGCCGCCACTGCTATACAGTTAATTCAGATTAACAAATATGTTTTGCACATACTGAACGTTTTCAAAGGTTCCACCAAAGAAGTCAGAAACTTTGAAGTGAGTTCAGCCTTCTCCTGTTTACAATTAGTAACCTGTGAAAGATCACAGTTAGCCTGCTGTCGTGAGAGCAGATAATGCATCTTTAATTCACTCATGGCTTTACTAGAATCTTTCCAGTTACAAGTTTCGGACTATCGGCACACAGTGAATATAAAATACAGATGATCTACTCACCAAACGCTGAAACTAATTGATTAAGAAGCAGATTTTTCCTCTGATGATTCCCCTCTGTGCTGAGGGAGGAGGATCCCTCTCTCTCTCTCCTTCAGTAACAGTGATGAGATTCACAAACGATTCGGATCTTTTTCGAAACGAAACATAAAAATGACTCGATCGAGCGAATCGATACAGACACATACGAGTTTGTTCTAAAGAATCGATTCAGTGAAGCTTTCGTTGAGATTAAAATACACACCAGGCCCGGCGCCAGGAACAGTTTACTAAGGGGGCAATTAGAAATCGCAAGGGGGCAAATATTTTTTCATATAGTGTGTAGTAGTGATGGTGGTCTGACAACGTGTTTCAAACAATTAACTGTGCCAACCACAAAACCACCACAGCCCCGAAGGTTGCTTTAGTCCGGGAAAATCATGTGGCATATTACCAGGGCAGTTGCGCTTTATCAGCACCCGTGCCCACCTGTTAACCCTCCCCTCCGATTTTCTCACAGACACGCGTTACAACCGGAAAGATGCCAAACATAAAACAACACACACAAACCTACAGGCAAGTCCTTTACATTTAAAATACATACAAATAGCTCCGCGGCATGAAAACAAAACGTCAATGCAAGTCTAAGGTACTTGGCTCGGCGGCCAAAATCATAATTTAAAAAAAATCAACAGACCCCGCGGCTGCACCAGTAATAGCCTTCCTGACTCGCACCGAGTCAACACTAACCACTTAATCCGCGATCCCAGTTTAGGCGTGTAGGGAACAAAACACTCTGAAGTGATGAATTTTCACCCCCGCTGCATGGGGGGTGACGTCAACGACACATATTCTTATGCTATTTGCGCACAAAGCGGACCATATATGAACACATGCACCAACATAAACAGAGATAAACTTAGCCTACAAAGAAAGAAAATGGATTCACAATATTGTGATTGAATTCGTTTAATTCGGTGGGGGAAAGACTACTCCCGTAAACTGACTGCATATTGCAGGATATTGCAGCATAGGCGGTTTTAAACGGGGGCCAGGGGGGGCCAGTGCCCCTGTAAAATTGCTCCTGGCCCCTGTTATGGCCCCTGTGCTGAACAGATAATAAGCTTTATTAATTTCGACGTGCGCTGGCTCGAAGATCGGAACTGACATGACGGAGTGTTCTACACGGACTCCTTAAAGCGCTACACGCACACTGTTACCTGCAGCAGAAAGACCAGCAGCAGCGTGAATTGTAAACTTCGGACGTGAGAGATAACAGCTGCAGCCCTGCAAGAACTAGGCTATTGCAAAGGGGCGAAGGTAAGGAAAATTATTCAATTTTGTAACATCAGTGTTTGCACATATCCGTGTTTTACTGTTGTTGTTCACTACAATAATAAATACGTTTTATTGCGCTTTCTTAAAAGTGCGTTGCACAGCAATAAGTAGCCTAACTTTTAATATTTTTGGGAAATGGGTAAAATAACCGACAGTGTTTAACCTTCTTGTAAAACTCGAATGGCCTTGTGATATGTAGAGGCTACATTCCTCTCCGTTTACTTTACCCTGGGTGCCCACTACGTCGATCGCGATCGACCGGTCGATCTCGAAGGCAGGGATGGTAGATCTCATGATTGATATGTAAATATTAATATATTTGTTATGAAAATAAAAAAAAAAACGTCGTGGTCATTTTTACATGTAAACAAATTCGCTTTTTCCCTGAAGCGAAATGTCAGCCAAGCGCTGTGTCAAAAAAATTGTTACATTGGGTTACCATGACAACCAGCAAAATGAAACTGCTGGTTTCAAAGATGCAGCGCCGTGATTTAGGAAACTTCCGAAACCTCGCCTCGGAGCTGGAGATGCAAGGGAGGGCGTTTGCGCAACTTAACAGTGCGCGCTACACTGAGCAGATTGAAATTCTCCAGTCAGAGTTTGAGAAGCGATTTCAAGGCTTTGCTTTGCTCGAGCCACTAGCTACATTCATGTGCCACCCATTCGGGGAAGATACTGAGGTGGATTCCCTCGCCTCAAAAGTTGCGGCACTGTTTCAGCTGAACACGTCTGCCGTGCAAGACGAGATGCTGATGCTGCAGTCTGACATCGAGTTGAAGTCCACGGCGCATGGGCCGTTTTGGAATTTACTCACGGAGGCGAAGTACCCGAACATGCGGCAATGGCACCTCCTTAACCGCATTGTTCGGCTCCACTTATTTGTGCGAGTCGGCCTTTTCGCATATGAAGATCATTAAGTCTAAATACCGCTCCAGTATGTCCGACGATCATCTCGAGGCCTGCTTGAGGCTCGCTACCAGCAGCTACTGTCCGGACTATGCAACCCTCTCTGACTCCCTCCAGTGCCGATCATCATCGGATTAAGATCTGATTTAGGGCCTACATCAGTATGCTATGTATTAAAGTTGTGCTGTTGCTAAGTTCCACGGTAAAAAAAAAAAAGAAAGAAAGAAAAGAAAGAAGGAAAAAAATATAAAAGAAGGAAAAATGTTTTTATATAAAATTGTTGTAAATGTCAAATCTCTGTCTAGCAGGCTATACAAAAGTCAGTTGATGTGAACAAAAATGTTTTGGGGTTTACAATGCCTGTCTGGATGCATTTAACTTTTTTTTCTAAACATAGCCCTTTTTTTTTTTTTTACAGTGGGCTTGTTTCATGTTTACATATTAGTAGTTTGCGGTTTATAAAAGTTAACAGTGATTTGAACAAAAATACGTTTAGGAGTACAAAGCTTATGCATTTAACATAATTTGAATGTAAATTTCAGTCACCTTTTTGTATGCATGTTTGCATATTATTAAACAAATTGCATATGAATGTTTATAAATCAAAACAAGTGTCATTATTGTTATTATTATTATTAGTAGTAGTAGTAGTAGGCATAGGCGCCAACTTCATGTCAACATTGGGGGGTCAGAATTATGTTCTTGCACCGTGACGTCATGACATCGGCAGTGTATGTAGTTGAATATCAAAGACTCAGTTGTAAGTCATTTTCATTCATTACTATTCACCATTGCAAGTGGGAAGCGCCCATTTTAACGATAACTTATTATGATGCATTAAAAAAATCACACGACTTTAAACATTGTATGAAACACAATTTATTCAATAAACAAATTTAGTTTCATGCAATTTTCTTTGAGATGAATTCGGCAGACAACTGTACATGAATGTAGTTTCTGTTAAGAGTTAATGGATATGACAAAGTTAATTTTAATCTTACTTACAAACTTTAACAACACATCTCTTTCATGGCCATGGAAATTAACAAGTAGGCAGTGAGAAAATCATATTCATGAACATGAGAAAATCATATTCACCCTAATAGCCCATCAGCCCTAAAACTTCGCAAAAACATCACTCCTTCTGTCACAAGCGCTGAACTCATTGGTAATTTTTTTCAAATCAATGTGGTCTGTATGTTCCTTGTGTGTGTCAAGAACAGCCAAGTAATTCAGTCTCGGAGCAGTCATGGTGCTCCGCAGGTAGGTCTTAAGTCTGCGCAAAGCACTAAAGGACGTGTAAATTTTGTGTAGTGCAACCTGTCAATCACTCACTGCCAACCATTGGAATATTGCAAGCGGAAAAGAGGGCGGGTCATGTCCGATCATAACATTTTAGGTGACGTTTCTATAGATTACTTATTTTGCATTCAAAGCTAGGCTATTATTTGTTTAGGTGGTTTCAATCGTCAGTTAACATGAGTTCATCTGTACTGTTTACTACTTTTTTCATTATTGGGGTGTTTTTGCCCCCCCAACTTTATCTTTGGGGGGTCAAAAAGGTCCGTGCCCCCCGCAGATGGCGCCAGTGGTAGTAGGCCTAGTAGTAGTAGCAGTACTAGTAGTCATAGTAGGCCTAGTAGTGGTAACAACCTAGTCCGAGTAGATCATATTAACATGGTCATTTTAAAAGTAGCTCGCGAATCAAAATATTATGGGCACCCCTGGTATAGGCCTACTGTAGGCTATCATCATGAAAAGGAGCAAGAAGGACATTATGTCCTTTTTTGCCCCTGTTGGCAAAAAGCAACATAGAGAGAGTAAGGAAGATGAAGATTATGAAAGAGGAGAGAGAGCCAGAGGTGGAGAGAGAGCCAGAGGTGGTGGTTGGAGAGGTGGAAAGTGAGGCATCTGAAAGGCAATCTGAGAGTGAGGATGAAGACATTCAGGATCAGATTGAGGGACAGAATGAGGGACAACCCAACGAGTCATTGGGACAACCAGATTCACCATGCATATCAAGTACAGCACCATCAGGTTTGTGATGTTGAACAAATGCATGTGTGTGAGCAGTGTTGGCCTACAATTCATATAGCCTACCCTGAAAGTGTGAAGTCTGAATAATAAGTAATAAATATAAAATATAAATAATAATAAATTAATAAATGAATAATGATAAATAAATGTTGTTCTCAGTAGCACTCTCATATTTACTGTATTCATCTTTCTCCAGATATCAGCAAGTGCTTGGACGACACTCCAGTGCAGCCACATCTGAAGAAAAGATTCATTGTATGCAAAAATAGAAATCTTATTTTACAAAAAAGAGAAACATGGTTTTAAGATTTATTGAGCACAATTTATTTTATGTTTAGGCTATTGAGACAGAATGTTTATCTCATTGTATTTATGCTCAATGTATTTTGTTTTGGTTTTAAATAAACTAAACTAAACATTTTGAACGCTTAAATATTGCCATGTTTTGTCCATATGTGCCCCCCTGAAAAAACACTGGCCCCACCTTGGCCCCCCTAGTAATTTTGGTCTAGAACCGCCACTGTATTGCAGAGACAGTGCACTTGTAAGTGTGCATGTAAAACCCCCGCCCGCACGACCCTTGTCCTTATCACAGGTCTGTGTGTGTGCGGCTGTGTCAGCATTTCACACATACACCCACAATAACTAGTAGTCCCCAGTAGTTAGGATTGATACATATGTCTAAAACAGGGTTAATATTAAATTCAGGCTTTTTGAAATAATCCTACCTTAATACAGTTGAATTCTACGATTGCAACGTAAGAATCATAACAACCAATCAGATTTGTTCTACTATGCCAGTTTTAGTAGTGATTTATCTCATCTCATCTCATTATCTCTAGCCGCTTTATCCTTCTACAGGGTCGCAGGCAAGCTGGAGCCTATCCCAGCTGACTATGGGCGAAAGGCGGGGTACACCCTGGACAAGTTGCCAGGTCATCACAGGGCTGACACATAGACACAGACAACCATTCACACTCACATTCACACCTACGGTCAATTTAGAGTCACCAGTTAACCTAACCTGCATGTCTTTGGACTGTGGGGGAAACCGGAGCACCCGGAGGAAACCCACACGGACACGGGGAGAACATGCAAACTCCACACAGAAAGGCCCTCGCCGGCCCCGGGGCTCGAACCCAAGACCTTCTTGCTGTGAGGCGACAGCGCTAACCACTAGTAGTGATTTATGTGAAATGTATTTTTGTGCAATGCGCAACCACTTAATATTTCGTATTTGAAAATGCAAATTATTAATACGTCTATAATACATTATATTTTCATAAGAAAACAATTAAGTGATCTGATTCTCCATTGAGGGGGCGGGGCTGTAGCCACGAGGGGGCGACGCCCCCTTTCGCCCCCCCATGGCGCCGGGCCTGATACACACCCATGTCAACCTATACAGAATGTCCGTATTTTATACGGATTTGATTCAATAAACATAGTATACGGGCGTACAAATAAAGTTATACGGATTCTAAAAAAAACTTCAATATTTATTTAGAGATATAATCAATTCCCACGATGATAAAAGAGCGCATAACATTTACACTTTGTGTTTTTTGTCAAACATTGGAGCTTTGTATTCATTCTGAAGTATTGAATAAAAAGTAACTGGGATATATCATTGTTAATTATCATTCAAATTTTAGGTAAATTATTTTAATTTGCATCTTATAAGGATTTTATAAGGGAAATAAGGATTTTGGAAGTTGGTTATACAGGTTTGATTGACCAAAGGTTGACATGTACAGTATGCACACCAGAAACATAGTTCTGACTGTTCATGTCCAGAGTACTGATTTGTTGTTTCATTATTTTGTGCATATCCAGTAATGCCATATATAAATGCTGAAACAATTAAAAAATAAAATATACATTACACAGCTCCTAGAGATTGCAAATGCCTGCACGAGGATAAATCAAAACTGAGTCTGGGATTCAATCCAGCCGGCCAAATTGTCTAGAATTTGTGTAGAATCTTCCCATGAAACAAATCTTCCCATGAAACCATTCATGAGGATAAACAAATCGTCCCATGAAACCATTCATGAGGATAAACAAATCTTCCCATGAAACCATTCATGAGGATAAACAAATCTTCCCATGAAACCATTCATGAGGATAAACAAATCTTCCCATGAAACCATTCATGAGGATAAACAAATCATCCCGTGACGACTATTTCACGGGGATAAACAAATCACAAGTCATCCCGTGACAACTATGTCATGGGGATAAACAAATCTGGTTTTTCGGATACTACCAACCAGGCGGAAGTCCCTTAAACTTACCTGGTCAGTAGATCCCCATACGGGCCACCAAACTGTTAGGTTTTCTTCATCTCTTGCCCTCACCATCTCGAGATCAGTCCCCCCGTGTCACCCAGACGTCTGGGGTGAGTAGCAGAAAAAAGACAGGAATCCCATGAGTTCACAATCCTTTATTCGCAAGTCCCCAATGAGACGAGAGAATACAGGGGATTTTATACGTGTGTGTTATCTGTGTGGATGAAGTGACATCACTGTTTGTGTGTGTCTATGTGTGGATATGCAGCTGTGGGTGTGTGTGGGTGAAACCTTGGATCAATCATGTCATAATGTTCTGTATACATTTCATATCAGCAGATGTTCTAAAAGATATCAACGTTTATGCACAACCTTAGATAGAATGTTCCAAAAGATATCAGTATGAATGAATGAATGAATGAATGATTCTTTAATGACCACACTGCAAGCAGGTGGAATTTTTTTTCAGTACGGCATGGTACAGGTTCCAACATATAAAGACTAGGGACACAAAACATATATAAGACACATACATACAAAGAGACACAGACAATTCCAACATCAAACAATTTTCAGTCCATGATCAATGTTTATCTGCAAGAGTTCAGAAGTTGTATGGCAGTAGGGATAAAACTATTTTTGAAGCGTGTTGTTTTGGTGGCAATTGACCTGTAGCGCCTTCCAGAGGGCAGAAGCTGAAATGCATAGTGTGCAGGGTGAGTGGGGTCTGAGATGATTTTGTGGGCTCTGCATACTGTTCTTTTGTAATGTAGTGATTCCAAGGATGGAAGGGGAGAGCCAATGATTTTTGAGGCTCTATTGATTATGCGCTGCATAATTTTTTTCTTTCTGTATTACGTCTCGAGCAATGTGTCTAGCTTAGACAGAAGGTCACTTCTTGAATGCCAGAGACAGAAGAATGCCTTCTTGGTCATTTTAAACAAAACAGAGGGTCACATACTAAATCCTTTACAATTAAGAATAAATCCTTACAATTATTTATCCTTACAAAGGAATAAAGCCTTACAGAGTTATAGCTGCCAGAAGTTGGAGCCATCTGCGTGTGACATAGCGTTCCTCGACGATGCAGCCTCTCGGGATATCACTATATATATATATATATATATATATATATATATATATATATATATATATTATGGTTTTGTGGATTTATAATAATTATGCTGCTTCACCTATATAAAAAAATTCAACTGCATTCTGTCCTCTCCAAAATAAAATAAAGCTCTGGGCAAGTGGAATTCTTTTTCTGGCAAGTATGTTTTGGGTGCTGCTTGCCCATTGAGCAAGTAAGATTGGAAGATTTTTTTTTCGAGGACTGGTCCTGTACATATGGCAGAATTGATAAAGTTTACTTGGCTTACGAAACCTGCATTTCAGGAACGTTCATGCCAAACATTACAGCTCAACTAAATCCAGCAGCTGAACACATCACACCTAACAGAAAATTGCAAAAATGAGACACTCTTGGACTGGATTGGTCTGTTGGATTAGTCTTTGCTTGATGACATTTTATAATAATTTTATTCAAGTGAGGATTTGATCAGCAAAATCAGGCAGAAGGGCCCACTGCCTCATCAGAATTATTATTAAATTGTTTAATTCCCAAACAAAACAGCAGCAAAAACATCAGATTTTGACTGATAACAATGAAACCAGACCTACTGTTATTCCTGTGATTATAGATAACGTGCAGTCAGCTACCCAACCATACTTTTGGGAATGGTTTTATTCCAGTTAAAAAGGACCTTATTTTAGCATTGCACCATGATTTTCTCAACAAAATGTAGTTCTGTTCTTCAGAACTCTGATAGCAGGTTCCAGTAAATGAAATACATTTCATGTTATTATATCCTCCAGTGGCAATGCAGGGAGTGAATGGGGTAGGGCGGGGGCTGAATGGACCTGGATCACATGTAGAGGTTACAGCATAAAACCCAGTTCATTATTCACAAAACCCAGATCTTCATGTTTAGCCTCTTGTAGTGAGAGCTCAGTGACCGATAAACAAGAAACTAATTACTGAATGTCAGTACATACACATTATAATGAATGCTAATAGTGAAAATAATTACAGATTATTTATATGAATATCTAAAACTGCTAATAAAAACCCAAGCAAATCACACAGCATTTCACAGGTGAAAGTTCAAACCTTGTTTTAATAAGAGGGTGGGACAGAAAAAGCCTAAATCTTGATCACCTAGGTACACAATATGGAAGCCCATTTCTGGCACACTGGGGATTTTTTTCCTTTATTTATTCATTTTTTCTGCATGTCAATAGAACGGTATATGAAATTTAACTTCTGAGCTCAAAGTTCTGACTTATGTTCACAAAGTCTGACTTTATCTCAAAATTATTTCCATAGACCCATCATCATATGTCCAAAGTTTGAGGTAAGAAGTCAAAACATTGAGATAATAAAAGTTAGACATACTGCTCTGGCCAGAAAACAATGGGGGTGGGAGGTCTCGGTTGTTATTCAGATGTACATTTTTTTTAAAAACATTGGCTTTATTAAAATAGGACATTACAATTTTATATGCAACTGATGCAATTATGATGGTTTCAACTTCAACCCAAAGACATAATCACTAGCTCATTATATGGGCAACTGTATAACAATAAATAAAAGGAGGACAACCTCTGATCTTTCAAACTATTACTCTACAACAAGAAAATCACACAGTTTCTTCACCTGATGTTGTGTTAGGTTCACACACACACACACACACACACACGTATTTCTGGGTGTTTGTTTTAAGATAAGATATTCCTTTACTGATCCCCATTAGGGGAAATTCAGGTATTGCAGCAGCTCAAGTATCATTTTGAATCATTTTTCAATCTGCTTCTCTCTCTCTCTCTCTCTAATCCAGTAGCTTCACCTCATGCTATAATTCTTTAGAATAGAAGCCCCCTGACAGCACTGAGGCTGAATTCTGAAGTGTCCTGTTTATTACTAAACACGCTCACTACATATGGAAGAACAATGGTGTGCATGTTTTCACAAATAGGTTAATTTTTATGATTTCTGGAAAATGAGGGAAAAATGCTATTCCTCTCATGGGAAATTCACATATATTTCACATGTAGATATCTTCTCTCTCTTCAGCCATCCATCATTTCGATGATGACTAGTTGTTAGGTGATGCAGGAATGCATGTGGGCCATGAGACCTGCCTTTGATTGGCACGGCCTCTGGCAACTGGGGCAGATGAAGTCTGAATTAGTCGCAACGGTATGCCGTCTCTCATGAGCCCGGATGTAGCCTTTTCTTCTTTTTTCTTCCAATGCATTCTTTGCCTTCTTGATGGTGCAACGCCATTTTCCTTGGTCAAGGGCCTGCCTTTCCCAGGTGAAGTCATCCCTCCAGCACTCTTCATGTGTCTTTTGAGGACATCCTTGTATCTCAGTTTCTGACCTCCACATTTCCTCTTGCCAGTACTCAGTTCTCCATACAGGACTGTTTTGGAGAGTCAGTAGTCAGGCATTCGCCATACATGACCAGCCCAGTGCAGTTGAGAGGCAGTAATAAGGGCTTCAACACTGACAGTCTTGGCTGTCTTGAGCACTTCCACATCAGGAATTTTGTCCCACCATTTGATGCCAAGAATCTGGCACAGGTGTCTCAGCTGTACACTGGTCAGTTTCCATATGTGGTGTCTGTACAATGTCTTGCACTCTGTGGAGTACAGCAATACTGAGAGTACTGAAGCTGGCACGGTAGTGTAGTGGTTAGCACGGTCGCCTCACAGCAAGAAGGTTCTGGGTTCAAACCCAGTGGCCAGCGAGGGCCTTTCTGTGTGGAGTTTGCATGTTCTCCCTGTGTCTGCGTGGGTTTCCTCCGGGTGCTCCGGATTCCCCCACAGTCCAAAGACATGCGGTTAGGTTAACGTGGGGCGGCCTTGGGCTGAAGTGCCCTTGAGCAAGGTACTTAACCCCTGACTGCTCCCCGGGCAGTCTAGTGTGGCTGCCCACTGCTCTGGGTGTGTGCGCGCATGTGTTCACTGCTTCAGATGGGTTAAATGCAGAGGATGAATTTCACTGTGCTTGAAGTGTGCATGTGACAAAGGTTTCTTCTTCTTCGTATTGTACACCTTCACTTTTGTGGATCGGCTTATCTCATGGTGAGACCAGAGCCTCTTTTGGAGGGCTCCAAAGGACTTGGTTGCAGCCTGCACCCTGTGCTCAACTTCCAGATCTGAGGAGTTATTCTTCCTGACTGAGCTGCCTAAGTAAGTGAAGGATTCACACTTCTACAAGGCTTCACCTTTCACAAGAATGTCACATGGATGTAGCTCATGCGCTGGGGCAGTCTGGACCAAGAGCTCTGTTTTGGACACATTGATCTTCAGCCCAAAGAGGGTTGCCACTGCACTGAATCTGTCCACAATTTCCTGAAGATCACCTTGATCAGTAGCCACCAGCGCAGAGTCATCAGCATAGAGTAACTCACAAATGCAGATTTCTCTTGTTTTTTGTAGGCACCTTCAGTCTTCCAAGGTTGAAGAGCTTGCCATCTGACCGAGTCCTGATGTACACTCCTTTGTTGAGGTTGATGGACGTGGTTTCTAATACTGCCCCAAGGTACAAGGTGAAGAGAGTGAGGGCAAGGACACACCCTTGCTTAACACCATGGTTAACTGAAAAAGCCTCACTTGTACCTCCTCCAATGGTGACCTGTCCTACCATGCCATCGTGGAACATCCTGATGATGTTCACAAGTCTCTCAGGACAACCGTACAGATTCAGCACTTTCTAGAGAGTCTGCCGGTCCACTGTATCAAAGGCCTTTGAGAAATTAATGAAGACCACATATAGGGGCTGACATTGCTCAGTAACCTTCTCCGGCAACTGTCTTAGGGTAAAGATCATGTCAGTAGTTGATCTTCCAGCTCGAAAACCACATTGACTCTCTGGCAACACATCTTCTGAAATGGACTTGATACGATTCAACACAACCTTTGCCAGAATTCTGCCAGCAATGGATAAGAGGGATATTCCATGATGGTTCCCACATTCACTCTTCTCTCCCTTCTTCTTGTAGATTGTCACAATGAGGGCATCTTTGAAATCTTGTGGAAGGGCCATCTCCTCCAGGCATGCATTGTACAGCTCGAGAAGCTTTGCTCTCAGGCTTGGACCACCGTGTTTTAGCACTTTGGCAGCAATGCCATCCTGGCCAGGTGCCTTGCCATTCCTTGTGCTCTGCATGGCTTTCTCAAGCCATTGTGATGGGTTTGCAGAGTTCATCCCTCATTGGTCTTCTATTCAGCCATTGACAGGCATTTGGATCTGCTGTCCCTTCCTGGTTGAGCAGCTTTTGGAAGTGCTCTTTCAAACTCCCTTGGAATTCATCCAGATTTGTATGGAGTTTGGTGCCATCAGCACTAAATACTAAGTAAATATCTTGTTTGATGAAGCCAACTGGCTTCATCCAGTTGGCTCGCTTCATTCCTGTAGTTGGCTTCATCATTGTTAGTGATGAGGCCCACCACAGTCGTGTCATCTGCAAACTTGATGATGTGGTTGGTGCTGTAGATTGGTACACAGTCATGGGTCAGCAGGGTGAAGAGCAGCGGGCTGAGCACACACCCTTGTGGGGCCCCTGTGCTCAGCATGATGGTCCTGGAGGTGTTACTGCCGACCCAAACATTCTGTGGCCTCCCTGTAAGAACGTCCAGCACCCAATTACAAAGAGAGGTGTTGAGTCCCAAATGTCTGAGTTTTTGTATTAGCTGCTGGGGAATGATATTGTTAAATGCCAAACTGTAATCCAAGAACAGCATTCGCACATAGGTGTTCTTTGAGTCCAGGTGAGTGAGGTCTGGGTGGAGAGCAGCAGAGATAGTGTCCTCTATGGACCTGTTTGACCTATATGCAAACTGGAATGGGTCATGAGAGGGAGGGAGAATGGACTTGATGTTCTGCATGACCAGTTGCTCAAAGCACTTCATGATGATGGAAGTTAGTGCTATGGGCCAATAGTCATTATAGCTGGATGGGAGGGGCTTCTTTGGCACTGGTATTATGGTTGTAGCTTTGAAACATGTGGGTACAACAGTTTGGTTCAGGGAGATGTTAAAGATGTCAGCGAGGACATCCCTGAGCTCCATGGCACAGTCCTTCAGAACACGACCAGGTATGTTGTTTGGTCCAGCTGCCTTACGTGGGTTGATCCTGCAGAGGGTTCTCTCCATGCTGGCTGGATCCAGACATACGGCCTGTTCATCCGGGGGAGGAGTGGTCTTCTGTGCTGGTGTGCTGTTTTGTGTTTCAAAGCGTCCAAAGAAGTCATTTAGGCAGTTTAGCAATGTGATGTCTCTCTCACAGGTCTGTGGTGGGGGTTTGTAGTTTGTGAGGGTTTGAATGCATTTGTGCATCTCTGGTGTTGCTGAAGTGTCCAGATATTTTATTGCTGTACTGACGTTTTGCCTCCCTGATGCCGCAGGACAGGTTGGCTCTGGCTGTTGTTAGACCTGTGGTGTCACCGGCCCTAAAGGCTGCGTCCTGAGCCTGCAGGAGCCTGTGAACCTCTCCTATCAGCCAAGGCTTCTGGTTAGCATGAACAATGATGGTTTTGCAGTGAGTGACATCAGTGCATTTAGCGATGTATGACGTGACGACCTCAGTGTATTCCTCCAAGTCCATGTGGTCATTGTAAGTGGCTGCTTCTTTGAAAATGTCCCAGTGTGTAGTGCTAAAACAGTCTTTCAAAGCACACACACATACCTCCTTTTGTGTTGGTCTGATGGCTCTCACTCTGGGTCTATATGCAGGTCTCAGCATGATAGTGATGTGATCAGAGAGACCCATGTGGGGGAGGCCTTGTAAGCTCTTTTGTGAGTTGTGTACACCAAGTCCAGTAAGTTGTCACCTCTTGTTGGAAAGTCCACATCCTGATATAATTTGGGCAGCAAAACCTTTAAATCTGCATGATTGAAGTCACCTGCTATGATGAGGAATCTGTCTGGGTGCACTGTCTGTTGTTCACTGATGGCCTGGTAGAGTTCACAGAGTGCCTCGCTCCTAACATTGGTGTTAGCAGTGGAGGGATGTAAACAGCGACGAGCAGAATCGATGTAAACTCCCTCGGTAGGTAGAAGGGTCAGCACTTGATAATAAATCATCATCATCAAGTGCCCACATTCACTCTTCTGCAAAGATGCCCTCATTGTGACAATCTACCATCGATGGTGCTGCAGTGGAGAGGGTGAGCAGCACCAAATTCCTAGGGGTGCACATCGCTGAGGACCTCTCCTGGTCCAATAACACCACATCGCTGGCCAAGAAGGCTCAAACTCGCCTCTACTTCCTCCACAAACTGAGGAGTGCACAAGTCCTACCCCCCATCATGTGCTCATTCTGCAGGGGCACCATTGAGAGTGTCCTCACTGGCTGCATCGCTGCATGGTATGGAAGCTGCAGTGATTTTTTGCATGTTTTTGCTGCAGTTTGTTACAAGGTGAGAGAAAAACGGCATTTTGATTCTCCTATATGTCCTGAATATATGGTGAATTGACAATCTTGGAATCTTTGTAAGGATGTGAACTAATATGTGGAAAATAAATAACTCAGGTATAAAATCACGTGAAAATAAAACCACAGGCACTGCATGTAAAAATTCAACTCACTGTGTGAAACGTGATGTTCATGTGAATTTTCCGTTAGAGTCATGGGTGTTATGGTCATTAAAAAAAAAAAAAAAGTTATTGTTGGTTAATAATGGACACAAACTGATAAAATGTCAGTTCTTTATTAAGGGCTTTGTTATAACAGCAATATTGTCAAAAGTGCACACAATCAGTTCAGATCAAATTTACTCATTGTATGATTATTTTTATCATTGTTATAATTAGACAAATTAAATCCACAAGAGATTGAGATTTGCCAATTTTTTTGAAGGAAAAAGAGTGAAAGTAAAAATGTTTAAGTGGTGATAATCAGAGGCTTTGAATTTTTACCTCCATCATTGAGACAGGGACTGAAGTATGGATAAAGTTTCTCAGTGAAATTCTGACCAGTGAAAGAGTAGATGTGAGATTTTGCATCAGCATCACAGAAGTAGATCAGACCCTCCTCATAATCCACAAACACCCCCACCTTCTGAGGAGCCTGTTTCAAGAAGATGGGGACAGAAGGAGAGTCCAGAGCCTCATATTCATTCTCATTCCTCAGCCACACACTCCATTGTCCATATTCAGGACTGGCTGTAATCTCCCCTTTCCTGTTAATGGACTCACTGGCCACTCCTAAATTCCACTTAGTCTTCCCTCTGACCTGCACCTCAAAGTAAAATCTCCCTGAGGAGAATCCCTCCTTTCCCAGCACACAGGGACAATGATCAAACCTCTTTGGGTTATCAGGGAGATTCTGTCTCTTGTCTCCATGTTTCACTTGTTTCCCATCATCAGACAGGATGAGTTCAGGATGAGCTGTATCAGGATCCAGAGTCACATCCACTGAGAGACAGAAACACAGTGAACATCAGTTTTATCACTACACAGTATGGAACAGCGATATAGTCATGTGATCAATAAGAGCTCACAAACCTGCATATTGTTGAATTCTCTTCAGTTCTGTTTGGAAAATAATTTTGGACAACATTATTTGCCATTACAGTTTAATTTGGTGAGATTAAATACTTGATTATTGTAAATTACAGCAAATCCTTATGAATGAGAATTTTATTTTGTTTTTTAATTAATTGTCTCAACCAAAGAAATGTCTTTCAGATCAGTAAATACTGACCAGGTGCATCAATCTTCTCCATTTCCTCACTGAGAGTTTCCTGAAGCTGAGATAGAGCTCTCCTCAGAGTCTCCCCACTCAGATGAGAGTTAATTGTGATGTCAGTCCAGTCCTGGGTGTGTGCAGGGCTACACAGTGATGGGTAAATCTACAGTACAGCAGGAGAGAAGAGAAATCCCTCAGCATGGGGACTGCTGTCCAGTCATGTGCCGCACTGCTATTGAGAAACAGAGGGACTCTGACCTGTAGGAAGTGGAGGTGATCCTCAGTGTGTGAGAGCTGCTCCAGCTCAGTGTTTCTCCTCTTCAGCTCAGTGATTTCCTGCTCCAGCTCTTTAATGAACTCTTCAGCCTGCATCTCTGCTGCTTTCTGCTTCTCCTCCATCACCTTAAGCAGCTCAGCCTGGCTTCTCTCAATGCAGCACATCAGAGCACTGAAGACCTTCACAGCGTCTGCTTTCTCCTTCTCTGTGTTTTTCTAACAGGATAAAAATTAATTTTGCATCAACTTTTTATACATATGGGTTAGATTAAGAACTCAAGGCTTAACAGTAATTAATTATTTTCATGAGGGAGAAGTACATTATTGAGTTCGACAGATTGTTTGAGTTCATGAATCTTCCTCAGTCGGTCTTGAATCATCTTCTGAAAATCCACCTGTTTCTTCCCCAAGTGATTCTAACGAAAAAGAGAAATGTAAGGTTACAAATTACAGTAAACTATTTGATTAACTGTCGGTTGTAAAAATTATATGTAAATGTTAATGTATCTAAATGTCCCTCACCTTCTTGTCTCCACTCTCCTCCTCTATAGGAACAGCATTGTGAGTTTTGTGCTCTCCTTCAGTACAGAACTGACACACACACATCTGGTCGTCTCTACAGAACAGTTCCAGGGGTCTGTCATGTTTCTGGCAGATGTAGTCCTCCAGGTTCTCCACAGGATCAATCAGTTTGTGCTTCATGAGTTTGGGTGTAGTTTTATGGAGCATCAGATGAGTCTTACAGAAAGAAACCCCACAGTGCAGACAGGACTTCAGAGCCTCCAGCTTTTCCTCAGTGCAGGAGTCACACAGAACCTTCTTCGTCTTAGAGGGAACCTGACCTGCAGCACTGCTGGATTTCTTAAACTCAGCAACCATTCCAGAGATTAATGTATTCACACAAAGCTCAGGTCTTTTGGGGAAATCCTCTTTACACACTGGACACTGCCAGTGTGAAATGTTGTCCCAGTTGAGACAGATCTTACAGAAGTTGTGTCCACATGGAGTCGTGACTGGATCCGTGAACACATTCAGACAGATGGAGCACTGGAGCTGGTCTTCAGATAGGAAACTGCTGGAGGAAGCCATGACTGATACAAGAGACTGAGATGTTATGAGAACTATCTGACACTGTAAAAATGCAAAAAACCTATCAGTAAATTTAACATTTTAAAGCTGCACATAAACATATTTGGTAGAATATATTTATTTGTAAAATCACTGAGACATCCTCCAGATGATAGTTGTATACATGCCAACATGTTTTCTGGCATGAGCAACAATTTTATTTTATTCAGGAAAGGTTCATTTAGTGGGCGGCACGGTGGTGTAGTGGTTAGCGCTGTCGCCTCACGGCAAGAAGGTCCTGGGTTCGAGCCCCATGGCCGGCGAGGGCCTTTCTGTGTGGAGTTTGCATGTTCTCCCTGTGTCCGCGTGGGTTTCCTCCGGGTGCTCCGGTTTCCCCCACAGTCCAAAGACATGCAGGTTAGGTTAACTGGTGACTCTAAATTGACCGTAGGTGTGAATGTGAGTGTGAATGGTTGTCTGTGTCTATGTGTCAGCCCTGTGATGACCTGGCGACTTGTCCAGGGTGTACCCCGCCTTTCGCCCATAGTCAGCTGGGATAGGCTCCAGCTTGCCTGCGACCCTGTAGAAGGATAAAGCGGCTAGAGATGATGAGATGAGATGAGAGGTTCATTTAGTTAATTCCTATCACTTGGATTCATCTTACATTTTATACAAAAAAAAGAATTATTTTAAATAAACAGCACATTTTTGTATTAAAGAAATTATTGCCCAACAAACCTTTTCCCCATGTCTGTATTATGCACGCAAATTTATCCATACTCAAATCGCCTTGTCTCATTTGCATAAATTATGTATTTTTTATGAACTTCAAATCCAAAAAATACTTGTAAGCATATCAGTAATAAACTGGCTAAGACTGATTATGAGAGCTACTGTTTTAACAAAACGACCCTGTTCACCTGAGTGTCTCACTTTAACAACCATTCACCAGTAATGGAGGAAATAAAACACCTTACCTGCTTTAATTTTCTCTCCTTTCCTGTTTTTCCAGTTTTCTCCTCCCTTATAATTTACCTGCTGTAGCTTTAGTTCCTTAAATAAACACTGGAGAAGTTTCACAGTGAATAAAAATAGTTTCAGAGGATTTGTAGTGGACTTTCTGAAACGTTTTCACTTTAATTTCGTTTCACCTGAACTACAACAGGAAGTCCGGCTCAGCATGCACGTGTGGGAGAAAGTGACGTCATCAGGTTTATTATTTTTTTTATTTTTTATTTTTTTAAGGGCAGAGTGATCTTCGCAAACGATTCAACGGTTTCATTTCATGAGGCTTAAAATAATATTTGGACAAGTTGAATTATTTTTCCTGTCTTTTGATCATGTGGAGATATATAACTTTAAATCCTCTAGCTCTTCCTGTGTTTTCCTTTTATGGACTACATTTCCGTAACGGGGAACATTTGGACCAATCAGAGAGCGCCTTCACATCCGGGTATCTGTGGTGAAGGCAGAAATCACTGCTCTGAGGTAAAAACAGCTTCTTCAGGTGAGTTAGCCACATAGCTCGGCTGCACAGGGACTGATTCAATCATTTAGACCGCGCTCGGACTGAAAATAGAGGAATTAACTGTTTATATCACAACATAGATTGTAAAATGTGAATCTTATATCATTACTAATTTTTAATCTTTGTTCTAGTTTCCTTCAGTTATTTGTTAAACTGCTCTGGCTTCAGTTTGACCGTTAAATATTTTAGTTTACAAGACTAAACCTAAATTACCTGCTGATTTCAGCCGACAAATATATTTAATTTAACAACATCTTAAGAGCTTTTCCCTAAAGTTTACCTTCATAGTTCTTAAAAATGACAGTGAATTAAATATATCTGAAAACATCGCACAGTACACGGGGAAATTTACTTCTTTCATAATTTAATTCAAAAAGATAAACTTTCATATATTCTATATTTCTCACAGGTATAATGAAATATTTCAAGCCTTTGTCTGTTTTAATTTTGATGATTAGGACTTATAGCGGGCGGCACAGTGGTGTAGTGGTTAGCACTGTCGCCTCCCAGCAAGAAGGTCCGGGTTCGAGCCCAGTGGCCGGTGAGGGCCTTTCTGTGTGGAGTTTGCATGTTCTCCCTGTGTCCGCGTGCATGGCCGTAACTACCATTGAGGACACCGAGGTCATGTCCTCGGTATTTTTTTTTTTTTCAGAAATTTAAAATTGGTCTACGCTGAATTCGAGCAGTGATCAATGTAAAACGCAGTGTCCACATCCACGTCATCTGTATTTCCCCCCAATAAAATTCACATTTGTCTAATGTCATCTGAAATCTCTCAGCCTCTGTCTCTATCGTTGCCGTGTCTAACGCAGCGTCATGCGACGTAGCCTATACTAGTGTCGGCCGGGGAAGTTGGGTTTTGGATAAAACAGGCAGGGTGTAGTCTACGCTCTATCACATATGCCTACCTAACCTAACGTAGGCTAATAGTAGGGCTGCACAATTAATCGAATTTAATCGAAAATCGTGATTTTGGCTGCCACTATTAAATTAAATGAAAATCGCGATTTATTTCCATTTAAAATGCGAGCTCTGCTGCATATCTGATCAAGCACTTTTTGACCAGTACTCCACCAAACCATTAGGGGGCGAACCAACGCATGTAAGGTTTCATTACTCTGCCTAAATAAGCAAGCAAGCCAAGTGCGCAGAGCTTCAGTGCAGTGGTATCTTCAAGGGGTGATAGCGTGAGAGTAGGTAACAGATTGAGGTGAGAGAGAAAAGCTAACTATGTCGGAACAACAGACTATTTAGCACTGGAGGCAATGTTGTGACTTGCCTTCGCTCATGTTTAAAGCCAGAGCATGTTGATAAGCTGGTCTTTCTAGCTAAAAACTTGTAGGCCTCAGTATAATGCTATGTAATTGTTGCAATTGAGTTTTCAGTTCCTTCATCCTTTGGTAATTTCTTGGATAAATTTCATTTATTTGTCATTTGGAAATCAGAATTTCTCTTTTAAATTTCATTCTGCACTGAAAGCTGTTCATATTGTTTGTTTGAATATAGTGAAATAAAATTTAAGTGATTTCCCTAACATCAAGAATAATCGTGATTAATAATCGTGATTACAATTTTGATCAAGATAATCGTGATTATCATTTTTTCCATAATCGTGCAGCCCTAGCTAATAGTCACATCGCATTATAGAGCTTTACCCAACTGCAAAATGAAAACGTTGCAACAACAAACTAAATTAAGGTTCGGACAGCCAACAGAAGAGCAGGGAAAGAGAAGGAAGGAAGGTGAGAAAATATTGTCAGTGCAGTGGCAGACCGTTCAGCGGTATCATGCCAACTTTCCAAGGGGAAACGTTTCATTGTCATTGCCTATTACATTTTAGTTAGCATTTCGAGAAACATTCAAAACTACATTGTCACAGGCAGCCCTGTGCAGGGCTGACTAAACGGGCTTGTTTGAGTAACTCTCTCTCTTTCTCTCATAACTCTTTCTCTCTCACTCACTCACACAGACACACACACACAAATAATACACTCTCACACACTCTCTCTAATACATAGTCTTCACACAGAACTAATAGCCCTACATTCTAACGTAATTTAAGATAATGAAATGTAAATAATGCCAATACTTCAGGTAGCTGAGCAATACACTCAGTTCAGTTTTGACTTTTATGTCAGACAAAACTCCACAGTTATGATGGCACAGTTTTAGAATTGTTGAAGTAAATGTGTTATGAGCCAAACTTACATTACAGGCAATGGTGAGAACACTGTGTTTCAGAGAATGCATGCAAATGGATCTCAATTCAAGACAGCCAGATAGACTGATGCCTTTACATTACTGCTCAGAATGTCTCTACACATACAGACACCCACAAATAACACACAAACTCTCTCACTCTCTCTCTCACACACACACTCACTCACACTATTATTATAAGGTGTAATACTAAAGCTTACAATTCAGCAGTTCACACCCTTTCTGTCATGTGTATGCTGCAATGTAAATAATGCCAATACTTTAGGTAACTGGTACTTTAGGTATGTATACTCAGTTCAAGAGTTCACTACCTTTCTACTTTTATGTCAGATAAAACACCACAATTATGGTGCCACAGTTGTAGAATTGTTAAAATAAATGTGTCCACCACCAAATCTATCCTTGGTTTGTTATTTATTTATTTAAGTTGTGCCGGGGGGGCCTTTGGTGCTGTCAGCCATGCTTGACCTCGGTATTTGAAAAATCCTGGTTACGGCCCTGTCCGTGTGGGTTTCCTCTGGGTGCTCCGGTTTCCCCCACAGTCCAAAGACATGCAGGTTAGGTTAACTGGTGACTCTAAATTGACCGTAGGTGTGAATGTGAGTGTGAATGGTTGTCTGTGTCTATGTGTTAGCCCTGTGATGACCTGGCGACTTGTCCAGGGTGTACCCTGCCTTTCGCCCGTAGCCAGCTGGGATAGGCTCCAGCTTGCCTGTGACCCTGTAGAACAGGATAAAGCGGCTACAGATGATGAGATGACTTATAGCTCATGAAAATCAGAAATCCAGTATCCCAGATTATTAGAGTATTTCCTCAGATGAGTCAAAAAAGGATTTACAAAACAGAAACGTCCAACTTCTGAAAAGTATGTTTATTTATACACTCAATACTTGGTTGAGGCTCCTTTATCACGAATTACTGCATCAGTGGGGCGTGGCATGGAGCCGATCAGCCTGTGGCACTGCTGAGGCACTCTTGAAGTCCACGTTGCTTTGATTGTAGCCTTCACCTCGTCTGTATTTTTGGGTCGGATGTTCCCATCTTCCTCTTGACAATAGCCCTTAGATTCTGTCTGGAGTTCAGGTCAGATGACTTGGCTGGCCAATCAAGCACAGTAATATTATGATGAGCAAACCATTTGGTAGGAGTTTTGGCACTGTGGGCAGGTGCTACTTCCTGCTGGAAAAAGAAATCAGCATCTCCCTCAAGCTTGTCAGCAGATGAAAGCATGAAGTGCTCAAAAGTCTCCTGGTCAACAGCTGTATTGACTTTGGACTTGATAAAACACAATGGACCAACACCAGTCGATGACATGGCACCCCAAATCATCACAGACTGTGGACACTTCACACTGGACTTCAAACACCTTGGATTCTGTGCCTCTCCATTCTTCCTCCAGACTCTCAGACCTTGATTTCCAAAGGAAATGCAAAATTTACTTTCATCTGAAAAGAGGAGTTTGGACCACTGAGCAACAGTCCAGTTATTTCTCTCAGGGGGTTTCTCTAACCTACAGCTTGGGTATAAATGAATACATATTGTAAGGTCATTATGGAGAACTTAAGCAATATTTAAACAAGACATCTGAGAGAAATTCTGTATGTCCAGACAAATGTGTGGTGGTGCTTTTGTGCTCACTTTGTGGACCCATGGCATGGTGTTCCTAATGATGTTGCCCAGTGGCATCATGGTGGCTGTGCAGGCGATGTGGGATGTACCTTCATGTGCCTTTTGGTGGAATTGTGGGCAGCTGTGCCACTGGAGTTATGTCCTTTTGTTGAACTATTTTGTAATTGTAAAGTGACCTTGGGTGTGAGAAAGGTGCTATATTCTTCCTTCATATTATTATTATTATTATTATTATTATTATTATTAATATCAGATCAAGTCACAATGTGTAAGGTCATGTTTTTTCACACATTCCAACAGTTCTAAAACTGATTTTTACAACAGCTTCATTTATCTGGTATTCGACTTTATTTTGGTATTTGACTCTATTCAGTGTGTCTTGAAATTAACTCTTGTACTATTTTACTCCATTCAGAGCCATAACCAACTCTGTTACACAATTACTCTGTTATTTTGCTCCCACTCCAACTCCAAATTTCACTCTCTAAACTCAAAATAGAGCAAAATTAACTATTTTGAGGAAAATACTTTTAACTCTGGGGGGGGACAACCCTGCTCAGTCATTTTTCCTATGTCTGCACAACAGCGCACATGTCAACCGATCTGCTCATCAGGAATAGAAGAAAGAAATTGTGTTTTCACATATAGTCTCTTGCACTTGAATGTACACTGGCCAGTTTTACATTACATTTTATGTTAATAATATGTGTTATGTTCTGTGAATACTTCCTGTCTTTTTGTCTCCCTCTAGTGGTGTGAATGTTTTATACAAGCTAGTCTGAGAGAAAGTAATCATCATGAGTTTTATGGCCTCTCCTCTTCTGTTTATGATTTTCGCCCTGTGTAGCAGCATCTTCGGTAGGGTTTTTGAAGTTGATGAGTTTATTGTGATAACAAGTAACATACTGTATAGGCTAAATCCATGTTCATGCGGATTAATGTTTCACTCGGTTTAATGACTTTCTAACATGAGGGAAGTGTTAGCTACGAGGATTTCTAGCCCTCGCTGAGCTCCGTTAGCTATTTTGAATGAGCTGTATTGCTTACTTTACTTTTAGAATGATCTCATGTAAGATGTTATCTCTCCCTTTGCAGTTTTACCCTTTCTGACAATAAAACAACGATCTGAAGTTATGAATCCATGTCTTGTTGATTGGGAAGGAGTTTAGCTGCCTGTCAATCATGTGTGACAGAGGACAGAACAATATGTGACAAAATACATAATGAAAAATTATAATAAATGTTGCAAGTTAAACTAACATTCTTGTTCTTGGTTGTTTTTTCTTTCTTTTCATCATTTGATTCATTGAATAGTATTGCTCATAAGTGCCCAAATTTGTCCCCAAATAGGTCAAAAGCACTTGTCCATAACAGAATTTGGCAGAGTATTTGCTGTAATTGTAATTGTGCTCAAGTAATCCTAATAGTAATCATGGTACATGTGATGTAGTTGTAATCTAAACTTTAGAACTAATCATAGTTGAATTTCACATATTCGCCCCAAGTCTTCTTGGGAGACCCAGCCGGGAGCATTTAGCTCCAGACAACATAGCCCTGAGGACCATAAGGAGGGACATACAACCCCGATTCCAAAAAAGTTGGGACAAAGTACAAATTGTAAATAAAAACGGAATGCAATGATGTGGAAGTTTCAAAATTCCATATTTTATTCAGAATAGAACATAGATGACATATCAAATGTTTAAACTGAGAAAATGTATAATTTAAAGAGAAAAATTGGGTGATTTTAAATTTCATGACAACAACACATCTCAAAGTTGGGACAAGGCCATGTTTACCACTGTGAGACATCCCCTTTTCTCTTTACAACAAACGTCTGGGGACTGAGGAGACAAGTTGCTCAAGTTTAGGGATAGGAATGTTAACCCATTCTTGTCTAATGTAGGATTCTAGTTGCTCAACTGTCTTAGGTCTTTTTTGTCGCATCTTCCGTTTTATGATGCGCCAAATGTTTTCTATGGGTGAAAGATCTGGACTGCAGACTGGCCAGTTCAGTACCCGGACCCTTCTTCTACGCAGCCATGATGCTGTAATTGATGCAGTATGTGGTTTGGCATTGTCATGTTGGAAAATACAAGGTCTTCCCTGAAAGAGACGTCATCTGGATGGGAGCATATGTTGCTCTAGAACCTGGATATACCTTTCAGCATTGATGGTGTCTTTCCAGATGTGTAAGCTGCCCATGCCACACGCACTAATGCAACCCCATACCATCAGAGATGCAGGCTTCTGAACTGAGCGCTGATAACAACTTGGGTCGTCCTTCTCCTCTTTAATCCGAATGACACGGCGTCCCTGATTTCCATAAAGAACTTCAAATTTTGATTCATCTGATCACAGAACAGTTTTCCACTTTGCCACAGTCCATTTTAAATGAGCCTTGGCCCAGAGAAGACGTCTGCGCTTGTGGATCACGTTTAGATACGGCTTCTTCTTTGAACTATAGAGTTTTAGCTGGCAACAGCGGATGGCACGGTGAATTGTGTTCACAGATAATGTTCTCTGGAAATATTCCTGAGCCCATTTTGTGATTTCCAATACAAAAGCATGCCTGTATGTGATGCAGCACCGTCTAAGGGCCCGAAGATCACAGGCACCCAGTATGGTTTTCCGGCCTTGACCCTTACGCACAGAGATTCTTCCAGATTTTCTGAATCTTTTGATGATATTATGCACTGTAGATGATATGTTCAAACTCTTTGCAATTTTACACTGTCGAACTCCTTTCTGATATTGCTCCACTATTTGTCGGCGCAGAATTAGGGGGATTGGTGATCCTCTTCCCATCTTTACTTCTGAGAGCCGCTGCCACTCCAAGATGCTCTTTTTATACCCAGTCATGTTAATGACCTATTGCCAATTGACCTAATGAGTTGCAATTTGGTCCTCCAGCTGTTCCTTTTTTGTACCTTTAACTTTTCCAGCCTCTTATTGCCCCTGTCCCAACTTTTTTGAGATGTGTTGCTGTCATGAAATTTCAAATGAGCCAACATTTGGCATGAAATTTCAAAATGTCTTACTTTTGACATTTGATATGTTGTCTATGTTCTATTGTGAATACAATATCAGTTTTTGAGATTTGTAAATTATTGCATTCCATTTTTATTTACAATTTGTACTTTGTCCCAACTTTTTTGGAATCGGGGTTGTAGTAATATTGAGTGAAATTATTACTTTTCCTAAGGTGAAAGCATTTTTCCTGAACTAAGTTCGTATTCTTGTTTTGTGAAACAGAGACATACTGAAGGAGTTCTTACCTCAAGCTCTGTACCATTTGACCAGCAAAATGATGGTTGCCAGCAGATACAGTACGGAGAGGCCGTCATAACGTTACTGATCAGTATGAGCGCTGAGAATGGATCTTCTCCATGTGATGGACCTGATGCTGAATAAGATAATGATATTTTATTCATGCTGAATGGATGTTTAAGCTCAATCTGCAGTATAAATAAATCTGATTTTACTTGTGCACACATGAACAACAGCTTGTGCACAAGTAGCATATTTTACACAGGCCTACTGTATATGAATAAATCATTCACAAGTTGCAGTGGTAGAAACCTTCATCTGACTTTGATACTTTATGGATGATCATCTCTCCTGTAGTCTGTGTCTGGAGAACTGTGCCGTCTTTATAGAAATCAGCTCGGAGGTTTGATGGCTTTGTGTAGCAATAAAGTGTGCATGCGCCAGCTTGCGTGCAGCCTGCAACAAATGCTCCTGATCATTTTTCTCTATTTTTCTCAACTTTTTTTTTTAATCATTACCGTAACACTGTCATCAAGCCACTTTGAGGGTAGCAAGAGTTTTGGTGTTTTTGCTCGCAGTCGCAAAACTTTTTTTTCAGCGCAGCCACGCAACAACTCCACACCGCCCGCATTGTTTACACCAGGGACCAGCTGATTGAACTGAAGCCGGCCGCTCTAGCAACAAGACTGGAAGAGATCCCTGCGGAAATTTGGCGGAAAACACACAGAGGATGCAGAGGAAATAAGAAGCTACGGAGGAAGAGGGTAGCTTTGAGACAACGGAAGCTTATTGAAAAACCTTATAAGCTGTGTGTCCCCTCTATCATCATGGGGAACGTGAGGTCCCTCGGGAATAAAATGGATGAGCTGACGGCACTGGCCCAGAGTCAGACGGAGTATCGGGAGTGCAGTTTAATGTGCTTCGTGGAGACATGGCTGCACAGGGATGTTCCTGATGACAGTGCTACAGTCAAGGGCTTTCACACGGTGCGTGCGGACAAGGACTATGCCAGGAGCGGTAAGCGCAAAGGGGGTGGGCTTGCCATTCTTATCAATAACCGGTGGTCTAACCCAGCTCACATCACCGTGAAGGAGCGCATCTGCAGCCCGGATGTTGAACTGTGTGTTGTCGGACTTCATCCATATTATCTGCCCAGGGAGTTTTCCAATGTTGTCATGGTGGCTGTTTATGTTCCCCCCCCTCTGCAAACCCGCGCACTGCTTATGACACTATTCACTCTGCAATAGCCCGGCTACAGACTCAACACCAGAGTGCATTCATTGCTATCTCAGGTGACTTTAATCATGTTAATTTCGACAAAACACTTTCCAATTTCACCCAATTTGTAAACTGTCCTACCAGAGAGGGAAGAACAATAGACCTGCTGTATGCTAATGTTAAAGAGGCTTACAGCTCTTCCCCCCTCCCCACACTGGGCAGGTCAGACCACAACCTGATTCATCTCTCCCCCTGCTATGTGCCTCTGGTGAAGAGACTGCCCACCACATCAAAGATAGTGAGGAGATGGACAGACGAGGCCAACGAGACACTGCAGGGATGCTTCGAGGTGACAGACTGGCAGACACTGTGTGAGCCCCATGGTGACGACATTGATGGGCTCACAGAGTGCATCACGGGATACATCAACTTCTGTGTGGACACCATTGTCCCAGCTAGGACTGTCAGCTGTTACCCCAACAACAAGCTGTGGGTAACGAAGGACATCAAAGCCCTCTTAAATGAGAAGAAGAGGGCTTTCAGAGCCGGCAACAAGGAGGAGGTGCGAGGAGTACAGTGTGAACTGAAAGCAACGATCAGGGAGGCCAAGAATAAGTACAGGAGGAAATTGGAGTGGAAACTCCAATAGAACAACATGAGAGAGGTGTGGAGTGGAATGAAGACAATCACTGATTACAAACCAACCAACAGTGAAGGAGTGGGTGGCAATGTGGAAAGGGCGAATATCTACTTAACAGATTTGATGGCGTGACCCCAACCCACCACCACCACTCTTCTGCGGGATGGCTACAACCACACACTTTACATTCTCTCCCCTCCCCCGCCTCTTCTTGCCCAACCTCATCCCCATTTCATGACTTCACTCGCACCTCCTCAACAGACCCCCTGGCTGAGCACCCCCCCCAAGAAACACCTCCCCCACCCATCACCCCCACACTGATCATCAGTGAGGAGCAAGTGAGAAGACAGCTGAAGAGACTTCATGCAGGAAAATCAGCAGGCCTGGATGGTGTTAGCCCCAGGGCCCTGAAGACCTGTGCCCTCCAGCTAAGTGGAGTACTTCAGCATGTCTTCAACATGAGCCTGGGTCTTCAGAGGGTCCCCGTGCTGTGGAAGATGTCATGCCTTGTCCCTGTACTGAAGAAGCCGTGTCCCAGTGACCTCAAAGACTACAGGCGTCATTGACATCACACATTATGAAGACCCTGGAGAGATTCATCCTGGAGCAGATCCGGCCTATGGTCCAACCACTTCTTGACCCCCTTCAGTTCACCTACCAGCCCTGTCTTGGAGTAGAGGACGCAATCATCTACCTACTCAACAAAGTCTACGGACACCTGGATAAGCCAACCAGCACTGTGAGGATCATGTTTTTTTATTTCTCCAGTGCTTCTGACACCATCCGCCCAGCTCTGCTGGGTGAGAAGTTGACAGTGATGCAGGTGGATGCCGTACTGGTGTCCTGGATTGTAGATTATTTGACTGGCAGACCACAGTACGTGCGCTTGCAGGGCTGTGTGTCGGACAGAGTGATCAGCAATACCGGGGCTCCGCAAGGGACTGTCCTTTCTTTTTCACTCTCTACACCACTGATTTCAACTACTGCATGGAGACCTGCCACCTCCAAAAATTTTCTGATGACTCTGCAGTGGTCGGACATATTACCGGTGATGATGAGAGCAAGTACAGGATGGTGGTGGACAACTTTGTCACATGGAGCAGGAAGAACCACCTACAGCTCAACGTGACAAAGACGAAAGAACTGGTGATCGATCTGAAGAGAATCAGGGCTCCGGTGAACCCTGTTAACATCCAAGGGGTCAGTGTGGATGTGGTGGAGGAATATAAGTACCTGGGGGTGTACTTGGACAATAAACTGGACTGGTCCAAAAATGTTGACACTGTATACAAAAAGGGCCAGAGCCATCTCTATTTTCTGAGACGGCTAAGGTCCTTCAACATCTGCCGAATGATGTTGCGGATGTTCTATGAGTCTGTGGTGGCCAGTGCCATCCTGTACGCTGTCGTCTGCTGGGGCAGTGGCTTGAAGGTGAAGGACACTAACAGACTCAATAAGATCATCAGGAAGGCCGGCCATGTTGTAGGCGTGGAACTGGAGACTCTGACAGTGGTGTTGGAGAAGAGGACACTGTCCAAAATAAAAACAAACAATCTTAGACTGTCCTTCCCACCCTCTACATGAGGAGCTGATCAGCCACAGGAGCACATTCAGTAAACAGCTGATTCTTCCACGCTGCACAACTGAGAGACACAGGAAATCATTCCTACCTGTTGCTGTCAAGCTGTACAATGCTACTGTATAACTGTGGTACACTTCTTACCATGTATCCTTAACTGAGGTGCAATATATGTATATAGGAATCATTGTATATAAAATCACTTCATTTTGCTTTTACTTAAGATATTGAACTTATTTAAATGTATTTTATTTTTATTTATTCTTTTTTAAAGACTATTTTATCTTTTATTTTTAGACATGTTTACTTCTTCCTTGATTCAGGAGCCTGGTTGCAAATTTGAATTTCCCTCCGGGGATTAATAAAGTGATTCTGATTCTGAATAAGAGGATGTACCTCAGTCACAGGATGGACAGGACTCTCCAGGATCACATCACCATCTAGAACACAGAAAATCACCTTTACAGCAAAAAGGATTAAAGCATTAATATTTATTTTCTACAGCCATGAAGACTCACCATGCACTGTCATGCTGACAGGATTACTTTTGTCACCAGATCCAGATTCACACCAGTATACTCCAGTATCAGATGGAGAAAGGAGAATGCTGATTTTACTTGTAGGTCCTGCAGCAGATCCTGAACTTGAGGACCAATATGACAATGTGCCACTGTATGTGTATTGTCCCACGATCTGGTCCTCGCAGCTGAGTGAGAGAGAGTCATTAGTAAAGTGTTGAGTTCTTTTAGGATTGATAATCAAAGAAACTGCAGAAGATTCACCTTGAACACAGAATATTATAATTCATGTGCATTATTATGATTGCATTTTCATGATATAACTTGAACTGAACACATTTATACCTCATTAAATTAAACAATGCTATTTGAATGAGAATAATCTGGGCATTTCCTCTCCTCACCAGAGGAGGTCACTCTCACCAGGGTGTTGGGGTTAATTTTGGAGTATGTTTTGGATGCACATTTTATTAATCTTCAGCACATAGTTCCTCATGACTTGTCTGAGTCTGCTGTGCTACATACAAATGAAAATCTGCCTATTCATGAAATACAGTAGGTTGTGTGAATTTAATGTTTCATTTTCAAAAGAGTATTCAACACTTCCAGCATACACTGTTGTTATTTCTCTCACCAGTGATTCATAGTGGCTGTTGATTGCTGTAATCTGTGTAATGGGCTGGTTCTCCTCTCTCTGCAATGCACTGATAAACTCATGTGTGATTAAGAGCAGCATGACTGAGAGTGTAGGAGTCTCCATACACAATAGAGATACTGTAGGGAAGAACTGTGTACCAGCTGAAATTCTAGACTGTAAAGCAGACCCTCCAGGATTTCGCGATGTTGCGATTTGCAAATTCAACCAATCCCTGCGAATTCAGGGCGGTGTTGCAGTTATATCCAATCACTGCAACTTTCCTGCAAATTTGACCAATCGTTGGCGTCGTCTTGAGGTGACGTTGACAAACTACCTTCCGCCTTACTTCCAGTGTTGCCAGATTGGGCAGTTTCCTGCCCAGTTGGGAGGTTTCAAGTGCATTTTGGCAGGTTTTGAACATATTTTGGGCTGGAAAACGTCAGCAGTATCTGGCAACACTGCTTACTTCTGTGTTTCTGTTCAAGAGAAGCAGCATGTGCAAGTCAGTGTTTATATAGGCTTAAATTCTGTTACTGAAAGTGTGTTATGTTTACAGTGAAGGACAGTGCGCACTTTACATTATTTTTTTACTTAATACAATAAATTAATGGATGCCAACATTTTTGCCAAAATGGTATTTTATTTTCCATTGTTTAGGCAGCTTCAGCATCATACTGTGAGATTCTGTTCAAATTGTTTTTTTTCCTTCTATGAAGCCTGAGCCATTTATTTTATTAGTTTATAATTATTGTTTAATTTAGTCTTCAGGAGAGACTGTCTGCACACAGTACTAGTATTAATAGTTTTTTTTTTCTTACATGAAAGCTGAGGCATTTATATTATATTTTAAGGTAACTTCATGTTGTGCTGTGAGGTTCTATGCACTTTAACTTTTGAACCAACAGGTGCATTTGGATAAGTAAAGCCTATTTTTCTGCATTTCTGTAGTCCTGGTAATCTTTTATATTGGTAAAGTTGTTTATAGGACCATTTCTCAGTGTCTTTGTTTTTTAATCAATAGTTTTTCAGTAATAACTTAATATTTAACATATCACTCAATTTTAATCACAAAAAGAGAAAATCGCAACAATTTCTTGCAACTTTCACCTCCTCCCACAATGTAATCGCAACAAAAACCTAAAAAACACCGCAACTTTCATCGCAATTTTTTGGAAACCCCCCCACAACATCAGACATTTTAGCCCGCAACAATCACAAAAAAGGCCTGTGAAATCCTGGGGGGACTGGTAAAGGAGGAGTCTGGAACCTCACAGTTTAGCATCACTGAGTCTCCTTCAGTCAGCCAGCTTTGTGGAGATACACTGAGTACTGCTCATGGTCTGTCACACAGGAAATACAAATTTATAAATCTGTTCATTTACTTTTTAAAACTTTTTAAAGAATTTCATGAAACAGTTTTCATTCAATGATATTCAATATGAATTTGTAAGTATTTGCAACAGTTTACTGACATGATTACAGCTTGGGACATGTTTTGGTGTGCTGTTTATTTATATGCATGAAATATATTTTTTCATTCTAGTGTATTTGTGCTTAACCTTCACCTCTTCTACCATACTTATTTACATACATATATTCCCTATCCACAACCTTCCTGAACTCTGACCTTTCCCATGATTCATTGTTGCATCACAGCAGAAGCCAGGATCTATCTTCCACTCCACTGTGTTGATGTTTGTAGCTAATGCTAAGTGCTAGGTAGGTAAAATCAAAGATGTCTAAAAGATGGTTACACTGGTCCAATTTTCTGATGTGCTCTGGGGATAATATGATCAAAGTGCCTCATCCGTCCACCCTCACAGAATGGATAGATGACGAAGTTGTGGCCCGATTTCAGCTATGTTGACATTGTCAGTTATTTTATTCTTAGTGAGCACGCAGATGGCTAGGAGTTAAGGAACTACAAAAGCACAGAGGCATACAATTATCTACACAGTAATAAAATTGGCAAAATTATGTATAAAAGAGAGGGTGAGTTTGTTTTCTTAAAGGCTGAGGTTGAGCCTAGCCAGAGCACGAACAAACCCAAACACCTGGCTTGGGTAATGATGAGAGCCAGTGGAGTGATAGAAACAGTCAGCTGTTCCTGCATTGCAGGGTTCGAGAAATCCTGCAGTCATGCAGCAGCTCTCCTCTGGAAGGTAAGCTATGTCAGAATAGAGTGGTTGTATTACTGTATTGGTTTACTAATAATGCATCTGCTAAATACCATAACCATAACTATAACCATATACCAGCCAACTGTACCGTGATATAGGCTCAAGAAGCAAAAGCTCAGTCAGAGAAGCACAGAAGTAAACTAACATTAGTGTGGCATCTTTATACTAAATGCATTGATAATGGCAATCAAAAACCTGACTTGTTTTCCACTGTTTATCTAGATTTTTATTCAAAGTGACTAACAATAAGTTCATGTAGCCTAGGTAGCCAAGAGAATCTGAGAGTGATAAGTGCTGAAGTACTACTGTAAACAAATACCCTACAAATACTATCCAGTATCTGGAATGATCAGGGTAGTTAAGAAGTTGAAGAAGGCTCGTCTTTGCCAAGGTCTTTGCGGGTTGAAGTCGATGTAGAACGAACATTGACCTTGCGCCTAGTTAGCTTTCTGATGGTTATTGTCAGAATAAAGAAACAGTCAGAATAAAGAAAACCTTAAGAATGAGTAGATGTGTCCGAATCTTTGACTGGTACTCTCAAAGGTAATATACAGTGGGGCAAAAAAGTATTTAGTCAGCCACCAATTGTGCAAGTTCTCCCACTTAAAAAGATGAGAGAGGCCTGTAATTTTCATCATAGGTACACTTCAACTATGAGAGACAGAATGGGGGGAAAGAATCCAGGAAATCATATTGTAGGATTTTTAATGAATTAATTGGTAAATTCCTCGGTAAAATAAGTATTTGGTCACCTACAAACAAGCAAGATTTCTGGCTCTCACAGACCTGTAACTTCTTCTTTAAGAGGCTCCGCTGTCCTCCACTCGTTACCTGTATTAATGGCACCTGTTTGAACTCATTATCAGTATAAAAGACACCTGTCCACAACCTCAAACAGTCCCACTCCAAACTCCACTATGGCCAAGACCAAAGAGCTGTCAAAGGACACCAGAAACAAAATTGTAGACCTGCACCAGGCTGGGAAGACTGAATCTGCAATAGGTAAGCAGCTTGGTGTGAAGAAATCAACTGTGGGAGCAATTATTAGAAAATGGAAGACATACAAGACCACTGATAATCTCCCTCGATCTGGGGCTCCACCCAAGATCTCACCCCGTGTGGTCAAAATGATCACAAGAACGGTGAGCAAAAATCCCAGAACCACACGGGGGGACCTAGTGAATGACCTGCAGAGAGCTGGGACCAAAGTAACAAAGGCTACCATCAGTAACACACTACGCCGCCAGGGACTCAAATCCTGTAGTGCCAGACGTGTCCCCCTGCTTAAGCCAGTACATGTCCAGGCCCGTCTGAAGCTTGCTAGAGAGCATTTGGATGATTCAGAAGAGTATTGGGAGAATGTCATATGGTCAGATGAAACCAAAATAGAACTTTTTGGTAAAAACTCAACTTGTCGTGTTTGGAGGAGAAAGAATGCTGAGTTGCATCCAAAGAACACCATACCTACTGTGAAGCATGGGGGTGGCAACATCATGCTTTGGGGCTGTTTTTCTGCAAAGGGACCAGGACGACTGATCCGTGTACAGGAAAGAATGAATGGGGCCATTTATCGTGAGATTTTGAGTGAAAACTTCCTTCTATCAGCAAGGGCATTGAAGATGAAACGTGGCTGGGTCTTTCAGCATGACAATGATCCCAAACACACCGCCTGGGGAACGAAGGAGTGGCTTCGTAAGAAGCATTTCAAGGTCCTGGAGTGGCCTAGCCAGTCTCCAGATCTCAGCCCCATAGAAAATCTTTGGAGGGAGTTGAAAGTCCGTGTTGCCCAGCGACAGCCCCAAAACATCACTGCTCTAGAGGAGATCTGCATGGAGGAATGGGCCAAAATACCAGCAACAGTGTGTGAAAACCTTGTGAAAACTTACAGAAAACATTTGACCTCTGTCATTGCCAACAAAGGATATATAACAAAGTATTGAGATGAACTTTTGTTATTGACCAAATACTTATTTTCCACCATAATTTGCAAATAAATTCTTTAAAAATCAGACAATGTGATTTTCTGGATTTTTTTTCTCATTTTGTCTCTCATAGTTGAGGTATACCTATGATGAAAATTACAGGCCTCTCTCATCTTTTTAAGTGGGAGAACTTGCACAATTGGTGACTAAATACTTTTTTGCCCCACTGTGTGTGTGTGTGTGTGTGTGTGTGTATATATATATATATATATATATATATATATATATATATATATATATATATATAACCGTTACCTTGAGCAGCTGCTCAAGGTAACAGTTATATATACTGTGTATATATACAGTATATATAACCATTACCTTGAGCAGCTGCCACTTGCATAAGTGAACTCATCACTTACAAAAAGAACAGAACCAGAGAACGTGATGTAAAAATGGAAAAGACTTCGTGTCTGATTGAACAGCATATTCAGTAGTGTATGACAGGACATTTTAGATTCACTGAAGTCATCTGAAATTAATACAATCTATTGTGCTACCTCATTGATAAGTTCATTTCAAAAATAAAATCAAAAGAAGTGAACAAAATTGACCTCATTCCTCTTCTGTGTGTTGAAGTAAATAAACAAATATGTATCATCGGGTATTATTACTGAAATATGGGCTCAGTGGACACCTCAAAAACACACAATCTAACCAGCAGGACATAAAAGGAAATCTGAAAATATAATATAAAATAAATATAAACTGAAATATCACAGACAGTAACACCTTTTAGTATAGACAATGTCCGAATGACACAATAAACTCATCACTCAGGACATTCAGACTGCAGATGAACAACTTTATACCCCACCACTCACTCTAATGAAGGTACAAAGAGAACATTTACTCACAGAGCATCACAGGGAGTGGACTGAGCTCCATCCTCTAACTCTAATGACTGACAAAGCAGAGGTGTATTTCAACGCTTCCTGAGGTCTCACAAATGTGGGTGAGAGAGGGGATATCCTTTCTATTTTAGTTGATATAATATGGAAATATCTGAGATGGTCATCTACTCAACATGATTTTATTCCATTCATGGTGTGAAGTCGCTATAGCATATTGATAGCATCACACAAACACTTTGTGTGTGTGTTTTAGCACAAAGGAATATGGTTATAAATCCTGCATCATACATCAGTTGTTCAAAGGAAATAACCTGTTCAGCTGTGCCTCCATAACACTCCCTCAGAGACAAATAAAAATAAAACCAATTCAGTACTTTTTGCCAGAAAGTGTCAGCAAATCTGACAAGTCAGTGTCACTAAGCATCTGGGTTCTATCCTCTGAGCTGCTCCCAGTAAATGAAATCTAGAGAAGTAAAAGAACAAAAACAATTTAAACACTAGAAGGTACACTGCCTGGCTAAAAAAAGTTGCATGTGCTAATATTTCTTTGGACCACCTTTCACTTCAATTATGAAGCACATTTGCCATGGCACTGTTTCAAAAACCTTATGCAATGTCACAAGATTTATTTCCATCCAGAGTTGCATTTATGTTTTGGGTTTCCCCCCCTGAGATGATGTCTTGATTACGGGAGCGTCGAACCACCCTGTAAAGCCTTCTCCAGAATCCCAAAGACTTTCAGTGGGGTTAAGGTCAAGATTCTGTGGTGGCCAATTCATGTGTAAAAATGATTCCTCATGGTCTCTGAACCACTCTTTCATAATTTGAGCCCTAATTTTATGCCCGTGTCATCAGAGAAGAAAATATCTATTGATGTGATTGCCTGGTCATTCAATATATTCAGGGAGTCAGCTGACTTCATTTTATTGCCCCATTATGTTGCTGAGCCTCAACCTGACCTCAACCTGAAATGAAGCAAAACGAGATCAGAACACTGCCTCCAGAGGCTTATACACTGGCCACTATGTATGATGGGTGCATCGCTTAATGAGCTTCCCTCCTTACCCTGACACACCCATCACTCAGGAATAGGGCCAATCTGGACTTGTCAGACCACATGACCTTTTTCTATTGTTCCAGAGTCCAATCTTTATGCTCCCGAGCAAATGTAAGCCTTTTCTTCCAGTTAGGTTCACTAACAAATGGTTTTCTTATGGCCACAAAGCTGTTTAGTCCCAATCCTGTGAGTTCCCATCATGTTATAAATGCTCTTGCATTCAGTATTAAAAATAGTCACAAGTTCTACTGTCAATTTTTTTTATGATTCAACTTCACTAACAGTTTAAGTGATCTCTGATCACAATCAGTCAAGAGGATTTTTTAAAACCACATTTCTTCCATGAAGTTGATGGTTCATCACTATACTTTGAGGTTCTAATAATCCATTGGACAGTTCACCAAATTTTAGTCATTTCAGCAAGTTCTTTGGCTGTTTTTGTTGCTTGATGCTGTACTCTCTTTCTTGCCCCCCAACCTCCAAATAATTCAGACTTGTCAGTAAACCCGCTGGTGAAGAGCTGACTACATACATGGATAGCTCAAACTTCCCTGAGGGAACCCGCCCAAAGGGATCAATAATGTTCAGTTCAATCCAATCCAATCCAATCCAATCCAATCCAATCCAATCTAATCTAATCTAATCTAATCTAATCTAATCTAATCTAATCTAACTACAACTCCCAGAACTCACAGCACCCTCTGTCCCCCACCTTCTGAACTCAAAGCTGTCATCCATTTCCTCATCACCCATCTCAGTATATAAGCACTAGTCTCACAAGCATTCATTGCGAAGTATCGTTCCAGTTCACCAATCATACCAAGCCTTGTTATCTCTCTGACTGCCTATCTACCTTTTGACCTCTTGCTAGTGTTTCTCATTTCCTTGATTCCTGATTTCCTCTGACACTCTGTTTGCCGATCGCCCAACCCTAGCATGTTTACTTACCTTGATTCCTGTCTCTCGATTTGGCTTGGTTCACTATTCTAAAGCTGTCTTTCGCCGCACATACATCCGTTAGTGCCTGCGTACTCACAGGATACTTCGCTGCTATGGATGTAGCGGAGGATCCAAAACAGATGGCTCTCAACGCACAGGGGCAACTGCTAGGAGAACACCAACAAATGCTCGCTGATCTCAACACCAGGATGGCGCAGCTAATGACGATTATGTTGCAGGCCCTTCTAGTGCACACCAAATCTCCTCCTCGCCCGGCGTTGCAACTCCCCACACCGGAGAAGTTCGATGGTGACCCCGCCTCATGTAAGGGCTTCTTGCTACAATGTTCTTTGTATTTCTCCACAATGCCGGAAATCCCAGAAGAGCACAAAATCACTAAGTTTCTGTCTTTCCTCACTGGCAAAGCACTTCTCCGCTGGGCTATGGCAGTTTGGAGTAAAGGTGGAGAGCCAACGGGGTCATATGAACTGTTTCTCTCCCTGTTCAAGGTTTTCGACCATGAACCTGAGGGAATCAAAGTCTAAGAAAGCCTTCTTACCAGCTCTCAGGGCACTAGAAGCGTCGCTGAATATGCCCTGAATTTTAGGACCCTTGCAGCCTCCAGTGGATGGAACGACCCAGCACTCAAGGTGGTCTTTCATCAGGGACTGCGCCCTGAAATCCTCAGTGAGCTGGCATGCGGGGATGAGAATCTCTCACTGGACACCCTGACCAAGCTGGCTATTTGGCTGGACCAGCTGCTGAAACACCGGCCCTTGCTCCAGACAGATAAGAAACCAAACCCACCTCCAGAGGACCACGGACCTATGGAATTCTCTTGCTCCTGGTTGTTCTGCGCTGAGTGTGCCAGATGACTTAAAGAGGGTTTGTGTTTGTACTGTGGGAGCGCTGATCATGACCTCCAGTGCTGTCCAGTTCGGCCTGTCCGGAGAATCTCCACCGAGAGATCCACTTCCTCCTCAAGTCCAGTGAGAAAGCTCCACTTTAAGTCCTTCAAACTTCCCATATTATTGAAGTTGTCATCTGTCCGCCCTCATAGATTCAGGAGCAGAGGGGAACTTCATCAGCAAAGCTCTCATACAGGAGCTCCACCTGCCAGTCACCTCTCTGCAGAGTGCGCTTAGCATCTGGGCCATCTATGGCAGACCCATAGGTGACGGCCTAGTTACTTCCAGGACACAGCCACTTCAAATACAAGTGGGAGCACTCCATCACGAATCGATCTCCTTGTACGTCACGACTACTGAGCATCATGATATCATTCTTGGTTACCCCTGGTTACAACTGCATGACCCCCTCATCTCCTGGCAGAACAAGGAAATGCTCCAGTGGTCACCAACATGCTTCCAGAGCTGCCTCTCTCATCCTCAAATCATCATCTCCTCCACCTCAGTAGAGAGCCCACTTCTAGCCTCCATGGACAACATTCCTGAAGGCTACCAAGATCTTTCTGAGGTCTTCAGTAAGGGGGAGGCCTGTGGACTACCCCTGCATAGAACCTATGATTGTGCCATCAACCTGGTAGTGGGCACAGCACCACCATGAGGGCACATTTATCCCCTTTCTCAGAAGGAACATGCTGCCATGGAGGAATACATCCCAGAAGCTCTCAAACAGGGTTACATCTGGCCGTCGAAACCTCCTGCCTCGGCTGGATTCTTCTTTGTAGAGAAACAAGGAGGTGGACTTTGACCCCGCACTGACTATCGAGGTCTCAATGAGGTCACGATCAAGTATCCATATCCTCTCCCACTGGTGGCAGCAGCTCTGGAACAACTCAGATCAGCCAAAATATTTTCCAAATTAGATCTCAGAAGCACCTACAACTTGATCTGGATCAAATGAGGTGACAAGTGGAAGACAGCATTCAGCACAACTACTGGTCACTTCGAATACTGGATCATGCCATATGGCCTGTCTTCAGCTCCCAGCATGTTCCAGAACTTCATTAACGATGTACTATGGGACATGCTGGGAAAGTATGTTATTGCATACATAGACAACATCCTGATTTACTCCTCAGATTTCCACAGTCATCGAGACCATGTCAGAGCTGTACTGAAATGGCTGCTTGAAAAATCATCTCTACGTCAAAGCCGAGAAGTGCAAATTCCACCTAGACAAAATCTCCTTCTTGGGCTACACCATCAGCCCAGAAGGAGTCCGTATGGATTCTGCCAAAGTCTCGGCCATCACCTCATGGCCTCAACCCAAGTCAGTCAAGGACCTCCAGAGGTTCCTAGGTTTCGCTAACTTCTACCACCATTTCATCAGGAACTTCAGCAGTCTCACCTCTGACCACCCTCCTGAAAAAAGGTCCCAAGTGCCTTAGGTGGAATCCTCAGGCGGAAGAAGCCTTCAACCAGCTCAAGGCCGCATTCACGTCAGCTCCCATTCCCAACATCCAGACCCCCACAAAGCCATTTGTCATTGAGGTGGACGCCTCTGACATGGGAGTTGGAGGCATCCTTTCCCAACGGTTCGGAGAAAGGCCCAAACTACACCCAGTGGCCTTTTTCTCCAAAAAGCTTACCCCAGCTGAAAGGAACTATGACGTGGGCAATCGTGAACTGCTGGCCATCAAGCTAGCCCTAGAAGAGTGGTGACACTGGCTGGTGGGATCAACTCACCCGTTCACCATCTTAACTGACCACAAGAACCTGGAGTATCTAAAAAAGGCCAAGAGGTTTAATCCAGGACAGGCCATGTGGACACTATTCTTTACCCGGTTTAACTTCTTGATCTCCTGTCCAGGGTCCAAGAATACCAAGGTGGATGCTCTGTCCCGGGCTGTGGATCCATCTCCCAGAGACACAGAACCCCAACCCATCATCCCACCCCAACACTTCATCCAATCCATCACATGGGATCTGGATAGTGAGATTTGTAAGTCACAACCTTAATCCACTCCTAACAACATCCCTAATGTTTTGATTTTACAAAGAAAGAAACAATAACACAAAAGCAGTCACTGAGAAAAATATATTCCTCTTTTGTTTCACTGATCTATTCATGAACATCAACCACAAATTACATCCCTGTGACTCAAAACTATCCGAGGTCGATGCAGAGTCACAATGTTTTCCGTGCGTCATGATCTTGGTGTGACACAGTTCCATACTTACACTAATTAGTTAAAGCTCCTCACATTCGGCTATTTCTGTAGGGCTGTAGTATTTATCTCAAGAGAGGGAAATGGTCCCAAAATGGAGGAAAATGACCCTCAGCAGATCAAAATGATCACATCCCATTTGTCCACATGATATTGTTCTTGCGAGACATAGGAAAATCTCATCTCATCTCATCTCATTATCTCTAGCCGCTTTATCCTTCTACAGGGTCGCAGGCAAGCTGGAGCCTATCCCAGCTGACTACGGGCGAAAGGCGGGGTACACCCTGGACAAGTCGCCAGGTCATCACAGGGCTGACATATAGACACAGACAACCATTCACACTCACATTCACACCTACGGTCAATTTAGAGTCACCAGTTAACCTAACCTGCATGTCTTTGGACTGTGGGGGAAACCGGAGCACCCGGAGGAAACCCACGCGGACACGGGGAGAACATGCAAACTCCACACAGAAAGGCCCTCGCCGGCCACGGGGCTCGAACCCAGGACCTTCTTGCTGTGAGGCGACAGCGCTAACCACTACACCACCGTGCCGCCCCACATAGGAAAATGCCATGCATAATAAAAAAATTGAAAATTTCAGATGACTTTGCAGTCAACACCTTTAATTACCATAAAGATCTCTTTTCTGGTCTACTGTACCTAAGAGAACTATAAGTAAGCTAAAGATCATTCAGATCGCAGAAACACAGGTACAGAACAATGGAGCAATGGAAGAAGGTGGCCTGGTCTGATGAATCACACTTTCTTTTACATCAAATGGATGGCTGGGTATGTATGTGCATTGCTTTCCTGGCAATTATTACCTTTTCTTCATGTCAATGGTATTCCCTAAGGGCAGTGGCCTCTTTCAGCAGGATAATGCACCCAGCTGCACTGCAAAAATTGTTCAGGAATGGTTTGAGGAGCATGACAGTGTAAATATTGAATCTGCCTCCAAATTCCCCAAATCTAAATCTGATTGAGCATTTGTGGGATGTGTTGGACAAACAAATCCGAACCATGGAGGCCCCATCTTGCAACTTACAGGACTTAAAGGATCTAATGCTAATGTTCTGGTGCCAGATACCATAGCACACTTTCAGAGGTCTTGTGGAGTCCATGCCTCAAAGGTTCAGGGTGGTTTTGGTGGCACAAGGGGGAAATACACAATATTAGATGGCTCATTTTAATGTTATGTCTCCTTTGTGTATGTCTATCAGAATTTAATTGGGGTTGAAATTAAAATAATAAATGAGCTTGTAAGGGTAAAACTATAAAATCCAGATGTTGTTGCCACAGACTCACCTGATACAGTCAGTCAGTGTAACAACATTACTGATCTCTGAGAATCACTTCTTTGTCTTCTGCAGGTGTAGTGACTACAGCCAGAGTAACTGACCAACCTGAAACTGAACTCCTGCTTTGTGCTGTCTGTATAGACTCTATATTCTGCCTATTGTGTAGAATTTATTATTCTTATACCAGCTGTATGTCCATTCAGGGTCTCTTCATCCCTGTATCTGATGTCTAAGACTAACTTTCTTTCCTCTAAGAGTTAATAAGAGTAACTTTCTTTCCTCTGGGTGGCATGGTGGTGTAGTAGTTAGCACTGTTGCCTCACTAGTTAGCACTGTTGCCTCACAGCAAGACGGTTCTGGGTTCGAGTCCAGTGGCCTTCCAGTGTGGAGTTTGCATATTCTCACATGAGTCTAGTACTTTAAAAAAAAATCTGCTTACTACTAAACTTGTAAATGGAACATTATTTTGCACATTGTAGATACTCCCATATCTGTTAAGCCATTTGCAATATTTCTTCCATTTGTACTATTTCTACTTGTGTGGGTTTTGGATGTGAATGCCTTTTTTATACCCATGTATAAAAAAATGTGTGTGTGATTCTTTTTCCCCTCCCCCCTCTAAATACTGTTTTTATGTGTATTTATGTTTACACTACAGGTCTGGGAGAAACGATATTTCAATCCCATCTACGTCCTGTACATATGGCAGAATTGACAAAGTATACTTGACTTAAGAAACCTGCATTTCAGGAACGTCCATGCCAAACATTACAGCTCAACTAAATCCATCAGATGAACAAATCACACCTCACAGAAAATCACAAAAATGAAACACTATTGGACTGGATTGGTCTATTGGATTAATCTTTGCTTGATGATGTTTTATAATAATTTTATTCAAGTGAGGATTTTATCAGAGGAATCAGGCAGAAGGGTCCACTGCCTCATCAGAATTATTATTAAATTGTTTCATTCCCAAACAAAACTGCATCAAAAACCTCAGATTTTGAGTGATAATGAAACCAGACCTACTGTTATTCCTGTGATTATAGATAACGTGCAGTCGGCTACACAGCCATACTTTTGGGAACATTTTTATGAAAGTTAAAAAGGACTTTATTTTATTATAATATCATAATATTATTGCACCATGAATTCTGCAACAAAATGTAGTTCTATTCTTCAGAACTCTAACAGCAGGTTCCAGTAAATGAATTTTGTTTCATGTTATTATATCCTCCAGTGGCAATGCAGGGGGTGAAAGGGGTAGGGAGGGGGCTGAATGGACCTGTGCCTGTCAGTCGTGCATGCTGTGGCGCGAGCACCAAAAGGCACACCTCAGGCTGTGTGCGCAGCAATTGAGCTTCAGCACATGCGCTGTAAACAAGGCACACCTGTTCTCAATTAGTGAACTAAGTGTTGGGCTATTTAAAGACTGTGCCAATGCAAAGATGATGCGAAGTATTATGCCACATTCAGTGTGCATTACTGAACCTTGTTTCCCGTGTTTGTGGTTTTCCTGGTTTCTCAACTGCTATTCTTGTTTCTAGTTCTCATTCTGACTCCGATATCCTGTTTGCGCCTCAACTGACCATTTGCCTGTTTTCTAGTTTATGACCTTGCCTGCCATTTTGGACTGTTTGCCATTGTGCGTTTCATGTGCTTCATGTATATACTGTATTGCACTGTGTTAAAAGAAACACTTCTGCACTTACATCCACCTCTCTCACGCACCTGACAGAATATTTCGCCCAAAATGGATGGAGTGGAAGCTTTTCAATATACGATCCCACACTGCTTCCGGGTTTCCCTGTCCCTGCCACTCACCTCGTATTTTCATCTTAAGACTGACTGGAGTACCCCAGCAGTCTACTACGGGATATATCACCATATGGGATTCAAGCTGCAGTGTGATCTTTTCTATAAGAACCTCCAAGAGCCCAAGCCACCTGAACCCATCTGGGTAAGCTTTGTACTGACATTCATTTCAGGACAAGCACGCAAATGGGTTGACTACCTGATTCAGGTGGAACACCCGTGCCTTCGTAACTCTCAGACTTACTTTGCCATGCTTAAGTTTATTTTTGAATTATTAGTAGAGGAGGAACCCCTTGAAAATTTTAGGGGAGGGGCAATTGAGCCTGAGGCCAACCCAGCTGAGCAGGCCGGTGCTCCACAGCTCCCTCTTGTGGTTGATGCAGTCGAGGAGGCTGCTGCTGTAGAGTGCCTCCTAAAGGCAACCACTCCAGTCGCGAACTCAGATGAGGAGGCCGTCATTCCAGAGCTCCCCCCAGGGGCTGAAGTAGAGACAGCAGAGGAGGCTGTCTCTTTTGAGCTGGTTCCTCAGCCAGTGCCAGCTGCTGTTCCTGTTTCTATGCCAGCACCTGTTCCCGGGCCAGTGGCGGAGCCAGAGTCAGTGCCAGCACCTGCACCTGAGCCAGAGGCGGAGCCAGAGCCAGCATCCGCTCCCGTGCCAGAGCCAGCGTCTGCTCCAGAGCCTGAGCCCAGTCCAGAGCCCTCTATGGAGCCTGAGCCCAGTCCAGAGCCCTCTACAGAGCCTGAGCCTGAGCCAGAGCCCAAGCCGTCCACAGATCCCGAGCCAGAGCCAGAGCCATCTACAGATCCCGAGCCCGAGTCCTCGTCGTCCACAGAACCCGAGCCCAAGTCCTCATTGTCCACAGAACCCAAGCCCAAGTCCAGTCCTGAGACAAGTTATCTACAACCCTGATTCCAAAAAAGTTGGGACAAAGTACAAATTGTAAATAAAAACAGAATGCAATAATTTACAAATCTCAAAAACTGATATCGTATTCACAATAGAACATAGACAACATATCAAATGTCGAAAGTGAGACATTTTGAAATTTCATGCCAAATATTGGCTCATTTGAAATTTCATGACAGCAACACCTCTCAAAAAAGTTGCGACAGGGGCAATCAGAGGCTGGAAAAGTTGAAGGTACAAAAAAGGAACAGCTGGAGGAACAAATTGCAACTCATTAGGTCAATTGGCAATAGGTCATTAACATGACTGGGTATAAAAAGAGCATCTTGGAGTGACCGCGGCTCTCAGAAGTAAAGATGGGAAGAGGATCACCAATCCCCCTAATTCTCATCTCATCTCATTATCTCTAGCCGCTTTATCCTTCTACAGGGTCGCAGGCAAGCTGGAGCCTATCCCAGCTGACTACGGGCGAAAGGCAGGGTACACCCTGGACAAGTCGCCAGGTCATCACAGGGCTGACACATAGACACAGACAACCATTCACACTCACATTTACACCTACGGTCAATTTAGAGTCACCAGTTAACCTAACCTGCATGTCTTTGGACTGTGGGGGAAACCGGAGCACCCGGAGGAAACCCACGCGGACACGGGGAGAACATGCAAACTCCACACAGAAAGGCCCTCGCTGGGGCTCGAACCCAGG